>NC_028648.1:19176507-19399007 GCF_001406875.1 Solanum pennellii | reverse complement strand
GTAATAACAATAACAATAATAATAATAATAGTAATAATAATAATAGTAATAACAATAATAATATTAATAATAGTAATAACAATAACAATAATAATAATAATAGTAATAATAATAATAGTAATAACAATAATAATATTAATAATAGTAATAACAATAACAATAATAATAATAATAGTAATAATAATAATAGTAATAACAATAATAATATTAATAATAGTAATAACAATAACAATAATAATAATAATAGTAATAATAATAATAGTAATAACAATAATAATATTAATAATAGTAATAACAATAACAATAATAATAATAATAGTAATAATAATAATAGTAATAACAATAATAATATTAATAATAGTAATAACAATAACAATAATAATAATAATAGTAATAATAATAATAGTAATAACAATAATAATATTAATAATAGTAATAACAATAACAATAATAATAATAATAGTAATAATAATAATAATTATTATTATTATTACTATTATTATTATTATTGTTATTGTTATTACTATTATTATTATTACTATTATTATTATTAGTTTTATTATTATTATTATTGTTATTATTATTATTATTATTATTATTATTGTTGTTGTTGTTGTTGTTGTTGTTGTTGTTGTTGTTGTTGTTGATATTGTTGTTTATTATTATTATTATTGTTATTATTATTATTATTATTATTATCATTATTATCATTATCATCATTATCATCATCATTATTATTCTTATTATTTATTTATTTTTGGTAACCAATTCATTAATTACCTGAACCAACATTACAAAACAAGCAGCTATCACAGCCTGCTTAATCAAACAGAAACATCACACTTTTACACCAATACTACTAGCTATACTTCATTTCTTCCTATGGCTAATAATCTTGTTAATGCTAATAGGATATCTTGCTATAATTACATAGGCTATCTTCTTAACTACCTCATCTATCAAGCACTTCTTGTCTTCAAAAATTCTCTTGTTTCTCTCATTCCACACAGCATACACACCTTCAGCTAGAATCATCTTGAATAGTTGAGCTTTTGTAGTCTTCCCTTTCCCATGTTGAATACACCAATGCACAAACTGTACCCAAGTCTTTGGCCTGTTGTTCTGGAAACCAGCCCATGTTAATACTCTTTCCCATACTTCCCCTGCATATTGACACTGTAAGAACATATGATCCAGACTTTCATCCACACTTTTACACAGTACACAAGTTGTATCATGTGCTAATCCCCATTTAGCAAGTCTATCCACTGTAGCTAGCTTCCTATTCATCAGAATCCATAGTGTGAAGTTAGCTTTTGGCCTTGCTGCATTCTTAAACATTAGAGACTTCCAGTCAGGCTGAGTTTGTTCCCCTCTCAGATAATCATAGATTTGTTTAACCATTCCTTTGCCTTCTTTTAGTTGAACTTGATCAACTATTTGTTTGGCATGCATTATTTTCCTGATCATCCAACTAGCTTGTTCTCTCTTCTGCCATTCATTCTCTCAAGTAATATGCATGTATCCATTTGATCCACAGCTTGTCTTCCTTGTTTGCTAAATCCCAACAAAGCTTGGCTATTGCTGCTCTATTCCACACTTGCATGTTTATCAGCCCCATACCACCTTCATTTTTAGGCCTGCAAACTCTCTCCCATGCTATTAGAGCTTTCCTAGTCACCTTTTCTGCTCCACACCATAGATAACTTCTACACATACTTTCTATTAGTTTGATTATCTTAGCTGGAAATAGGAATAGTTGAGCCCAGTATGCTTGAACACCAAAAAAGAATGTCTGAACTAGCTGAGTTCTTCCAGCATATGAAAGCTTCCTAGCTGTCCATGAATTGATTCTTGCCATTATTTTCTCTATGAGGGGGTACCATTGCATCACAGACATCTTCTTGGTTGATAAAGTCACTCCCAAATACTTGAAAGGGAGTTCCTCCATATTGTATCCTAGTTGCTGCACAATCTGATTCTTCACTTCCTGCTGAACCCCTCCACAATATATTGAGCTCTTACTTAGATTTGCTTGCAATCCTGAAGCTTGAGAAAACTGAGCAAAACACAATTGAATAGCTTTAACAGATTTCATATCTCCTCTAGCAAACATTAATAGATCATCTGCAAAACATAGATGAGTAATATCAAGTTTAGAGCATCTAGGATGATACTTGAACTGTTTATCTTCTTTAAGGCCCTTAAGAAGCCTACTAAGATACTCCATAGCTATACCAAATAGGAAGGGAGACATTGGATCTCCTTGCCTCAATCCTTTAGCTGCATCAAAACTCTGAGAAGTCTGTCCATTAACTACTATGGAGTAGTTCACTGTTGTAACACATTTCATTATCCATTTACAAACATCTCTGGGAAGCCTAATCCAAACATTATTTGCTCCAAATAGTCCCACTCCACTGAATCATAAGCTTTCTGCAAATCAATCTTCAGCATGCTTCTAGGGGAAATATGCTTCCTAGTATAAGCTTTAACCAACTCATGAGCAAGCACTATATTATCAGCAATTTTCCTTCCTGGGATATACCCTGCTTGGCTTTCACAAATAACACTCTGAATCACCCCATGCAACCTGTTGGTTAACACTTTAGAAATGATCTTATACATCACAGTACGACAAGCTATAGCCTATACTCTTTCACAGTTGTAGGATTCTGAACTTTTGGTATGAGAGACACTAGAGTACAATTGAAGTCTTTATGAAGATTTCCAGTTGTGAAGAAACTCTTAACAGCTTCAGTGACATCCCCTTTAATAATCTGCCAAGTATGTTTTAAAAAGAAAGCATTGTATCCATCTATCCCTGGAGCTTTATAATTACCTATGGATTTCAAGCCTTCATAGATCTCTTGATCAGTTACTGCAGAACACAATTGTAATCTTTGCTGTTTTGTCAATGTAGGACCTCTCTTCATCACTTGTGCATTAATGGCTGGCAGCTTACCTGTTGAAGATCCCATAAGACTCTTATAGAACATCACAAACTCCTCTTGGATTCCCTGTGGTTCATAAAGCATCTTACCATTTAATGACATAATACTTCTTATTTGTTTCTTTTGAGTTCTCTGTTTAATGACTGAACTGAAATACTTGTTATTTGCATCCCCTAATTGTATCCATTTAATCCTTGATTTCTGTCTCAGAGCACTTTCTTCAATCAACGACCATTTTTCAAGCTTAATCAACAACTCTTTCTCCTTCACAATCAACTCATCAGTAACTTGTTCATTTAGCTGGATTTGAACATTTGCAACCTCTATTCTATCCATATCAATCTGTTTCCCAATATACTTGAACTCTTTCCTATTTAACTGTTTTAGCACATGCTGAAGATCCTTCAATTTACACCACACTTGCTTCATTTTGTTATAACCATACTCTTTTTTTCAGATAGTTTCTACCATTTCCATAAAACTCTCATGCTCAGTCCAAACATTGAAGAATTTAAAGCTACCTTTCCCATGCTGCTGAGTTTTTTGAAGAATTAACACCATAGAGCTATGATCTGATATGCTAGGAATCCCATAGTCTACATTTACATGCCCCCATTTATCCATCCATTCATCATTTCCAAATGCTCTATCTATTCTACTAGAAATTCTATCCTTCCCACACTGTTTGTTAGTCCACGTGTAGTAATTCCCTGTCCACTGCAATTCATTAACCCCCATGTCTCTCACACACTCACCAAAATCTTTTATCTCATTAGTAGTAACAGGCACACCAGCTAATCTATCCTTAGTAGACATTATAGCATTAAAATCCCCTACTATAAGCCAAGGTTGAGAGATACCTTTTGCCATTGTTTCCATTTCATTCCACAAACTTTTTCTCTGTTCAACTGTATTAAAACCATACACTACAGTTAAGATAAACTGGTAGCCTTTACTTCTTTTATTAACCTGACAATGCAACATTTGAGCTGAGCTATTGATCTTCTTGACCTCATACCAGTTATCATCCCATATCAACCAGATCCTTCCATTAGGACTATCACCATAGTTATGTAGAACCTGCCACCCTGGTGCTATTCCTTTAAGAACTGAGCTCACATTTTTACTTTTAACTCTTGTTTCCACTAATCCAGCCAAACTCACTTTATTCTGTAAAAGAAGTTTAATCTCCTTCTGCTTATACCTTTTATTCATACCCCTCACATTCCAAAACAGCCACTTCATCAACAAGTCTTCGGAGCTCCACCTCTATCAATAGATAGTGAAGCCATTTTATTATGCATAAGACTCTCAAATCCATTCCTTGTTGGTATTGGTTTCAGTATAGGAAAGTTAGCCAAGCTCAGTTCCAGCTGTCTATAATCCTGTACTTCCTTATTTTTTGGTGTTTGCTGCTCAAACTCCTTCTCTATCACCTGTTCTTCTTCACGCTCTTCCTTCTGCTTATTCATTTTTGGACTGAGAATGTTCTCTTGACTGTGTTTATCCCTCTTCTCTGGTTCATTCTTCTGTGAGATTGGCCCTTTATATTGCCATGTTTGAGTTACTTTCTTCCATGGCCTTCTTTTCTTTATTGCCTCCTCTTTTGAATCAGCCTCCACTTGACATACATGTCCTAGCTTCTGGCATTTATCATAGTACTAAGACCTCCATTCCAACACTACATCTTGTAGAAATGTCTTCCATTTGGATTCACTACTGCTATTTTCTGGGGTATAGTTTTTGTAATTAACTTCCACAAGTATTCTAGCATATGAGATCCTAGTTTGTTTGGTGGTACATTCATCAGCAAAAATAGGAACTCCAATAGCACTTGCTATCCTACTCAATGAGCCCACTCCCCAACAGTTTAAAGGCAGTTTTGGAAAATTCACCCATAGAGGAATTTCTGTTAGGAACTCACTCCCAAAATCAAATTCAGGACACCATTGTTTAAGGATTATTGGTCGATTGTTGATAGTATAAGGCCCTGAGTATAAGATCTCATTCATGTCACTTATCTTCTGGAATTTGATTAGGTAGTATCCTTCCTCATGAAGAAACACTTCAGGCTTACTCACACTTGACCAATTCATCATTATGTACCTCTTCATAGTATTGTACCCTGGGCATTCTCCAATCACATAAGCAATGAGGGAACACTTCCATTTCTACTCTTCTTCCTGAACCTCTTTCTCTTCAAGCTGCACCACTGCTTGCCCATTAACTACCTGTGGAGTAAAATAGGATAATTGCATTCCATTACTTGCTACACGATTGTTCTTAAACATATTAACCCATGGCTCATTCGCTTCCTTCTTTTGTTCCTGATCAGTACTTGCATTATCTCCATTTATCTTCTCCTCTGAGCTCTTTGTTACTGTTCCATTGCCATCAACGTGGATTTCATCCTCAAACCCTTCCAGATCTGAGTTCCCAAGTACCTCCTCCATAGTTCTTTGAGAATCTAAACTCAATTTCCTAGCTACTTTAGAGCTTTTAGCTACCTCAGCTTCAAAACTTACTTCACCTTTTTTGGCTTGTTCCTGCTTCTGCGATCTCTCTTCTTCCATACAAGCTCCAATTGAGCTACACTCATTCGTAACTGGTGTTTTCCGGCCTCTTCCATGTCCTCTACTTCTTCCCCTCACCATTGTCACCTTCCAGCTCACGTTAAGCTAACGTGCGCTAAGAGCATTTGGGAAGGAGAAGATTTAATTCTTATTATTATTATTATTATTATTATTATTATTATTATTATTATTATTATTATTATTATTATAAGTGTTATTATTATTATTTATTATTATTATTATTATTATTATTACTATTATTAATATTATTATTGTTATTACTATTATTATTATTACTATTATTATTATTAGTTTTATTATTATTATTATTATTGTTATTCTTATTCTTATTCTTATTCTTATTCTTATTCTTCTTCTTATTATTATTGTTATTATTATTATTATTGTTGTTGTTTTAGGGGTTTAACATTCGGGTACGACCCCACCTACGACCCAAGTGACGGTCCATTGGTCACTCAGCGGCCCGTCGACCATGGGCGTCGATTGAACGTGAAGGTTCAGTTGGAAAGGCTTCAAATGGATCTAAGTATCAAACAAAGATACCCCACCAATAATCCTCCTTTGACAAACGGACTATTGGTTGGTCCGTTGGTGGAGACTGTCCCAAAAGCAGTGAAAAATCTGCCAAGTCTTGGGGTGTTTGGTAAATTCACCCCAAGTCTTTTATGACCCTAGGACGTTTAATTTAGGGTTTATTAGATATATTAAAGCGTTATAAACTCTAATACCTGATTTTAGACTCCTCTTCCTAAAACCCAGAACCCCTCTCTCTTAGAAGAATCTCTCAAGTCACCATGGAAGCGAGAAGTCAAGTAGTTCTAAGAGGGCTGTTGATGGTCGTTTATTCATAAAAAATCATTGGCATTTCTTCAATGTGAGGTATGGTATCCATCCTTGAACTCTATTCAATTCAAGGATCCCCTTTCTAAAAGATTTCAAAAAGAGTTTAAAACCCTAGTTTCTTCTATCTTCAAATCTAAATATAGGTCTTGCCTGAAAATGTTTTGAATGACTTAATAATGATGTTTCTAATTTTGGTTGATGATTTTAAGGTTAAAATGGCACGTAAGGTTAAAATGGCACGTAATGTACTTATGAACATGCAAATAGTCTTAATGGTTTTAATTAAAGACCTTGAAAAGGGCTTTACCCTAAGTGGTGGAGAATGAATGTTGATTAAAATGGCACGTAATGTACTTAGTCCAAGAGAATCCTCAAGGGTCACTAAGTGGGAGTGTAGTATGGGATGCTACTCCCACACTGCACTTAGTAAAACTTAACAAGTATCTTTGGAGTAAGTTAGTGTGGTCCTGTCCCTCATAGTGTCATGAGATCTTGTTAAAGTTGCTTGAAAGGTGCATTATTCAAATTCTAAGCATGTGACATAGTGTAGTTTTGAATGCACTGTAAGTAAGTCCAAATTTTGAGGAATTTGCATTTTTCATGAATTATCATTTCAATGTGTTATGAAATGATTTTATATGGTTTTATAGTTCATATAATCATGTCATCTCGATGAATTAGTCAAAGAATGAATTTTTGAAATATTTGACATGCTTAGAAGTGACAAAGTGAATGCTCACTGTAAAAAATTTCACATTTTTGAAGAAAACTGTTTTGTCTTAATTTTAAGTTTCAGTGTTTGCAAAAGTTTGTATATGAGAATGTTTAATGTTGGATAAGTTAGTTCCTCCATAAGTGAAGTATAAGAGAAAATTTTTAAATGTGAAAGTTTTGTTGAAGTGCTTATGTTGCTAGTGTTTAAAAATGTGAAATAATGCTCCTTGCTAATTGATGCTTTATTTTGAGTGTGTTGATCATGATTGTAATGTGTTATGTGATGCTAAGTGAGTCCTTGTTGCTCTTAAGGTTTAGTGTCATTCGAGGACGAATGTTGTTCTAAGTGGAGGAGAATGTAACGCCCTAAAACGAACTAAGGTGAACTAGATCCTCATGAGTGTTTCTTGAGTTAATTTGAAGTTATAATGATTTAATTTAGTGTTCTTAGGCAGTGTATGAAGCTTGGTTAACTTTGGAGGTTAAACGTCCATGACGTTCGGAAGGTGTGCCTTAGATAGCGCTTGTGTGTCTTGATGTGTTTGAGTGAGTTTTACGTGTTCATTTTGCTTGAATTTGATGTGGGACATCATAAGACCTAGACGAATATGTTTAGGGATTTAACATTTGGGTACGACCCCACCTAGGACCCACTAGGGGCCCTAGAAGAGGACCCCACCTCTTGGCAACAAGCTGCCGAAACAGTGACCAAATAACGACCGAAGGGACGATCTGTTGTTAACCAACTGCCCTTTGACCATGGGCATCGATTGGACCTGAAGGTTCAGTTGGACAGGATCCAAATTGATCTAAGTCTCAACCAGCGAGACCCCACCAACGGTCCGTCCTTTGACAAACGGTCCGTTGGTGGAGACTGTCCCAAAAGCAATGAAAAATCTGCCAAGTCTTGGGGTATTTGATAAATTCACCCCAAGTCTTTTATGACCCTAGGATGTTTATTTTAGGGTTTATTAGATATATTAAAGTGTTCTAAACCCTAAGACCTAGTTTTAGACTCCTCTTCCTAAAACCCAAAATCCCTCTCTCTTAGAAGACTCTCTCAAGTCACCATGGAATCTAGAAGTCAAGAAGTTCTAGGAGGTTTGTTGATGGTCGTTTCTTCATCAAAAATCATTGGTATTTCTTCAATTTGAGGTATCTCTCTTCCATTCATGGAACCCCTTTGTAAAATATTTCAAAAAGAGTTTACAGCCCTAATTTCTTCTATCTTAAAATCTAGATATGGGTATTGCATGAAATAGTTTTGAATGACTTAATAATGATGTTTCTAATGTTAGTTGATGAATTTAAGTTTAACATTTCAATGAAATCATGTTAAAGCTTTTCATCTAATGTTGGCTTAAGAAATGGGTTAAATGAGCTTAGTTTTGTGATCTTTCAACTTTGGTTTACTTATGTTGTTATTGATGTTTAGCTACTGCCCTAAGGGCTAATTTATGATGAATTATTGAATAAAATGAAATAGGTGATGGAATCTTGGGTTAAAGGGTAAGTTGGTTATGTTGATTAGGCTTTAGTTATAAAATACTCTAGAGTACTATGGTCCACCTTCTTGGTGGCGGTGTTTACTTGAATTGTATGAAAGTGAAGTTACTAGTTTATTGTGAATGAGGTTATTAAGGCTTGTTATGTGAAGTAAGATGATAAATATGTCATTCTTGTTAAATGTGTCGTATGAAGTGATTATGTTAAGTAGACTAGAGCGTATGCTTGAATGAAGTTATTCTTGTTAATTGTTTGATGAAGCATGTTATGAGAAGTATGTTAAGGATTATGTATAAAGGAATTATATGATTATGTGAATCATGTAAAGTGTGTGATGTGATGAATGAAGGTCTAAGCATGTATAGAAGTTAAATGTAAATGAAATGAAGCTTATGTTCAAGGTGTGCTCACATGTATACACACACTCACACTTGAATGAATGAATGAAGCTAAGTTAAGACTTAAAGGGGAGTTTTGGGGTGAACACTCTTCGTAAGTTGAGATGAAGTGTTTAGTAGCAACCCTACTACATCCCATGAGCTTTCTAAGATAGATTAGAGGATGAATGCCCTTCGTAAGTTGAGATGTGGTGTTCACTAGTTATCCTCAACCTATAGTCTATAATGTTTAGAATCCGTGGGAAGTTATGCCTAGAACCAAGAGGATATGAAGAAGAGGTGGTTACACTTCGTGAGTTGTGATGTCGTATTCCAATGTACCTTTTGAGATGAGTACTCCTCGTTAGTAGAAAATGAGCTAATTAGTAGCAATCTCCTTATCCCTTAACTATGAGCCTGCATAGGTGTAGCTATTGGGAAGCCATGTAAAACGCTAAGAGAATGACCTCATTCTAGGCAAGTGAGGATCCTTCATCCGATAAGGTTAATATCGGGATTCCATTTCTAGATCTCATGGTCTATGTCGGTTAAGCTACCTCCCACAAAAGCAATGAATGTACTAAGTCTTCTAAAGGAGTTTTCTACTTAGGGTAGGTAGTGGAATGAGACGCTATTTATCCATTTCACTAGAAAATCAATCTGAAAGGGGAGTCATTGTGATTCTTATTTGAATTGAATGAACTAAGTCTTCTAAAACAACGTACTACTTAGGGTAGGTGGGTGTATGGGACGCTATCGATCCATTGCATTAAGTAAGACCTTCCAAAAGGAAAGACATGGTGCCAAACCTTCTAAAAGAGTAAGCTACTTAGGGTAGGTGGTGGTATAGGACTCCATATACTCATTGCAGTAAGTATTCATTCCGAAAGGGAAGACTTTGGTGGTTTGTTGGCTGTTTTTTCTAGTGTCTTGTCATTGAGTGGGGGCTTGTTTTCCTGAGGTGAGTAAGACAAAAGAGGGTAGTCTTGGGGATCATTTTGGTGTGTATTGAAGGAGGCATATGCGTACTTTCTTCATGTCTTACCTTGGTGAATCTTAGGATAATACTTAGTTAGAGAAACTCCTATGGAAATGAGTTCACTTCCTCTTTACTTGGCTTTAGAAGTTCACTCCTTAAAATAGGATGAATTCATTGTAATGTTTTAAATTGTTCACTGTAATGTAAAGATGAGCTTACTGTGATAATATGGAAGTTACTAAAAAGTTTTCTTTGGGTTTAAAATTTGGAAATTCTTCTCCAAGTGTTAAATGATTATTCTTATGATGTTTTACTTCTATATTCTTGAATGTTTTATTGAATGGCATGAAATTTTATTTTACTAAAATGTTCCTTTTTGCATGTTTTTGCATATGTCATACTTAGTACATTATATGTACTAAATCCATACTTTTCTATGCTATCTAAGTATAGGTTTTGAAAGAAAGGTTGAAGTCTAGAAGGCAAAGCTTGGGAAAGTTCCTCTCAAGACAAAGTGTGTCCTTATATATTCGAGGGCATAATTTCTATCTTATTATTTCTTTATGTTATGTCTTATTATGTATCTCTTTCAAATGTAAAGGGTCGTGTACCTAAGTTTATTATGTCGTGTCTTAAGTTGGCTTGTGACGATGAGATTTCTTAAGTATTTATGAAAGATTTCCTTTTTATATCAAATGTCTTGAAAAGCTTTAAATTCAGCACTACTTTTCATGTCTTATGTAATGAACATTAGTAAAAGGGCTTGTACAAGACCTTAAAGGGTCAAGTACGCCCAGTCACAAAACGAGGGTTCTCCCTAACTTCTAGGGGGTACTTTCGGGTCGTGACAGACTTGGTATCAAAGCATAAGATTATGGGAAATAGTTTAGGGTCTAAAAAGTCTCACAAGACACGTCTAGTAGTATCTTGGTCATTGGTGTGAGTCGCGACACATCCATGGACAAGAGGCTATAGGACTTAGAGATTCACTTTCTTCATTACTCTTGAATTGTGCCATAGAACTTAACTCCATAAGGCCTCTCTCTTATGTTCCCTTTGTTCGGTGGATTCTAGGTATGATTGCTTGGAAGGGGAGGTGTTTCTAAGTTTGAGGGAGAGAAAAGGTGAGTTTTCATGTTATGATGGTTTTCTGGCTAAAAGAGTAGATATGAAGGTAAGTTTTAAAATTTTTGATGGGATGCCAATTATGGCTAGGTGTGATTTATGAGATTGGAAGTGTTGTGAGGAGAAACTTTGTGGTGATGTAGTTCTAAGCATGGTAAGAATGATAATGATTTAATAAAGTGCCTTTGAGAGCAAATAAGTTATCATGTGATTATGTGCAATGATGGTAGAAATTCTTGAAGGTGTAAATATAACACCTTGAAAATCCAAGACTCATTGTAAATCCTAATATAGGTGTCATAAAGTCTAGAAACTGTTTCTAAGTCTATTTTTAATGAATATAGGTCATTTAGGATATTTAAGAACCAAAATGTCCAAAACATCCGAGAAGTTGGTTCAAAGGGATCATAGTGTGTCTTAGCCTACTTGACTTAGTTTTGGGAGTCGAAATTGTACGTACGTTGGTGGAAAGGTAGATAATAGGTGTTGGAGTTGTTTCGTGGTTGAAACGTCCTAGTACGACTCCCCAAGGACCAACCAAGGGCCCTTGAGGAGGACCCCTGCAGTTTGATGCAACACTGCCTAGAAGTGTGCATCAGAGGGCAGACGAAGTCCCGTGTGTGGATCGACGGGGTGTCGATTCCACCGTCGTCCCACAATTATGCTGGTGGAGTAGGTCCCTTCACTTGCACAGTACCTGGAATCATCTCGTGTGTGGATCAACGGGGCGTCAATTCCACCGTCATCCCACACTCAGAAAAATGAAGAAAATCCCTTCCTACACCAGTCTCTAACCGAACTTACGAATGTGCATCACAGACCATCAATGGACCAACAGTCCATCGATCGAGGTCTCGTCGATGGGGTCTGAAAATTCCTCCAAGTTTTAAATTAATTTTATTTAATTAATTAAGTGGTTTAGGGGTAATTCGAGATAAAATAAAGACTAATTAAGTTGATTTAGTCCCATTATAAATACCCTCAACTCTCATTAACCTAAAGACAACTCTCAAAATAAACTCTCTTCCTTCTCTCTTATTTCTCTCTCTACATGAACTCACCATTGAAGGCTAGCAAGAACAAGGGTTTAGAAGTCGGCAAAGGGTGTATTCTTCATCAAATTGTTGAGAAACATTAAGGTATGGGTTTTATATACCTTTGAGATCCTTTCCTCAAAGGGTTCCTTCAAAATAGATTTCAAAAAGTTGAGTTTATTTATGGGTTTCATCCAATTACGAAATTGAAGTTATGGATTGAGTTGTTAATGAACTCTTATGGTTATATGGAGTAGATTAACATGTAATTTTAACTTTTTTTTGGTAATTGTTGATGGTTTGGTCTAAATTGAAGAATATGATCCTCTATCCCTAACCCTAGGTAGTGATCTTGACATATATTGTATTGTGATCATTCAAGTGAGTTGGTTTTTGATTTGATTACTATCCTATGGTTCTATTATAATTAAGTTAAGATTAATTATCGGCCTATCATGCTAGTTCTTGAGATGTGATTTAGGTTATGGATTATAATGTGAAATTAGCCTATGTACCTTGTCTCACGTTGTGATCTAAAGATGAATTGCGTTATAGAGATGCAATTGGCCTTGTTATCTTATTGGTTATCATGGTGTGATGATGTTATTCCCCAAGTTTGGTTGAATTATGGTTTGATGGTAAGACCTTGATGATAGACTATGAGGAAGAATTGGTAAGTCTTAGAAATTATCTTTACTTCCAGTTGTGATTAATTGTTGTTAAGTCATGATACTACATTGGAGTATGCCTCATACTAGGATTATAGGGTGGTATGATGTTGAATTGAAATGTCTTGACTATGTTGTGAGGTTGATCAGGGTGTATGTTCTATAAGGATGGTGAAAACTATCAATGTGTCTTAATATATGTTGAAATGCTCAAGTGTTAACCTAACTTATATGAATTGTGATGAAAGGACTTATACTCATACAATTCGTATTGAGCTATTGATGATAATGATTATACAAGGTGGAGACCCTATGATTTAAACTAAGTTATGATTGTCAATAAACACTCAAAGACATTTCAATAAAGGGATCTAGCTTAGCACCGAGTGATCTTGTAGGTGAGGGAATGAACTTTGCTAAGTATGGAAAGGAGGGTTCACTACGGCCGTCATGGGGTGGATAGCCTCATGACCCAATATAGGGTGTAATGTTGATATTTCCATGGTCTCCCAAGCTCCATAAACTATGTTGCCACCATAGGATACTAGTTAATGGATCCACCTAGAAAACTATGTTTATGTTATGTTTTACCTTGGCTGGTAGACCACCTTCCATCGATGTAAGTTCTTATGACACCAGATTTCAAATTTAGCTCATGTGTTCTATGTCGGTTAAAGCGAGTGGTCCCTAAACTAAAATGAAGGAATGAAGTATAGACTAACTAAAGTGACTTGAGGGGTTTGACTTAGCCTAGGTAGTGGTATGGGACTCTACCTATGCTTTGCACTAGTTTGATTTGATGGGAGCTTTGAGAAGTTAATATTATGTATATGGATGGTGTTAAATGTAACTGTTTTAATATGACGATTATGATGCTTATGAACATGCAAATGTAAGTTAGTGTGGTGGAGAATGAATGTTGATTAAAATGGCACGTAATGTACTTAGTCCAAGAGAATCCTCAAGGGTCACTAACTGGGAGTGGTAGTATGGGATGCTACTCTCACATTGCACTTAGTGAAACTTAACAAGTCTCTTTGGAGTAAGTTAGTGTGGTCTTTTCAATCATAGTGTCATGACATCTTGTTAAAGTTGCTTGAAAGGTGCATTATTCAATTTTTAAGCATGTGACACAGTGTAGTTTTGAATTCACTGTAAGTAAGTCCAAATTTTGAGGAATTTTCATTTTTCATGAATTATGGTTTCAATGTGTTATGAAATTAATTTATATGGTTTTATAGTTCATATGATCAGGTCCTCTCGATGAATTACTCAAACAATGAATTTTTGAAATATTTGACATGCTTAGCAGTGACACAGTGAATGCTCACTGTAAAACTTCTCATTTTTGAAGAAAATTGTTTTGTCTTGAATTTAAGTTTCAATGTTTGCAAAAGTTTGTATATAAGAACGTTTAATGTTGGAGAAGGTATTTCCTTCATAAGTGAAGGATAAGAGAATTTTTAAATGTGAAAGTTTTGTTAAAGTGCTTATGTTGCTAGTGTTTGAAAATGTGAAATGATGCTCCTTGCTAATTGATGCTTTGATTTTGAGTGTTTTGATCATGATTGTAATGTGTTATGTGATGCTAGGTGAGTCCTTGTTGCTCTTAAGGTTTTAGTGTCATTTGAGGACGAATGTTGTTCTAAGTGGGGGAGAATGTAACGCCCTAAAATGAACTAAGGTGAACTAGATTCTCATAAGTGTTTCCTGAGTTAATTTGAAGTTATAATGAGTTTTACGTTAGTGCTCTTACGCAGTGTGTCAAGTTTGGTTTAGTTTGTAGGTCAAACATCCATGACGTTCGGAAGGTGTGCCTTAGATAGCGCATGTGTGTCTTGATGTGTTTGAATTAGTTTTACATGTTCATTTTGCTTCAAATTGATGTGGGATATTCCTAAGACCTAGATGAATATGTTTAGGGATTTAACGTTTGGGTACGACCCCACCTAGGACCCACTACGGCCCTAGAAGAGGTCCCCACCTCTTGGCAACAAGCTACCAAAACAGTGACCAAACGACGACCCAAGGGACGATCCGTGGTCAACCAACGGCCCGTCGACCATGGGCATCGATTGGACCTGAAGGTTCAGTTGGACAGGCTCCAAATGGATCTAAGTCTCAACCAACGAGACCCCACCAACTGTCCGTCCTTTGACAAATGGTCCGTTGGTTAGTCCATTGGTGGAGACTGTCCCAAAAGTAGTGAAAAATCTGCCAAGTCTTGGGGTATTTGATAAATTCACCCCAAGTCTTTTATGACCCTAGGACGTTTGTTTTAGGGTTTATTAGATATATTAAAGTGTTCTAAACCCTAGACCTAATTTTAGACTACTCTTCCTAAAACCCAAAACCCCTCTCTCTTAGAAGACTCTCTCAAGTCACCATGAAATCTAGAAGTCAAGAAGTTCTAGGAGGGCTGTTGATGGTCGTTTCTTCATCAAAAATCATTGGTATTTCTTCAATATGAGGTATCTCTCTTCCGTTCAAGGAACCCCTCTCTAAAATAGTTCAAAAAGAGTTTACAACCCTAGTTTCTTCTATCTTAAAATCTAGATATGGGTGTTGCATGAAAACGTTTTGAATGACTTAATAATGATGTTTCTAATGTTAGTTGATGAGTTTAAGGTTAACACTTCAATGAAATCATGTTAAAGCTTTTCATCTAATGATGGCTTAAGAAATGGGTTAAATGATCTTAGTTTTGTAATCTTTGAACTTTGATTTACTTATATTGTTATTGATGTTTAGCTACTACCCTAAGGTCTAATTTATGATGAATTATTGAATAAAATGATACAGGCGATGGAAGCTTGTATTAAAGGGTAAGTTGGTTATGTTGATTATGCTTTAGTTATAAAATGCTCTTGAGTAGTATGGTCCACCTTCTTGGTGGCGGTGTTTACTTGAATTGTGTGAATGTGAAGTTATTAGTTTATTGTGAATGAGGATATTAAGGCTTGTTATGTGAAGTAAGATTATAAGTATGTCATTCTTGTTAAATGTGCCTTATGAAGTGATTATGTGAAGTAGACTAGACTGTATGCTTGAATGAAGTTATTCTTGTTAACTGTTTGATGAAACATGTTATGAGAAGTATGTTAAGGATTATGTATAAAGGACTTATATGATTATGTGAAGCATGTAAAGTGTGTGATGTGATGAATGAAGGTCTAAGCATGTATAGAAGTTAAATGTAAATGAAATGAAGCTTATGTTCAAGGTGTGCTCACATGTACACACACTCACACTTGAATGAATGAATGAAGCAAAGTTAAGTCCTAAAGGGGAGTTTTGGGGTGAACACTCTTCGTGAGTTGAGATGAAGTGTTTAGTAGCAACCCCACTACATCCCATGAGCTTTCTAAGATAGTTTGGAGGATGAATGCCCTTCGTGAGTTGAGATGTAGTGTTCACTAGTTATCCTTAACCTGTAGTTTATAATTTTTAGAATACGTGGGAAGTTATGCCTAGCACCAAGAGTATATGAAGAAGAGGTGGTTACACTTCGTGAGTTGAGATGTTTTATTCCAATGTACCTTTTGAGATGAGTACTCCTCGTTAGTAGAGAATGAGCTACTTAGTAGCAATCTCCTTATTCCTTAACTATGCGCCCGCATAGGTGTAGCTATTGGGAAAGCCATGTAAAAGCTAAGAGAATGACCTCATTCTAGGCAAGTGAGGATCCCTCATCTGATAGGGGTTAATATCGGGATTCCATGTCTAGCTCTCATGGTCTATGTCGGTTAATCTAACTCCCACAAAAGCAATGAATGTGCTAAGTCTTCTAAAGGAGTGTTCTACTTAGGGTATCTAGTAGAATGGGACGCTATTTATCCATTCCACTAGGTAAGCAATCTGAAGGGGAAGTCTTGGTAAGTCTTATTTGAATTGAATGAACTAAGTCTTCTAAAAGAACGTACTACCTAGGGTAGGTGGTGGTATGGGATTCTATCTATCCATTGCACTAAGTAGGACCTTCCGAAAGGGAAGACTTGGTGCCAAACCTTCTAAAAGAGTAAGCTACTTAGGGTAGGTGGTGGTACGGGGCGCCATATACTCATTGCACTAAATAGGCATTCCGAAAGGGAAGACTTTGGTGGTTTGTTGGGGTTTTCTAGTGTCTTGTCATTGAGTGAGGGCTTGTTTTCCGAGGTGAGTAAGCCATAAGAGGATAGTCTTGAGGATCGCTTTGGTGTGTATTGAAGCAGGCATATGTGTACTTCTTCATGTCTTACCTTGGCGAGTCTTAGGATAATCCTTAGTTAGGGAAACTCCTACGGAAATGAGTTCACTTCCTCTTTACTTGGTTTAGAAGTTCACTCCTTAGAATAGGATGAATTCACTATAATGTTATAAATGGTTCACTGTAATGTCAAGATGAGCTTACTGTAATAATTTGGAAGTTACTGTAAAGTTTTCTTTGGGTTAAAATTATGAAAATTTTTCTCTGAAGTGTTACAAATGATGATTCTTATGATATTTTGCTTTTATATTCTTGAATGTTTTACTAAAATGGCATGAAATGTTATTTTACTAAAATGTCTCTTTTTGCATGTTTTTGCATATGCCATACTTAGTACATTATTTGTACGAACCTTATACTTTTCTATACTATCTGAGTATATGTTTTGGATGCAAGGTTGAAGTCTAGCAGGCAAAGTTTGGGAAAGTTCCTCTTAAGACAAAGTATGTCCTCATATATTCGAGGGCATAATTTTTATCTTCTTAGTTTCTTTATGTTAAGACTTTATGTATCTCTTTCAAATGTAAAGGGTCGTGTCCCTAAGTTTATTATGTCGTGTCTTAAGTTGGCTTGTGATGATGAGATTTTTTAAGTATTTATGAAAGATTTTCTTTTTATATCAAATGTCTTGAAAAGTTCTAAATTCCGCACTACTTTTCATGTCTTATGTAATGAACGATAGTAAAAGGGCTTGTACAAGACCCCAAAGAGTCGAGTACGCCCGGTCACGAAACGAGGGTTCTTCCTAACTTCTAGGGGGTACTTTCGGGTCAAGACATATCAGCCCTAAAATACTCCCAGCCTCCACCTTTCGGCTCAAAAATACCCTAGATGTTAATCCTTTTGCTCATATTTTCCCTTATTTTTAATAGGTCCCTTAAAGTAAAATTATTTAATATTTATTTATTATATTGCTTAATGTGATTGGTCCAAATTTAAACCCTTCTCAAATAAATAATAAAATGATATTTTTAAAAATTCTATTTTTCTATAAAACCACTTATGATTCATAATTTTACCCGATACACTTAGAAATAATATTGAAAAAGTAATTAATTTCATGATATATTCCTACTGACCTATTTTAAATCAACCCCAATTTATTATAACGTAACTCAACTCATAAATGGGGATCCAACTAAAATCCATACTTACCCCTACTAATTGTCCATCTAAGAAAATTATTGTTTTCATTAATATAAAATTTCTCCAATTATCCAAATGTCTTGTTCATTTTTTTTAATTCCTATTTGTAATCTATTATTCTTAATTAGGATATCCGTGACTCAAACATGAAATGAATTCAAATATTTATACTCTTTTAATGATTATTATTGTCATGATGGAATGAGTGGGGATAAGAGAAATCATTGTTTTTATTCTTTTATTTTTAATTTTGGGTACACAAAAAAGAAAAATGTAATATTTGTACATATTTGCTTAATTAGGTCATCTTTTACTTAACTATTATTTGTATATGAATTCGTCATTTTTCTCCTTTTTGTCAATCTTGTTTATGATAAGTTTTTTTAAAACTGATGGACAAGATCCAAATAGAAAAAAAATGGAAGAGATAGGAAGTGAAGGGCCGGGAGGAAGGAGTATACAGAGTAGATGCCTAATCTTTCTAAAATTTTATATTTACTATAAATACAAAATGAAGTCAATCATGTGAGCTTGTATATTACGTAATTTCAAATTATTTTAACGGAAAAAAAAACGTAAAATGCCCTAAAACTATGAGATTTGATATAATATTTCCCTCTATCCACCTAATGAGTATGATCCATTCAACATAAGTGTATTTTTGAGCCGAAAGGTGGACGTCAGGGGTGTTTTAGGGCCGATAAGTGGATGGAGGATAATTTTGTATCAATTCAAATACTTGAGGGACATTTTAGTCCATTCCACATTTATATTTTATATCATATTACATTTATTTAAATATTTATATTACAATATTTATTAAAATCATACATCTTTTCTGATAAGACACGCATGTTGGTACTATCATTGTTGGCTATAATTAGAGGAGTTCCCTCACACTTTTAACCTACTAATTTTAATACCTCATGTAGTACATATTTTATATTGGGAAAATACATCAAATCTCCCTTGAATTTGGCAGCAAAACTTACTTTAGTACTTTAATTATATGAGCCTTTAAATACCCCCTTAACAATTCTGAACTAATTAAATATCACCCTAAGAGCTGACGTGGCAAAGTGAGTGTACTCACTCTCCTCAAAGCGCTTGAAATAATTAAAAAAAATAAAAATTGAAAGGTAAAATCATACACATGACATTTGTTTATTGGCCAATATCTAACTTATAATATTTAAAAAAATTTACTAGTTAAAGTTAAAAAAATGTGAAATTTCTTGTTTAGAAATAAATGAAATTTGTGGGTTCAATTATTTTACAAAAATATCTAATTTTTTTGTTCTCTCTTTATTTTGTTGTCTTCCCCATTGAAGCATTCCTTATACATTTCTTCTTTCATATTAAAATTGTTCATTCATCTTCATCCCTCACATCACTCGTCCTTCATTAATCACAAAAAGTCAACACCCGATTCATATTATTGAATGCAAACTTTCTTGAATTTTAAGTAACACATTTTGAATTCTATTAGTTGTGATGCAAAAAAATTGTGGGTCTATCAACTTTTTTACACAATCTTCATTTTTCATTTAAGTTGTTAAAAAAAAAATAATTTTTAAAAAATATTATTCTTTAATGGAAAAATTTGTGGGAGAGAGACGGTTCGTAGAAGAAAAAGTAAGTGTTTGATGAATGTTGAAGAAGAAAACAACCATTGAAGACTAAAAATTTGGGAAAGAGCGTTGAAAATAGTGAAAATCAACAAGAGGGGGGGGGGGTTAGAAGAGAAGGGGTTGAAGAAGATGTGACAATTTTAATTTTACAATGTATTTTTAATTAATTGATTAGTGTACTGAGTTTAAGAAAACAAAAAAAGTGAATAACCAAAAAAATTAAAAATTAATGCCGTTGTGCTTACATGCCTGTGACATGGTGCTTACATGGCGTCGACGGGGTAGGTGAAAATGGTATTCTACTCTCAGGGTTGTATATGATACAGTTCAATGATGTTAAGGGGGTAGTTAAATGCATTGATATAATTATAGTACTAAAGTAAGTTTTGCTGCCAAGTTTAGGGGGATTTGATGTATTTCCTTTTTATATTTATTTATAATATAAAATATAACAAAAGAAGACACTTCTTCAAGTACAAGGATTGTGACTTTTCCAAAGAGTTGTAAGTTTTTCAAAGAGTTGTGATTTTTCTGATGGATTGTTACTTTTCCAAAGAGTCATGACTTTTTTCGAAGAATTGTGACTTTTCCAAAGAGATGTGATATTTCTGATAAGACACAATAAACACTTGTTGATACTACCCTTTGTTGACTATAAGTAGAAGAATTCTTTCACATATTTAAACCATCATTTTTCGATTCTTCATCTTCTTAACACCCAATTTAGTACATATTCTATATTTCATGATATATTTTTTCTAAGAAGCTTTATGGACTAAAAGATAAAATCTTACACAATATTGAATAAAACATTAACGTATGTTGTCAGACTAAGTGATGAAAATTGAAAAATTCATAAAAAAAAAGTAGGTACGAACCAAAAAATTATCATAATTAAGTTAAAATTTTTAATAACTGAGCAATTGAAATAATTTCTTTTGACTTGTTGAATGGAGGAAAAAACTATAAGGAGATTATAGTATTGTTTAATTATTTTTTCGGTCAAGATCCAAAGCAGTCTTCTAAGGAATTGAAGAAATTCCACAAAATTAGGGATGATACAAGAAGGTATGATTTTTGCCTAGTTTTTATATGTAGTTCTTGAAGAGACGCAACCGAATGGATATAATAGTCTGAAGGGACACAAGAATTAAAGTAGCGGGCCAGTTTAAAGGTAAAAAAATAAAATAGAGATAAAAAAACCGCAAAGTACAAAGGAAAACACAAAAGTAAATTCATGAATTGTAAAGGTGTCATGTAGGCGGACCTAAGTTTCTATTTTATAAATATTTACGATAATATAAGATTTGCTAGTACAAATATAAAACATAAAATCAAATAATTAAATAAAATTATTTAAGAGATTTTTATTTATTTTTAAATAGATTAATCTCATGATAATAAATTGTATGTCTTACAAATACCACCAAATAAAAGATATTAGTAATACATAATATCATAACATGTAAGGTAGGGTGCAAACTAATTATACATAGAACCAAAATTCCGACTAGATATTGTACTAAATAATAATAGGAAAATTTTTCTAAATGTCAATATTTTAACATTTAAGAGGGCTCATTAGCAACACTTTCAATATTTAGTAGAAATGTCAAATTTTAGTTTGTTATGTATCTTATTTATGTTTTTATTATTTGTTTTTATTTAAAGAATATAATTATTTAATAACAAAAGGGAGAAAATCAAGTGAGAGAGTATTTCAAAAAAAAGTAAGGATCGCTTAATTTTCTCATCAGTTACATTTTCAAATAAAATTTAAACTTTGTTCTTTTTTTTTTCCCTTTTTTTTTCCTTTTTAAAATTATATTCATTCCACAATATATTCTATTTATATTCATTATAGTTTTTTTATTAGTTTGTATTCATTTCAATACGTATGTCAAATATATCTATATAGACATTTAAGAAATATATTTGTATTCATATATTTTTTTTCCCTCTGTAGTTATTTTTTTTTAAAATCTTGTATGATTCATTTCAATATGTATTTTATTTGTAATTCTACTTATTCTAGTTTTTATTCACAAATTTGTATAATAATATATAAAATACAAAAAAATAGTATGATGAAAAATTGAGAAGGAAATATAAAATTGAAATGAAATAATTGAATATTTGGTGTAATTATTCTTAAATAAAATACATAACTACTTGACGTACCTTTAGAATAAATACAAATTAGAAAAAAAAATGTCAAATTCATAAACTATGCAACATAATTTTTGAATGAATACAAATATTAATTGTATACATACGATTTTAAATACAAATTGAGAAAGGATACGAAATTCTGAATTTTTTTTATAATATATAAAAAGAAACTAATAGGATTTTGTTCGTCATGTAAATAATATACATATCTAGTTAGTATACATTTGAGATGGATTCAATTAGGAACAAATACAAGATTCATAACTATACAGCATGAGATTTTGAATGAATATAAATATTAATAGCATATATACTAATTTGAATATTAATTGAGAAAGGACATACAATTTTAGAAAAAAATTAGAAATATAAATACATAAAAATTTCATAGCATACAACACAAATCCAACAAAAGTTCATTAATAAAATCTGAAATGTAATAGTCATGTAAAATGTATTCATAAATTATTGAATATCTACAAATGTGAAAAAATATAAAGGAATGAGAAAAAATAATACATTATCAAAATTAACAAAAAATGACCCCAAAATATAATAATAAAACAAAAGCTGAATACAAAATACAAACTAATAAATATTGCACAATGTACATAACAAATTTACAAATATATTCAGTGCACATTGTTGAACAAATTGTTATTTAACTTCAACTCAACATGCAAAAATCTAAACATGTAAAAAATATTTAAATACTTCTTCATCAACAATTTGGTATTCGTCGTCATTTTCTTGTACCCTACGAGTTACGTTTTTAATCTGAATTTGATGAAAACTTTATTCTTGTCGTCTCTCTTCCCTAATTTTAAAAGCAGATCTTACAATATCCGCTATTTCTAGAGTAATAAATAGATTAAATGATGAGAAATCACTAGAAATCGTTTTACTAAGATGAATAGTGTCTCTTAGAATCATTCTTTAAAGAGTGTTTTATAGTTATAAGCGAGAAGAATCCTACTTTCACCAATGATTTAAACAACAATAAAATCAGAAAATAAATCTAAAAAAAAGAAGATAACAACGAGAATACCTTAATTAGAGAAATTTGCGTGAATTCAAATTTTGAAAATAATAAAAATATTTCAATAGAAGATAATAAAAAAATTGGAGTTGAAGAGAAGAAGGATTTGAAGGTTGAATATGAATATCAACATGAAAATATGGAGAGAGAATTTTATTTTTTTACTTATGGGATAAATACGGAAGAGAGAGATATGGAAAAAATTTGCACATTTTGATTTTTTAAAATTAAAATAATTTGGGAAAAGTTAACTTGAATATACATAAAAATGTAAATAAATTATTTTTTTAGGAGATAAAATAGGAATTTAATTAAAATACATATTCTTTTTCAAAATAATGACATTTTAACTAATATTTTTAAAATAATAATTTTTTTACTATTAAATTATTAATTTTGACTAGTTTGCTAATTTTTCCATAATAGGCCATAGTATTTTACCTAGTGCATGGACTATTGATGGTTTTTGTAACGTAGTCTCCTTTAAAATTAATAACTACTAAAAAGGTTATCATTTTTTAATTATTTATTACTTCAATAAAGGGAAGAAAGAGTGGATAAGCTCATCTCTTTCTTTCTCTCTACTTGAAACAAAAAATAAAAAAATGGAAGCTCTTGGTCATGGGCTCCTACCCCTTGGTGCTGTTAGGACTTGTCAAAAAGAAGGAAGGTGTCCACTTATCGGTTCAATCCATTTTCTCAGCTCTCCATTCCCATCTACTCTAAAATCGTTAAAGGTTGGTGTATCTCTGTATTTGTTCATTCCTACCATGTATTGACTGACAACTCTGAAATGGGGTTTGGTTTGGTTTGCTTCAGTATAAAAATAACATAAGGATGCAAGCAGTGGAAGAAGAATATGAGTTGAAGCAAATGAAAGATATGGCTGCGGCTAAGAAGAGATGGGATGCTCTGGTAGTGTGAAATGACTTCAAATTTTACATTTTGGTGTAATACAATTTTGTTAGACTACGCACATCGGGTTAAGATCGAATTACTCATTGCCAATTTGTTAACCGGAAGTAGGAGGCGTACTTTTGATGCAACTACTTATTCGTTCATTCAATTGAATAGATTATGTCATTCTCGTTCACAGTTTTGCATGTACTGGTTAAGCTTGGAAAATGTCTGACATGCAGCTGTCATTAAATAAAGTTCTGTTGCCCGTAAAAGCATCACATATGAGCACAAAGCTATCACACATGTTTGATGACTCCATAATTTGTATTACATGAATAATACTTATTCTGTGTTAAAATGTGAAAGTAAGGACTATGGACATGTTATGTTCTCCTAGGAACTTCTGCTCCAATAACTGACAACCTAGAGGAACTGGATAAGTTACTGCATACGTAGTTGCAACGATGTTTAATTTGGCATTCTATATACAACGTTTGTTATTGTAATTGAAACATGAAACATGTTTTCCGATTCCCATCTTCCTAGCTTAGGTGATGAGTTATATCGCAGTCTCAACTTATTAGAAAATGTATGTCCTATAATCATTTAATTTGTGCTTTACAGGGACATCTTAAGCCATGATTATTCTTTATTAAATTCTTTACTGTATAACTATGATAATAACATTTGTGTTTCCCTGTTTATTGTAGATCAGGGATGGGACAGTTAAGGTTCTTACTCCAAGAGAAGCTGGTTATGCAATTCAACTCTCAAACAAAATGCTGCTTGATGTTCGTCCCTCTATGGAGCGAAAGAAGGTGGATTCAACTTCCTTTCAAATATCACTTCTCTCTATTATTCACATTTTGACGAAATACAAGGCGAATCTAAATGGCTCAGCATAATTACACCTACAGCTTTCCATTATTTATCTCTAAATCCTTTCACACAATCCTTACTTAGTTGTGCTAGTATTTGCTTAACTTTGCATGTCAGTGGCTATTCTTCTTTCAAAACTCCATGCCATGGTTCAAGTCTGTTGTCTAAGATTATCGAAGTTTCTGATGTGGGACTACCAAATTTTGTTGAATAAAGTTCCCTATAAAACTCTAGGTTCAGGCATTTTGGGATATGAATTACATTAAAAGCAAAATACTTCCCATGTTAAATGATTGTGTTATTCATCATCCTGGTTATCATGATTTTTCAACTGTTTTACAGGCATGGGTTAAAGGCTCCACCTGGATTCCAATTTTTGATGTTGATGCTAGTTTAGAACTTCGTACTCTTTCCTTGAAAGCAACAAACTTTTTGATGGGTAAATAAACTTCTCTTATGACATACAAATGATTCATTTTTACTATACTGTATCTTTATAATTACTTGGTGATATACAGACATATAGCTTGACTTTAGTCCAAAGATATGCACATCTAGTGATGAGAATCAGATCACTTGAATAAATAAGAAATAATGGGGAAGCTAAACTATGATTCAAGACAAGAATTGAAAGATATGTGAAATTCGAGAATAAAATCCCCAAATTTCAAGATAAAATGCTAAGAACCCTATTGGATCATAGTATTCAAAATAAGCGGATTAAAACTAATTATGATATTAATAGAGTCAATTCAAAAACTTAGTTCAAAAGTGATCTAGACCCCTATTTCAAAGAATACAAGACGACAATTAGTATAAGACTAATTACCTTTTTTTTCTTTTTTGTGATAACTCTCTTTTTTATAAAAGCAGACTGATTTCTTATTATTTTAGGAAGGATACAAGAGAGTTTGTTGGTGATGATTTTGGATATCACTTTGTTGGAGGTATTACAAAGGCTAACAGTTACAGAACTGAGATCAGAGAATCTCTGAGGATGGTCAATTTCGGGAATCATTACTAAGCAATTATGGGTAAGGGATTAAGGAAGCTAAGAGCTTTGAAAGAAAGCTTCCACTTCTCTATGCAGATCAGTGCAAATAATATCCCACAAATTGATAGAAATAGCCACTCAGGCCATCAGGGCCTGGTGCACTATCTTTGTCCGTGTCAGAAATAGCCACTCAGGCCATCAGGGCCTGGTACACTATCTTTGTCCATGTCAAATGCACTATTTCTGATCTCTTGGATTCTAGGGATGGTTGTAAGCATGTAATTGTCATCATCAGTTATGCATTGAGAGGTGCACCATTGCCTTGAACATTTCACAGTGGATTGTAAGGATGGCTGTGAACATTTCATGTAAATATCTCACAACTGCTTCTTCAATGCTTTCATTACCTTCAAGCCTCCGATTTTGCTCATTCATGATCTTGTTAATTGTTAATCTTCTTCTCCTCTCTACCTTCTCAAAAAAAAAAGTCTTCTTCTCCTCTCCTTTATAATTACTGTGAAAAATAGGCTGTGTTGGCATCCCCTTCCTCAAACGACTTAGCTCTTGCCTGTTTTATCGTAATATTCTCCTGGATCTTGATATACCTTGTAATTCAACTTTGCATTTAGTTCTCTCCTATTTCAAGAGAATTGTCACTCACACAATTGTCCTCAAGGGTTCTCAAGATCACCAATAGCACCCCAAGATCCTTGAATGTGCTGGCCATATTATAAGATCTTGCCAAAGTTCTCTTCTTTGTTCTTCAGTGCATTTAGCATAAACAATTGTGAGATGTATACGAGAATTATTGTTATAAGTAGCACTTGTCAAGACATGTTGCTTTCTATCCTTTCTGATACAAATATCAGCTTCTGTAGTTCAGAAGAGCCATATTCGTTTGAGCAGCTGAAAAGGCCCTGGTGAATGCCTAGGTTTTGTTTGTTTTTCTTAATCTTCCCTCTATCAACCATTGTTTCGTAAAGGCAGATCAGAGACTGTGAGGCCCATTCAACGTTAGAGTGGTTTAAAGTCCCAGATTGAATGGGGAATGGACGGTTAGTCTTCTTGTATGGATTTGGGAAATCCTTCCCTCACGAGCTAGCTTTTGGGGTTGAGTTAGGCCCAGGGGCCATATCTTTACATGGTATCAGTGCTAGGTCCATCTCCGATAGGGCTCCCGGTCAACGCTGCAGTTGGGCCTGGGGTGTTAGAGTAGGTTCGAAGTCCCACATTGGTTGTGGAATTGACTAGTGTCTGCTTATATGGATTTGGGCAATCCTCCCCTCACGAGCTAGCTTTTGGGTTTGAGCTAAACTCAGGTGCCATATCATTACAATTTACACCCTTATTCCATGATGTAGTATCAATCATTGGTAACATTTAGGGTTATGATCTTATTGATCATCCTTGTTCTTTTTGTCATCATGTACTCTTGAATAAAATCCCCACCCTGTGAAAAATTGTTGTAAAAGGTGATGTTTTGCTGAACTGGTGTTCCTTCGGTGTAAACCCATTTCTTGAAATTTATAGTTGATGTTAACTCTAGTGAGCTTATCATCTGACTGTGCGATCCTTTCTTCTCCTCTGTTGATCGTAGTTTCCATAAATTTCACATCATGAAAGACTTCATCATATTCATCTCTTGTATCCGCTGGTGCTGGGTTCAGATCAGGTGGTTTGTGAATGGAATTGTAATCGATATCCTGGTTGCTGTTCTTTTCATGAACACCGGGATCCATGTCTTCTCCTCTATTATCCTTATTGACAATTGTCTTCCCTTGTCCTTCCTTGGGAGGTTTAATGGAATCATGTGTTATTTTTACCTGTTTTCATTCTCTTGACTGCTCTATTCGGGTCTGCTCAATTTGGATATCTTCTCTCAACTCTCCCCTTGAATTGTAATGTCATTAGGAATAACAACTGTCTTGTCAGATTTCTTCCTCTTGTTCTGCAAACCTTTGATGTCTTTTGGATTTTTGATAACTAAGTTGACTATTTCTCCCCGTAGATCAGTATAAATGTTTCTGGAGTTGGATAGTGTTCTACTTCTGGTACTTGTAATGCTTAGCCCAGCCTGTTGGTTCTTGATTCTTCCGCTTTCCTTCCTTTTTTGTGCTTTGTCCCATCTTGTGCTTCTTTCCTGTTGTTGAGTATCCTGAGTATTATTCTATTCTTCCATATTCTCATTGGAGCAGTCTGCAGTGTCCATTACCTCATTTTCAGTCCCTTCCTGTAGTATATTGAAAGAATTGTTAATCTGTGTTCTGATATTCACTTCAGCGGAGTTGGCTTGTCAGAACATATTTTTCCCTCTTTGTGCACCATTATGACCTATTCCTATTCCTCTTCTTCTATCCACATTTTGCCAATTGTCATCCTGTTGGCTTCAGATTCCGGCAATAGTTTATATTTGTTCTTTAGATTTTAGGCTACAAAATTCTGATTTCACATAATGCCTTTCGGACTTGATATTTTGGCTCCAAAAATACGGGAATAGGAAGTTCAAACTATTTAGCTTGGGTTTTCTTGAATCAGTTGTGGTGCAAGGGTCAAAGTGTCCAAGATCACTTAATGAGCAATGCTAGTCAAAAGTGTTTTTATTGGAGGGAACCTAGTATCGAAGAGGAGTAAGAAACGAGTATTGTATCGCGATCCAGTGCAAAATCTGAGTATAGAGCTATGTCACAATCTACGTGTGAGATTATGTGGATGCATCATTTGTTATCTGAAATTGAATTGAAGCATCATACGCCAATGAAACTCTAGTGTGATAATCAGGCTGCTCTTCATATAGCCCCATATCTGGTGTATCATTAAAAAACTAAACACATTAGTTGATTGTCATTTTATTAGCGAGAAGATTCAGGAAAATTTGATTTCCATTATTTACATGAAGACGAGAGAACAATTAGCTGATTTGTTTACCAAGACATTGAATGGAACTCGAGTTACTTATCTTTTTGACAAGCTGGGTATGATCATATCTATGCTCCAGTTTAAGGGGGGAGTGTTACAGTATATGGTAACAAATCTCAGGGGTGATTGTAGAATATTACAGACTAATAAGTGTGATGGTAAAATATTTTCTTTTGTTTGTTTTGATTTATTTCCTTTTATAGGATTCTTTGTAATTCTATAAGTACCTTGTATATTCATGAATATACTGATAACTTCTTCCGTTAGATTACATATGGTATTCCTTGTTTTCTTTATCACTGGAGCTAGGATGACATGCATGGCGATTTTGGTTTTGGGGATAAAAATGACGGAGGATTGTCTCTTTTGGATTGTGCAATGCTTTTGCGTTGGTGATATCTAACTCAAGGTTTTAGAAGGAGGACCTTTCATAGTATGGTGACCAGGACTCAAATCAATTACCTTCTCCTTTGGAAGAGAGATAGAACATGTAAGAACTCTTAAGTTATCCCGAGTGAATATCTTACTACCCAACATATGCTCTAGGTAATGGATCTAGAGATTAAAAGTAAGAAGTGGAGGACGAGGGCTTTATATGACCCTTGAGTGTTGAATTATTGATTTCCCAGCTTAATTTTAGGAGTAATTGATAATGTATTGATTATGTAATATTTTTTTTCCTTATTTTGCGGTAGGACTTATTTTATAAGAACGCATTCTCATGGGATGTAAATTCATACAGAAACACAAGAAGCCTTTTCTTCCTTGTAGAAATCTTCAAAAGAAAAGAAGAAAGATTCCATGATGTTGTCTAAATGGAATAACTTTGTAAATCAAATATATACACGTCTTCTGATTGTCATAATACATTCTCTAAGCTTCTGATCACCAATTTACGTATCTTCTTCTTAATAGGAGGTTGGTGGAGTGGTGTCCCTGCTCTTTCTTACAACAAGTATGCTATAAACAGCCCCCCTTCTATATAATATTAAATTTGTTTTTTCATGTGAGTTCCATATTTTGACTATAAAGAATAAACTAATATCTTCTACAGAGAATTCTTATCAAATGTTGAGGAGAAATTTGCCAAAGATACAGATCTTATTGTGGCATGCCAGAAGGGATTGAGGTGAATTTATCTGTCTATTAGCTACATTTCAGATTCTCTTTTATGAAGTAAAATTCTGCACTCCAGTGGCCGAATACAAGTAATTACGGAACATTCCAGGTGATGTTTATCAGTACACTTCTGTTGCAAAGGAAGTGGAGCTTCATGCATCTCCATGGTGATCCAAGATTAGCACTCAAACTAAATTATGAGAATCTGGATTTTTCAATGTTGTCGAACATGAATATTCATTGAGCAATTATCTGATTCATCAGGAATAATAAATAAAATGGAAACAAGATAAAATCTTATATCATACGACTTCTGGCATCGCCGGAAGGATCGAAACCACATTAGTAGTCCGACAATTTTTCTGTGTAGCATGGCACTTGACTGTTTAATTGCATATTAGTAGGAACAGTAGGAGAGTTTTAATATATCTAGCTGGCAGAGTATCACTTTCTGAGGTAGTAAGCATCTCATGCTCTTAGTAGGTCCATGGTCAGAGAGATTAGGCACTTAAAGGTTCTTATGCTCATAATGAACCTGCTGATTTTCTTTCCTAACTGCTTATGCGGAGCCCTTTTTATCAGGCAGGTCCATTGCGGCTTGTGAGGTGCTACACAATGCTGATTACAACAACATTTTCTGGGTTCAAGGTGGTCTAGAAGCTGCTGAAGAGGAGGTTCAAACACATCTTATTTTTTCTTTTTTGCTTTAATAAATATGCATCTTTCCAGAATACAACTTCATAGAGACATTTAAATACAATTTGGATTAGGATCTTGAAAGAGAAGGACCTCAACCATTCAAGTTCGCAGGAATTGGTGGGCTTTCAGAGTTCCTTGGGTAAGTACTTTTTGCTTCTGCCTGTACATCCAGACACCTTCATATTTTATAATGACTTTCTACTTCTGGTGTCTACAATTTTGATGTAAAACAGCTATATTTCCTCTTTACAGTTTTTGAAACATATGCATCTTATGAAAGTAGACCAGTTTAATCACATATGATGTGTGATTTAGTTATAATTTGCTCCACCATTGAGCTGACAGATTTGATTATAATCTGATCCACAAATAAAGCTGGCAGATTTGTGTAAATATAGTATTAGAATATATTATTCTAGGAAAATAATTTAGATGAAATCCCTTGATTCAAGGATTTCCTAAGAATTAGTGATTGATTAGTTTAATTAATCTTTACTTTGTTCTCCTATAAATATTGTACAAATACTATGAATAAAATATACTTTTGCAGTATCTAAACTTTCATGGTATCAGAGTGGGATGAAATACCCTAATATTATATGGATAAAACAACCTTTCACGAAGAGCACCTTTCTGAAACATCAACAGAAGACAAAAACTCTTCTCTAGAAGCTACTGCAGAAAATCTAATGACACTAGGAGGCAATACTTCTCACATGCCCTTCCAGTTAACTTCTCATCGATTAAATGGGAAGAACTATCTGGAATGGACACAGTCCGTAAAGCTTGTAATCGATAGGCATGGAAAGCTGGGACATCTGACTGGAGAAACGAAAAAGCCGGAAGTTGGAGATCCAAAGATGAACTCCTGGAGATTAGAGAATTCACTCGTGATTGCTTGGTTAATAAATTCCATGGAACCAGTCATAGGTAAATCTTATCTCTTTTTGCCCATGGCTAAGGATGTGTGGGAAGCCGTTAGGGACATATGCTGATGTAGAAGATGCCTCACAAACTTTTGAGTTATAAATTAAACTATGACAAGCTAAGCAGGGTGAGAATGCAATACTACTTATTATAATGAAATGATGTCCTTGTGGCAGGAGTTAGACCAGTGTTACAATGATGAATGGGAGTGCTCTGTGGATAGTGTAAAAGCAAAAAAAAAAAAGTGAAGAAAGTGAGAGTTTACCTTTTTTAGCAGGATTAAATCGAGAGTTTGACGAGTCAGGTCGCGAATCCTAGGAAAAAATCCTCTGCCCTCTCTTCGTAAAACCTTTTCTGAAGTTGTGAGAGAGGAAACTAGGAGGAAAGTTATGTTAAAACCTAATTTAAATGTTGAACTTTTCAGCTCTTGTAACAGTGAAGAATGGAGAGAACAAAAACAAAAAGCCACGGTGTGATCATTGCAAAAATATTGGCACACCAGTGAAACGTGTTGGGAGATTCATGGGAAACCAGTAATCTGGAAGAAAAAGGGAGTTGATAATCGTGGCTTTCAATTTCAAAAGCGCAGGCCCTCCAAACAACTAATTTTGATCAAGGGCAGCAACCTTCTCCAGAAACGTCTCCATTTACAAGGGAACAATTGGAAATTCTGCACAAACTCCTTCAATCTCCACAATTTCGTCCAAATGCACCAAATTCTTCTAATCTTTCCTGTTCTTTTGCTGAAACAGGTACTGTATTATCTGCTTTTCTTAGTGTCAATTCCAACCAAATAGATTCTTGGATCGTAGATTCTGGAGCTAGTGACCATATATGACTAGAAGTTCCCTTTTTTTCTCTACTTACACTCCTTGTGCAGGGAATAATAAAATCAAGATAGCTGATGATTCCTTCTCTGCGATTGTTGGAAAAGGAACTATTAAACTATCACCATCTCTTACACTTCATAATACTCTTTGTGTTCCAAAGCTCTCTTTTAATCTAGTTGTAATCTAGTTTCTATCAGTAAATTAACCTGTTCTCTTAATTGTCGTGCTATTTTTAGATTCCGATTTGTGTGAATTTCTGGAAAAGGTCTCGGGGAAGATGATTGGCACTGCTAGAGAATCAGGAGATCTTTATTTTCTTGACAACGGGAACAACTCACTACAACTGAATCCTATTTGTTTGAACTCTACTTTTGTTTTGAATTGTCACACCCAGATTCAGGAATCCAAATGCAATCGGCGTCGTTAACCTCTCAGAGGTCGCAGACAAGCCTCTTCTTAGCTTTCATCACATTCATATAGTTAAATTTGTGGAAAATTTAAAACTTAAAAAACATAATGAAGTATACATAGACTTCATTTATTTTCTATATAGATTAATATTCTACTAAGCTCAAATCAAAACAACCATCTACAATTGATGAATCAATTCAAATCAAAAGATCAATATATAATGTAATAGTTTGTCAAAACGGCCTTAGTACAAAACTTCGAAATAAACGTCTGAAAAGAAACGCTAGGGACAACATCCACTAGCTATGTCTAAAGTACTAAGCTAGATAGATAAGTGTAGCATCCTCGAACATCAAGAGGACCTACCAAAGTCTGGAGATCGACAATCCAAACAGCTTCGATGAATCTTCAACCTTGTCTCTGACCTGCACCTATAAAGATAATAATAGTATAGGGTTAGTACACACTTGTACTAAGTATGGGTGTATGCACACATACACATAAGGACTATGCATGATCAAGGAAAACTCTTCCTATAACAACATGCCATTTTTGGAAAGTGACATCACTAGACTTTCCTAATTTGTTATTTGTGAGTCGTGGTATAAATATGACGTATTTTAATGCATTCAAAGCACACAACTCATTTTCTATATGAATACAAGACCTTAGAATCATCAACATAATTTTAGAACAACTCGAGCGAAAATTTTTAAATTTAATGCCCCAAACCCGAAAGCCCCTTTTTGATGCTTAGTTTTTTTTTTCCAGGTCTTTTTCTTCTTCTTGTTGTGTAGTTCAATGATCTCCTTTGATCCTATGGTTTACTTACAATTGCAATGATTCATTGTAGTCCCATACCTACAATGAATCAAGTAAGTAATCCAAAGACTTAGAAAGGATTTGGCTATCCTTACAACAAGTTATTCTTTCCATTCTAGATTCGTTGGGAAGGAACACTTTATAAGCCAATCTTTATTGGCTACGCCACTTACTTCCTCTCCTTGGCCGTTTCTTATTGTCCCAAGGATCCTTACTATGTCCTTGGGCACTGTTTAATCTACATGATCATTTTAGGTGGTCATGTGCTATGATACCTAGGCTTGATACTTGAATGCCTCGTATCTAATGTGTTGAATTGTGAATAAAGGTTGTTAGCTTAGGGTCTTCATTGCAGGTACATTTCTTAAACAAGCTCATTAATACTTAGAAAAATTGGCTAACACCCTTTAAGCTAATATTTTCTAATATGCCCAATATTTTCCTCATTTGGGTATTATATAGAAATTGGCTAATACCCCTTAGCCAATTTTCTATACTATGCCCAATATTTCTCAATATTGAGCATTGGAATACCTATGTTCCCACTACGCATTCTTAAAGACCTATTGGGCTCTTTATTAGACATGTAATTTTTCGGAATGTTACATTAACCCCCCCCCCCCCCTCCCCTAGGAACATTCGTCTCCGAATGACACTGCACATCATTTTTAAAAATAAAGAGGGTGATTTTCAAAAACACTTTAACATGCTTGAAATTTTACTCTTTGTGAATTTCTGATTCACACTTACTCGATGATGCTTATTACTCAAGCTTATATGAAGCTTCATATTTGAGATTGAGGAACTTTCTTCTCAATCACACTTAACTTAATGCACATCACATCTCATGCAACACAAAATATGTCTACGCTATACAAAAACAAAAACATGAATGCAAGCATGAACTCATTTTAACTCATATAGTGCAAGTGTAAGACACACGATTATGGACTTAAAACATCAAATCGACTAATGCATTAATAACTCAGAGTTTCTTAAACTAAACCAGACTTAGGAAGAGTATATCTAACCTTAAGAACTGAACAAGTGAGGGTAACAGGATCTCATATCGGCCTCGGCCTCCCATGTTGCTCCCTCAACAAGGTGGTTCCTCCATAACACCTTTACGGTGGCAACCTCATTGTTCCTCAACCGTTTACTTGGCGATCTAAAATTTCAACGGAAACCTCTTCGTAAGAAAGGTTCTGATCGGCTCCTAACCCGTTAGATAACATCTTGTTCGCTTTAAGATTAGAAACTATTTGTCTTGTTGGATTTGAACCACTCCCTTCCCATTTCAACTCTAACTCATTTGGCAACTGAAACCTTACTACCCTGTTTTAATAGTCTATGGTAGCATAGCATTTATGAAGCCAATCCATACCCAAAATTATATCAAAATCAAGCATGTCTAATTCTATTAGGTCAGCACGGGTGACTCTATCAAGAATATTAATTGGGCATTCTTTATATACTCTTTCAACTCTAGTGCCATCTCCTATGGGAGTACTAACTAGAAAAGGCTCATGCAAGATCTCAGGAAGCAAGTCAAACTTACTAGCTACAAAAGGAGTAGCAAATGACTAGCTACAAAAGGAGTAACAAATGACAAAGTGGATCCTGGATCTAACAATGCATACACAGGAAAAGAAAAGACAAGCAAGTTACCAGTGACAACATGCTCCTCTCTACTTTTCAAAGCATAGAACCTTAATCTGGCGCCTTAGACCAACTCGGCCATCTCAACACTTTTGTACCATACCTGAGCCACATCCTTGAGCTGGTATGCAGCCAACTCAGCCTTCTCCTTTTCATTAACACCCATGGTACAGAGAATTTTGTAGACCTGGTCCACAAACTCCTGGGGATCCTCATTGGTTTTGGACCCGAAGTAGACTGGGGGATTCATCTTGGTGAAATATCTCAGTTTACTAGCCATGGTGCTAGCATGTGGGTTCTCCCTGAGAGCACCCTCTCTAGTGGCCTGGGCTGTGATAGCCTCTGCCTAGCAGTGATGGCTTGGGCCATCTGAACCAGTGCTGCTCCCACTTCTCCACCCGTCAACGCAGCTGGTTTGACAGACACTTGCACTCCAGCAGCTGGGGCTTAAGGAGGAGCTTGGTTTCCCCCAACAACTGCTTCTCCAACTCTCCTGCCTGCGTTTCTTCTTCTGTTCATCTTTCTACACGCACACAAAAGAAGGAAGTTTGATGCTAAAATGACACAAAATGTCAAAGCTCTACACGGCACGATAAAGAGTAGAAGGAGGGAAGATTCCTAACATCACTTGGTCTCTAAGTCATTAATGTGGCGCGCTTCACACCCATAAGTTAAAAACTACGTAACGTGGTTGTTTTGAGCTTTTCCTAGGTAATTTAACCTCATTCTCTGATACCAAAGTTTGTTACACGTAGATTCAGGAATCCAAATGCAATCGGCGTCGTTAACCTCTCAGAGGTCGCAGACAAGCCTCTTCTTAGCTTTCATCACATTCATATAGTTAAATTTGTGGAAAATTTAAAACTTTTAAAACATAATGAAGAATACATAGACTTCATATATTTTCTACATAGACTAATATTCTACTAAGCTCAAATCAAAACAACCATCTACAATTGATGAATCAATTCAAATCAAAAGATCAATATATAATGTAATAGTTTGCCAAAACGGCCTTAGTATAAAACTTTGAAATAAACGTCTGAAAAGAAACGCTAGGGACAACATCCACTAGCTATGTCTAAAGTACTAAGCTAGAAAGATAAGTGTAGCATCCTCGAACATCAAGAGGACCTACCAAAGTCTGGAGATCGACAATCCAAACAGCTTCGATGAATCTTCAACATTGTCTCTGACCTGCACCTATAAAGATAATAATAGTATAGGGTTAGTACACACTTGTACTAAGTATGGGTGTATGCACACATACACATAAGGACTATGCATGATCAAGGAAAACTCTTCCTATAACAATATGCCATTTTTGGAAAGTGACATCACTAGACTTTCCTAATTCGTTATTTGTGAATTGTGTTATAAATATGACGTATTTTAATGCATTCAAAGCACACAACTCTTTTTTTATATGAATACAAGACCTTAGATTCATCAACATAATTTTAGAACAACTCGAGCGAAAATTTTTAAATTTGATGCCCCAAACCCGAAAGCCCCCTTTTTGATACTTAGTTTTTTTTTTCCAGTCTTTTTCTTCTTCTTGTTATGTAGTTCAATGATCTCCTTTGATCCTATGCTTTACTTACAATTGCAATGATTCATTGTAGTCCCATACCTACAATGAATCAAGTAAGTAATCCAAAGACTTAAGGAAATGATTTGGCTATCCTTACAACAAGTTATTTTTTCCATTCTAGATTCGTTGGGCAGGAACACTTTATAAGCCAATCTTTATTGGCTACGCCACTTACTTCATCATTTTTCATATTAGGGAGATCATGGAGCATTGATTAGCCATTACATTTTACTCCCCTTTATTGGCATAATATAAGAAGTCATTCATTATAAACCATTTTTGTTTGGCTATGCCCATTTTCATGATAAAAGAAATCATTACTGGCTATGCCCATTATTTGTTGAAAACTTCATTCTTATCAAACACTGACGATTGCTATTCGTAGGCTCTTACTTTCTTAGCTCACTTTGAACATACATCTCTTCTTTCTTGCTTGCTTTCTTAAGGACATCTTTAGAATTCAGATCATGTGAGCTAACATGAAATCCAGTGTTTGCCCCACACCGAAAAGGGGTGATTTATCGATCCAAGGGAATCTAGATCATGTGAGCTAACATGAAATCCAGTGCCTATCCCAAAAAGGGGTGGTTCACAGGCTAAAGTGAAACCAAGTCAAGTGTTCTCCCCACACTGGAAAGAGGTGGTTCACGGCTAAAGTTAACCGAATACTTTCTTTGAGCATTTAACCGACATAGATCATGTGAGCTAAACATGAAATCCGGTGTCTTCCCCACACCGAAAAAAAGGTGGAATCACCGGCCAAAGTGAAATCATACCTAGTTTGCTTAGGTGGAATCCACTGGCTAGTTCCTATGCTTGCAACATAGTTCGAAGACTAAGAGACATACGGAGACTACTTATCCACCTTGGTGGTAGCCTCATCTTATGAGACTTACATGTGCTGGCACAAGCTCATTGCTAGTTTAGCGATGCTTTGCTCAACTTTTTTCTTTACATCTTTTTGAGTTGACTCAAACATTATGGAGGCTTGCTTCTAGTTATGAGTTTTACTTAACTCTTTGGATAATCGAACCTCCTTTCTTTACTTGATGAAATGTGAAATTTAACCTTACATTATCATCTTGGTGTTAATGAGACTTGTCTCGCGATTATTAACACCATCTTTTGTGAGTATCTTTAACATAGTTGTCTTAGGTGTAAGTGAGACTTGTCTCACTTCCTTTGACACCCCATTCTGGTCACTCTCATAATTTTAAGACTTTTAATTATGCTGTTACTCACCTTAACTCGTTTCATGTCATTTGGTAGCTTTATACCATTCTTTATAAAGCTTAAGAACTTTGTTCAATGTAGTTACTAGGTTCATAGTTCATTTGGAAAGGGTATGTTGAGACTTGTCCTAATAATTGGCATACCCTTGGTTATGAATTCAAAAGTTACCTTAGTCATATTAAGTTGGGTGAACATTAGCCATTAGCCATTCTTTCCATCATTCTTTGAAACCAATATTGTAAGCCAATTTCATTCAACTTTTTGGGCAAGACATTGTTAGCATTTTATTGGCATAAACCAAACTTTCACTTGAACAACATTCATTATGTTATCACTAACCACACCAATTAATTTCATGAATGTAATATAGTGATTCCCCAACATGAACCAAGCGAAAACTTAACATTTGAACATTAACTAAATTCCATAACGATTCATAGTAACTCATATTCTCGAAACACAAGTAAACTGTAAACATTATATCATTCCTGAATTCGGGTAACTAACACTCAAATCATTTGAATCCAATCTATAGACCTCATTAGTCATTAACAAATCAAGAACTAATAAAATCAGTTAGCACCATATACCAACAACATGTTCAAGATTACATCTATATACTTAAAGAATTGAAAAAAAGGATAACTAGGGAGATGGATGTTCAACAATATCATTGGGGAACAACCCTAGTTTCGAAGTTCATGAATTCAAACGTTTGAAAAGTCGCTTGGAGAATGAATTCCATGAGAGAAAACCCATACCTTATGTAAAATTAAATCTACGAAGATCACCTTGCACGAAACATTGAAGAAAACCTTGAAATCGTCTAAGAGAAATCGAGAGAAACTTTTCTGCTTTTCTTTCGTTCGTTTACTGTTTTGCTTCGTGAGTTTCTTAGTGTTTGAACGTGGGTCTAAGTCTTAGAAAATGATCTTGACTCATTCAACTTAGGCTAGTTAAGTAAATTAAATAAATTAAATAACTAATTACTAAAAACCCCTCCTAGATTGATCAAAAATAGGAAAACATAACACTTAGTCAAATCTGAATTTTTTCCTAAGAATTTCGGCCTTTCTTTTGAATTTTTCCTTAATTAATTAATTCCTTAATTCAATTAATTAAGGGACCTAGGGTAATTATCAAAGTACCCCTAAGTCATTGAAACCATAACTAACCCTTTTGGACCATCATAGGTTAAGTACTAGGATGTTTCTTGAGTTATACTAGGTTAGTGTAAGGATTTCGGTTTGACCATTTAATTTAATTAATTAAATTACTAATTTAATTAATTAGGTGACCTAGGATAATTACTAAAGTACCCTTAAGTCGTTAGGACCATAACTTACCCTTTGGACCATCCTAGGTTAGGTATTAGGTTCTCTTTAAGGAGTTACTAGGTTAGTGTCACCCAATTAAGTCTTAGGTTGTCGGGTGTACTTGATAATTTATTTTTGTTTGTCCTAGGTTATTTAGCTAGTTAGGTTAGTTCTTAGAGTCTAGAGTTAGTTAGAGAGCTAGGCCCCAAATGGTGGAACCCTTGTGCATGCTTGCCCCCTAACTACCTAACCGAATTCGGTTAGGGTGGTCCTCTCCTTGGCCGTTTCTTATTGTCCCAAGGATCCTTACTATGTCCTTGGGCACTGTTTAATCTACATGATCATTTTAGGTGGTCATGTGCTATGATACCTAGGCTTGATACTTGAATGCCTCGTATCTAATGTGTTGAATTGTGAATAAAGGTTGTTAGCTTAGGGTCTTCATTGCAGGTACATTTCTTAAACAAGCTCATTAATACTTAGAAAAATTGGCTAACACCCTTTAAGTCAATATTTTCTAATATGCCCTATATTTCGCTTATTTGGGTATTATATAGAAATTGGCTAATACCCCTTAGCCAATTTTCTATACTATGCCCAATATTTCTCAATATTGGGCATTGGAATGCCTATGTATCCCAATACGCATTCTTAAAGACCTATTTGGCTCTTTACTAGACATGTAACTTTTCGGAATGTTACATGAATAATGGCATGCTTTGGCACTATAGGCTGTTACCTCAGTTATTTAGAAATGAAAATCAATCCTTATTCCAATGTGAATTTTGTGAAATGGCTAAGCATCACAGATCATCTTTTCCTTCTCAAAAATATCTGGCTTCAAAACCTTTTACTATGATTTATAGTGATGTTCGGGGACCATTTAGAATTTCAACAATGTTTGGGAAACGGTGGTTTGTAACTTTTATTGACGATCATACTAGATTGAGTTGGGTTTTTTTATTGAAGGACAAATCTGAGGTTCAAAAAAATGTATTTGAGATTTTCTATGTCATGGTGGAAACACTGTTCAATGAGAAAATCAAGATTTTTCGGAGTGACAACGGCCGTGAATTTTTTAATGAATAATTAGTATGTTTTTTTAGAAAAACTGGGGTAGTACACCAAAGCTCTTGTACGGGTACACCTCAACAAAATGGTATTGCCAAAAGAAAGAATAGACACCTTTTAGAGGTAACAAGAGCTTTAATGTTTACTACTAAAGTTCCTCAACACCTTTGGGAGAGACTCTCTTGACTACTACTTACCTTATTAATAGGATGCCATCTCGTCCTCTTGAATCTAAGACACCTTTTCAGGGGATGTTTTCCTAGTTCTAGGTTAACTACAGATCTGCCTCAAAGAATTTTTGGTTGTACAACATTTGTTCATGTTCATAATCGCAATAAACTTGAACCGCGGGCTAAGAAGTGTATTTTTGTAGGATATGCCCTAATTCAAAAGGGATATAAGTGTTATGATCCACATGCTAGGAAGATAATTGTCACAATGGACCTAACTTTCTTTAAGTCGCAACTCTATTTTACTACTCATCTTCAAGGGGAGTATCATGTAGGTGAAAGTTCATTTTTTTGTGATATTGAGGAAACTAGATATCAAGCAAATGATGAGCCTAATATTACAATAAATACTGATGTGATAGATGTAGGAGAAGATATAGATAAGTGTGATTGAAGAGATGATAAGGACCAAAGTGACTTGAATGATAAAAACTCAGAAATTGAACCTGAACCTGTAGCGCCTTCAAATGACAAAAATAAAATTGGAAATAGAGAACAAAAAGCAGAAATTTAAGTGTATTCGAGAAGGAACTGAACTCAAGAAAAAAGGGCCGAAGATTCTCAACACTGCTAAAAATCAGTCCCATAAGACCTTACTGTAATTCAAGGTACTCTTCCAACTGATTCTACTTCTAATTGTTTAGATCTAGATCTGCCTATTATTGAGAAACGCAAAGGTGTTAGAAATACTTCTAAATATCCTATTTCTATGTTTGTGTCCTATGAAAAGTTGTCTCCTAGTTATTCAGCCTTTACTTCACAACTTTCTAGTGTGGAGATTCCAACAAATATGCAGGATGCTCTACAAGTTCCCGAGTGGAAGGAGGCTATTTTGGGGGAATTGCGAGCTCTTGAAAAAAATGAGACATGGGAGTTAGGGGATTTGCCCGAGGGAAAAAAACCAGTGGGTTGTAAATGGGTGTTCACCCCCAATTCAAATCAGACAGATCCTCTGAAAGATATAAGGCCCACCTAGTAGATAAGGGATTCACACAGAGATATGACATTGACTATCTCAAGACGTTTGCTCCAGTAGCTAAGCTAAACTCGATAAGAGTTTTGTTGACAATTGCAATAAATCTAGACTGGTCTCTTCAGCAGTCGGATGTGAAGAATGCTTTCTTGAATGGGCTGGTTCATCTATTGATAGGAGGTCTACATCTGGATATTGTACATTTGTTTGGGGAAATTTAGTGACATGGAGAAGTAAGAAGCAAAATGTGGTGGCTCGAAGTAGTGCTGAAGCTGAGTATCGGTCCATGGCACATGAAATTTGTGAAATATTGTGGATCAAGAGATTTTGGAAGAACTACGAAGACCTGTGAGTTTTCCAATGAAGTTGTATTGTGACAATAAGGCTGCCATAAGCATTGCTCATAATCCAGTTCAACATGATAGATCAAAGCATGTGGAAGTGGACATACACTTCATTAAATAGAAGATTGAAGATGGAAGTGTGTGCATTCCTTTTGTTCCAACAACTGAACAAGTTGCAGATATTTTCACAAAAGGTCTTTATAGAACTCTTTTGAGTCCTTTGTGAGCAAATTAGGCATGTTTGACATTTACATGCCAACTTGAGGGGTAGTTGTTGAATGAGTTGGCGGATTTAGTCATAATCTGCTCCACCATTGACCTCACATATTTGATTATAAGCTGATCCACAAATAAAGCTGACAGATTTGTGTAAATATAGGATTAGAATATATTTTTCTAGGAAAATAGTTTAGATGAAATCCCTTGATTCAAGGATTTCCTAAGAATTAGTGATTGATTAGTTTAATTGGTCTTTACTTGTTCTCTAAATACTGTACAAATACTATGAATAAAATATACTTTTGCCATATCTAAACGTTCATGATGGTATCACTTATGCACTCTAACTGTATATCACAAGTTCTAGTGGCATAAGCATAATTTTTCACAACTGGTGTTGACATTTAAGGAAGTGAACATATGAATAAATTGCCTATTTATATCATATTGCACCCAAGGGTGTGGCCTAGGGGTTAGTGAAGTGGGCTGAGGCTCATTCTCCCATCAGTTCGTTGAGATGCACGCATGCTGGCCCCAACACCACCGCCAACATACCTATTGACATCATACCAAGTGGGGTCTGGGGAGAGTAGAGCATACTCAAACCTTACCACTACGTGGAGGTACGAAGGTTATTTTGGAAAGGCAATAGGAGGGATGCTAGATGAGGGCTGGCCCCAACAACACAATTGTAAAAAATCAAATTAATTAGATGCAACTCAAATTCATTATAGAAAAAAGGGTCATATATACCCCCGAATGATAACGAACCTTCTTTTTCATAATTTGACAGATACCACAGACCTACGATCGAGCACCAGAGCTGCACTTTTATACGATTCCAATTATATTTTATATTAATTTTATTTACCTAAATTAATTTTCAAACTAAATATGTATTCTACTATTTTCTTTCAAAATTATTATATCGGCCCTCAACTAAATCGACTAAAAATTTGGATGACTTAAAGTTACAATAAGTAATAAAGCATGTCAAGATATAATTGAATTTGATTTCTTTTTATCATATCATTCTTAGAGTTAGAAAAATAAATTCATTATTATTAATAGAAAAATAAATTTGAAATAGTTATGTAAGATAAGGTAGGTAATAGTACTGTCGCGCCCCAAGCCTAAGCCCTAGGCGTGGCCAACACTCTATGACATTGCTGGTTCAAGGAAACACATAATATGACATCGAATATAGAACATTCTTCTAAAATAGGTTGATTTCATAGTTCAAAAATAAACTCTTGAGAAATTCCTCATGCATAAAGGACATAAGTATGCATGGGATTGTACTGTATGTAAAATGGTTGAAAGAACTGAATGAATGAAAGATAACTGAAACGTGAAGTAAACTCATAACTTAAGCCCATAAGTAAAATATAGAGCAAGTTAAAAGCTTTTAAACTTTTGAGGCTAACCTTGACCAAAAATTCATCTTTCATTCATTAACTTCTGCTTGGGAGTTATCAAATAATCGACATAACACCATGTGAGCTCATGATGTCTGTTCATCGCCTGACAGGGAAGTCGTCCTATAAAATGCCATGGCATAGGGCGTAACATGACACGTGGATCCATCTAGAGGAGTCGCCCAAACCAGCAGTACAATCCTTAAGCTATGCAATCATACGTAGTTTCTGTTATTCATTGTCTAAACTCATATCTTCTCGATTAATAATAATCCTCCCAAAACATAACAAGTGCTTAAAACCATCATTAGTTGAAAGGTTAAAAACAACAACATACCCCGTGAAATCCCACTAAGTGTGGTTTGGGCAGGTAGAGCGTATGTAGACCTTACCACTACCTCGTGGGGGTAGAGAGGTTGTTTTCGAAAGATCATCGGTTCAAGGGCATCAAACCAATTTTTAAAAAAATGAAAAAAATGAAGAAAACATAACATTTAATAAGAAGAGCAGTGTTAACTGTGAAGTCTACAAAAAAAGGACAATAACAACATCAAAATAGTGTTATAATCAAAACAGGATAAATAATATATGAACCGAATTACAAGGGTACAACTAGTACTATGACAGGCCCTAACAAGCCAAAACCTTTGCAAGGCAAAACAACACTCTACTACTAATAACCTTCTACCTAATACGCGGCCTCCATTCCTTCCTATCTAACGGAGTTTCTGGAGGTATGCTGGACATCTTTGCTTGATGGAGGTCTCTTCCACCAACACTTTCCCTTCCTCATCCTTGATGCACTTCAGTTGATTCAAGTCGCGAGCCTTTCTCTTTCTCGCTTTTGCGAGCCTATACAATTTCCTAATTTCCACCTTTGCCCCCTAGATCAATATGCAAGCGCTTGAAAGCTGCTAAAACCGCTAACTTGGGCTTTTGACTTCATCATCTTATAGGCTTCCTTAACCGTCTGCTTCTCTTCCTCATCCACGTACTCCATCAACTTTGTATATGCAGCCTACTTTGCTTCTACTTTGCCTTAGACTTCTCCATTTCACCACCACATTCCTTGATGACCAGCTAAGTTACCCCTCGATACCCGTGGCACCTTTGTAGCTACTTCCCCAATGCAACTAGCTGTCTTATTTAACATGTTGTTCATTTTCCCGCTACTTGTCCCAGCCCCCATACCAGTCAACTTCTCCGCCATCTTCCGAGAAAGGGCAGGGGTCAAGCCACCCCATTTAATTCTCGGTGGATCATAAGGTCTTCATCCTCATCCTTCTTAATCTTCAAGTCCATTGCTAAAAGCTTGTGCTGGATAGTAAGATTCTCACTCAGAATAATCATATAGTCCTTACAAAGGCCTCTATCAACCTTCTTAAGGAGTGGTAATCTATGCAGTGTTTTCTACCGTGCTACGAAAGGTAACCAAGTGGTTCTCTCTATTTGGAAAGCACGAGTTAGCAATTACCATCTCAAAAGCTAGCAAAATCCAGAAGGAAAGCTCCACCTCCATTCCTCTCCCAAAAAACCAAAGCCTCCGTGAACATCATCAAAGCCACTAGAAGTTTCCTTGATATGGGTATTAAAATCACCACCAATAAAAATCTTCTTCGTGTTCGGTAAAATTTTCACTACCTCATCCATATTCTCCCAAAATAACTTTTTGACCTCCTCGTCTAGGCCCATTGGAGGCGCATAAGCACTAACAATGTTTAAAGTAAGCCTGCCAACGACTATCTTAATTATCATAATACTGTCATTGATCTTTCTAAATCATAATTCATGAATCATGTTGTGGAGCCTTGGTTCAAATCATCATAGTTTTTTCTTGAAAATCGTATCATTATATAGTGAAGCTTAACCTTTGAGGAAAAAATCATAGTATTATACTTCCCATAGAGAATTATCAAAAATTATGGTTCATAGTTAAAGAAGTCATATTAGAAGAGAACTTCTCAAGAGGAATCATCTAATCTAACTCTTAAGTGTAATCATACTTTATCAGATATATGTTGGAATTTTAAACATGTGACTTTCTTGAACAGAGAATTAAACCAACACTAAATCAAAGTTGCATTTTTATTAGCAGTGACATTCGATATAGTATATAATTATTTTTATTTTTCCCATATTAATCATATATATTCTGGGATTAATTTTTTTGAAACCGCTTCATTGAAGGTGCATCCGCCCATTGCAAGTTCTTTCTATCACTTTTAATAAACGGCACAATGTATGTCGGTACTCATCCACTAAGTTGCTGCTTAACTTTTGGAGATGGTCTTCTGATTGTATTTAAGCTTGCTTTCTAAATAGGATGGAATATTTATCTCTTCTTTATTAATGTGGTTCTATTACTTTGATGCAATAGATATACTAGCTATATGGGTAGCACATACCTCACGTAAGGTCTCATAAGTTATTCATTTTTTCTCGTTAAGAAATTTTCACCATATATTCAACTTGATTGTTTTCCAATTAGAAGCTCATTTTACCGTTGAGTAGGTGCGTGGAAGAAAGGCTTAGATCAAAGACTTGTACTAATAGTCATATAGTTTCAAGTCCCATTAACTTTTATGAGAGTAGTTTGCATTGCACTCACTTACAATTCTTTGGATATTGTCAGATGGACTGACCAACAGAGAGATGCTGCTGCTAAAGAGGGTTGGGGTTACCGATTGACTTTTTCTGCCCGGCTGGTAATTGGTTTTATTTTCCTTGGTGTGTAGAACAATGTTGCGGTTCTTTAGTGAAGTAACGTTTTCTGTCACAGGTTGGATTAGTTCTTGGTGCTGATGCCTTGTTTATTGGAGCACAAAAAGTAGGACAATATCTTCAGATGTTAAGGTCTCACTGAGATCGGCTGTTGCAGCTTGAAGTTACATGCTGTGCAGCCACAAGGAAATGATTTTTCCTGAATCCAGGATATGTGTAAAGCGATTTCCCTAACATCCTTCATCTGAAGCTAGAGAAGTGAGATGAAAATCCATTCTCAGGGCCCGGATTCCTTAAATGCCTTGTATTTCTTGGAAACATTTTTAAAGTGAGGTCATATAATGCAGCGACCTGACTTCAAAAAGTTGTTGATTCTAAATCTGTATTACTATAAAGCTAGATCTGGGGATAACATCGAAATAAACCACTATCTTTCAAGTGAGTTTTCTTGCCCCCTATTTTGCATGAAAATACAATTGATGAGTATTTATTTGGATTATTGAATTCGAGTTTGCGTAATTTACAAATGTGTCTTAGTATGTTCATGAAAAGCAAGGAATTTATGTGCCCTTTGTACTGTTTCTTTACTTTTCGACTCTCTTTCTGATTAATTGATGAATCTACCAAGTTTTCTATTACAGGTCCTCTACATGTAAACTTCTGGATGATGATTTCAAATTGTTGGTTTGCTTTATTCAAAATCGTGTCTTCTCTTGTTTACTATCATCACACTCATCATAAATGTAGCAGCAAAGCTATGAAAGACTTTTTACAGCTTAATTCCATGCTGCAATCAGGCTGTTTGTAAAACATTGAAATTGTACCCCAAGAATAAAGCTAAAAACATTAAACTGAAAATAAATACTTCGATTAAGTAAACTAATACTAAAAATAGGAGATTGGATGATTCTTGAAGAATTAGTCAACACTCCCCCCTTTCTTCAAAATCACATACTCCCATTTGTGGGGATGTGATTTTGTATCATCAACTTGATTAATTCTGCCACAATTTCAATAAGATTATTGCAGCAATTACAAGATTGTGGATGAAGTGATCATTGTGGTTGGTTCTATTATGAAAAACAGGATTCTTTGTCATAGCAGTCACTGCCTAGTTGTCATACCAAGTTTCAGTCGGACCAATCTGATTTGTTGAATACGAAACATTTTTTACACATGCACCATCATCAAATACCAACTTCTGATTCATATTTATGGGCGTGGGAGAAGGACTAAAATTCAACATGTTGCACCTCAGTAGAAGCTTAGAAGCATATTTTCTTTGCGAAATAAAAATTTCATCCAAACCTTGTTTCATGATCACCTCAAGCCCAAGAAAATAATTCAGGATACCGAAGTGATACATCCCAAGTTTGCTCATCATGCAACACTTAAATTAAGAAACAATAGATTCATAAGAGTCTAGATAATAACATCATCGGCATAAAGACATACAACAAAAAAATTACCATTACCTCACTTCACACAAAGTGTAGGTTCATTCTCACTTTTTATGCACTACTACTCTTGGAAAAAAAATGATTTTTGTTATACCATGCACGTGGACCTTGCTTTAACCGTACAATGCCTTCTTCAATATGTATACTTTGTTCTTCCTTTCAGGAGAGATGAAGCCTTAAGGTTGGGCAGCATATACTTCTTCATGTAAGTGACTTTTTATGAAGACATACATAACATCAAACATAGGCCAACAAGTTGAGCAACTAAGGCTAGAGTAGTTCTAACAGTTTAAAGCAAGCTACTGGTGGAAATGTATCTTCAAAGTGGAGAGATGAAGCCTTAAGGTTGGGCAGCATATACTTCTTCATGTAAGTGACTATTTATGAAGGCATACATAACATCAAATTGGTACATAGGCCAACAAGTTGAGCAACTAAGGCTAGAGTAGTTCTAACAGTTTAAAGCGAGCTACTGGTGGAAATGTATCTTCAAAGTCGATCCTTGGTTGCTCGAAATATCCTTCCGCAACAAGTCGAGCTTTATTCCCTTTGACACTTCCATTAGCATTTTACTTCATTTTGGAAATTCAATTTGTCCTCATAACATTCTTCCCTTGAAGAAAATCAACCAACTCCCATGTTAGGTTTTTCTTAATGGCCTGAATCTCTTCAATTCTTCCATTCAGGTTTCTTGCTGGCTTTTTCATAACATGTTGGTTCAACAACAAGGAAAAACTGCAAAATGCATAAACGTCATTCTGTGATCGAAACTGTTAGTGGCGTTTTGCTAGATGAAGCCGAAGACTCATAATGAGCTTGCTGGATCAGAATTGTTGTTGTTGCTGCCATAAGAAGAAAAAATAGTATCAGTGTTGGAAGGAGAGGAAGGATCAGAACCTATTGATTGAAAAACCGCGATGTGTTTTCCTTCTGATTGAACCGGAATATGAACTACTAAATCATCTTTTTCGCCACTCTACTCCTAGATTGCTTCTTTGTTAAATATAACATTTCTGCTGATTATTATTTTGCCATCTGGTAGGATAATATGTGCTTTGGATTGAGGACTATAATCTGAAAATGCATTTCTTTAATTTTTCATCTAGTTTAGAGTGTAGATTAACTAATTGCAATAGAATTTCGCTTATTGGGTAATAATTAATTGCTTAAAGTCGTCGAACATCAATGGGTAAGATGAATAGTAACTATAACAACCATTTTCAATTAGTTATTATGTTTCACACAAGTTCTTTCGAACCTCAACACGCCTACGATGCGAAGCAGTCCAATTCCCTGAATTGATCCAGTTTATCACGCTGGGTTGTAAAAACAAGAGTTGATACAACTATCAATTATATACCACCCTAAGCATCTTTCACAAGAAAACTTAGAGAGCTAAATGTGACGTCCCGCCATCCATCCAGGCAGAACGCCACCAGTCTAGGCGGCTAGCAGCAGGCGCCAAGGGACAGGCAGTCCAAACTGGCCAGCAAGGGCAGGCGTTCAAGCAGGCAGCCGTTACGACAGTTTCAGCCGTTTCAGCTGTTACGGCAGTTACAGCCGTTACAGCCGTTACAGCAGGTGAAGAGGCAGCAGTTTCCAGCCTTGGAGAGGCTTGGGGAGGGCCTCTAGGCGTTGGGGCAGACTAGGAGCATCTAGGAGTCTATTTTGGAAGACTTAAAAGCATGTCTTGTAGGCATAGACTTAAGAACTTGTATAGTGTAGCATTTATTTACTCTTAGGTATTAGAGTAGTATAAATAGTAGATCATTTTACTTGTAAAGCATCATATAATTTCAGCAAGTAATAAAAGTTCCTTCTTCAAAAATTCTGTCTTACTTCTTATCTTCTTAGCGATCCGAGTGAGAGGCTTACTTGAGTTTGCAAGAACGTGCAAGAATCGTGAGTAAACCGTCAAGTGCCACACGGAATATTGTCCGAATCAAAAAGTCCGTGACAGTTGGTATCAGAGCAGGTTCATCGTAAGAGAATGACGAACGAAGGAGACGGTAGCGACGCTAGCACCACCCCCAACGTCCGCACTGATGGAGGAAAGAAGAACAAGAAAGGGAAGAACAAGCAGAAGGTTAATGAACTTAATCTGCCCAATCCTCCACCAGGCGATCTTCCACCAGGTGATCTTCCACCAAATGATCCTCCACCAAGCGATGGACAAAAATCTTTCCAGCCCAATATTGTCGATGGAAGTGACGACGGTGATGATACCGTAGACGTTACTGTTGGACATGAATGGATTGCCAGCGTTGAGATGGCAAGGCAAGCGGTTGAGATTTTACGCCAGCGCTTGAATGGATTGGACAGAAACTTCAAATACCTTGAAGAGCACGCTCTTGAGGAAGTTGAAGACATCCGGAAAGAGTTGGAGGTACGCAAGCGGACTGAATTAGCGATGAAGGAAACCATTACTTCCTTGGAGTTCAGGTTCTTGGATGCCCTTGGGACGATAGAGACACTGAAGAACAAGGTAGAGACTCTCGAAGAAGAGAGGGAGGTTGGTGCATCAACAGCACTTGGCCAGGAAAGGGAGACCAGAGTCGAGGTTCCCAAGCCACCAATATTCAAAGGTGTCCGCGACGCCTTAGAGGTGGGAAATTTCCTATGGCACTTGGAGAATTATTTCAAGTGTAATCAGGTCAGGAGCGATGCAAACAAGATCAACACTGCCGTGTTGTATCTTTCCGACGTAGCCATGTTATGGTGGAAATGCAAAGATGCCGAGATTAAGAGGGGCACACGCACCATCAACACATGGGAACAATTCCTTGAGGAATTCAAGAAAGCTTTCTTCCCCAACAATGCTGTTTATGAAATGAAACGCAAACTCCGGGAGTTGAAGCAGACGGGAAGTATTAGGGCATATGTGAAAGAGTTCACAATCTTGACCCTTCAAATTCCCCAACTCACGGAAGATGACATGCCGTTCACCTTCATGGACGGGTTGCAGAATTGGGCAAGGACGGAGTTAGAGCGGCGTCAAGTAAAAACCATTGATGAAGCCATCACTCAAGCCGAGACCTTGACAGATTTCAAACATGATAGTTTGGACAAGGCGAAGGGCAAGGAGGCAAGGGGCAGTCAAGCTAAAGGTGGGGGAGATCGTGGCAGAGGCAGAGAACAGTCGGCACAACCCAAACAGCATGACACGCCCCAACCGGATGGCAGACGGTTTGAACGCCAGAAGGACTCGGAGAAGAGGACGCAGTCCAGCAAAGGAGACGGGTGCTACATATGTGGCGGACCACACGGTTACGCCAGGTGCCCAGAGATGAAGAGCCTTGGTGCCATCGTCCGTGAGCGGAAGGAAAAGGAGGCACAAGACAAGGCGAAACCGGCAGACACCACTCAGTTGGGCATGGTTGGAATCTGTGGAGCCATAGCCAAACAGGCCGACAAGCCAGGGGATTTCAGTACGCAGTACGTGGACATCTCCGTCAATGGGCAACAAGTTCGGGCCATGGTGGATTTCGGGGCTGAAGCCAACATCATGACCAAAGCGGCGTCAGAAAAATTGGGACTGAAAATTGTTCCAAGCAACAATCGCCTCAAGACGGTCAACGCCCCACCAACTCCCGTACGTGGAGTCGCTCATGGGGTCAGCATCACTTTAGGAAGGTGGAGAGGTAAGACAAATTTTACCGTAGCTCCTTTGGACATATCCGATGTTATTCTTGGACAGGAATTCTTTCAGCGTTGCCACACGATGATTGATCCCTACCTTCAACAACTCATGGTGATAGAAGGGGAAGGGTCTTGTATGGTGCCTCTTGTTAAGGTTCCAAAGAAAGATGGATATGCCCAATTACCGGCCATGCAGATTGTGAAGGGCCTGAAGGAAGGAGCACCAACCTTCTTAGCCACCATTGCAAGTTCGGGTGAAGACCATGGTGCTATGGAGCCATTGCCACCTATCATAGAAACTGTTTTGGAGGAAAACAGTGATGTGATGCCGGAGGAGCTGCCGAAAACTCTACCTCCAAGGCGCGAGGTAGACCACATGATCGAGTTGGAGGCGGGAGCCAAGCCACCTGCGCTTGCACCTTATCGCATGGCTCCGCCTGAATTGGAGGAACTGAGGAAGCAGTTGAAAGAGCTCCTCGAAGCAGGTCACATTCGTCCATCCAAGGCACCCTATGGGGCGCCGGTGCTATTCCAGAAGAAGAAAGACGGGTCGATGCGCCTATGCATTAACTATAGGGCGCTCAACAAGATCACAATCAGGAACAAGTATCCAATCCCGATGATCGCAGATTTGTTTGATCGTCTTGGAGAGGCCAAGTACTTCACCAAGATGGATCTCCGGAAAGGCTACTATCAAGTGCGCATCGCAGAGGGGGATGAACCAAAGACAGCATGCGTAACCAGGTACGGAGCATTCGAATGGTTGGTGATGCCCTTCGGCTTAACCAACGCACCTGCCGTCTTTTGCACGCTGATGAACGAGATTCTACATCCCTACTTGGACCAGTTCGTAGTAGTGTACTTAGATGACATAGTTGTCTACAGTAGCACTTTGCAGGAACATGTGGAGCACTTGAAGAAAGTCTTCAAAGTCTTGCGGGAGAATCAGCTTTATGTCAAGCGGGAGAAGTGCGAGTTTGCCCAACCCAAGATACACTTCTTGGGCCATGTGATCAGCCAAGGCGAACTTCGGATGGATGAGGCAAAGGTAAAGGCAATCCAAGATTGGGAAGCGCCTACGAAGGTGACCGAGCTACGTTCATTTCTTGGATTTGCTAATTATTATCGCAGGTTCATTAGCGGATACTCCGCTATAGCCGCCCCACTGACCGAGCTGCTGAAGAAGAACAGGCCATGGGAGTGGAGCGAGGAGTGCCAAGGAGCATTTGAAGGTCTTAAGGCTGCGGTTATTGAAGAACCAGTCTTGATGCTGCCCGATTTTACAAAGACCTTCGAGATCCATACGGATGCTTCTGATTTTGCCATTGGGGGAGTCTTGATGCAGGAGAAACACCCCATAGCATTTGAAAGCCGGAAGTTAAATGAAGCTGAACGACGATACAGTGTGCAGGAGAAGGAGATGACGGCTATTGTGCATTGTCTACGCACATGGAGACACTATCTACTAGGCTCTAAATTTGTAGTAAAAACTGACAACGTTGCCACTAGCTATTTTCAGTCGCAGAAGAAGATAACACCAAAGCAGGCTCGTTGGCAGGATTTCTTAGCAGAATTTGACTACAACTTGGAATACAAACCAGGAAGGGGCAATGTAGTAGCCGATGCATTGAGCAGGAAATTTGATCTAGCGGCCATCTCCTCAGCTCGCAGTGAATTCCAAGGCGCAATCAAAGATGGTATGCAACGTGATCCGGAGGCCAAGAAGATACTGCAACTGGCTGCCCAAGGCAAAACCAAGCGGTTTTGGGTAGAAGACGGATTCTTGCTTACCACTGGCCGAAGAGTTTATGTACCCAAGTTCTGATTCATCAGGCGGCGTATTATCAAAGAAAGCCACGACACTCCGTGGGCTGGGCATCCAGGGCAGAAGAGAACGAGGGCGTTAATTGAGGCCTTCTACTTCTGGCCACGAATGCGGGAAGAGATTGAGCAGTATGTGCAGACTTGTCTTGTGTGCCAACAAGACAAGGTAGAGCAAAGGCAACCAGGAGGGCTGTTGGAGCCACTACCCATAGCTGATCGTCCATGGGAGAGCATATCTATGGATTTCATCACTTCTTTGCCAAAATCAAATGGGTTTGGCACGATTATGGTCGTGGTGGATAGATTCTCCAAGTATGCTACGTTTATGCCTGCCACAGCCGGTTGCACTGCTAAGGAAGCTGCGCAATTGTTCTTCAAGAATGTAGTGAAGTACTGGGGGCTGCCGAGGTTCATCATCAGCGATCGGGATCCTCGTTTCACTGGGAACTTTTGGAGTGAACTCTTTGAAATTCTTGGTTCAAAACTTCACTTTTCCACCAGTTTCCACCCCCAAACTGACGGTCAGACTGAACGCGTCAACGCCTTGTTGGAGTGCTATCTTAGGCACTATGTCAGTGCGCACCAGAAGGATTGGGCTAAGCTCCTAGACATGGCGCAATTTTCTTATAATTTGCAGAGGAGTGAATCTACAGGGCGCACACCGTTCGAGTTGGCAACATGTCAGCAAACCCAAACTCCACACTCACTGCCAAATTATTTGAGGGGAAGAGTTTGGGCGCTTACAATCTTGCCAAGGGTTGGGAAGAGCAACTCGACCTTGCCAAATCTTATTTGGATAAGGCGGCAAGAAGGATGAAGAAGTTCGCCGACCGCAAGCGTCGTCCCACCAACTACAAAGAAGGCGATACGGTTTTGGTAAAGTTTAATCCGAGGCAGTTTAAGGCACTGAGAGGAATGCATCACAACTTAGTGCGGAAATATGAGGGTCCGTTCAAAATTGTTGCCAAGGTGGGCAAGATTTCATATAAGTTGGAGTTGCCTCCACACTTGAGGATCCACCCGGTCTTTCATGCAAGCGTCCTTAAGCCATATCATGAAGATAAGGACGATTCCAGCCGGAACAAATCACAACGGGCCCCTATCACTGTTACTGCCTCGCATGATCGAGAAATTGACACCATAATAGATTACCAAGCCAAGCGGAAATGAGGACAGCAGGCTAGTGCCATGTTTCTCGTACATTGGAAGGGACAGACTCCTGAAGAAGCCACTTGGGAGAAGTATGAAGACTTGTGGCAGTTCAAAGACAAAGTTCAGGAGTTCTTGCAGCAATGCGTCGCGGTCGTCGCATCCTTAGGTGGGGGAGATTGTGACGTCCCGCCATCCATCCAGGCAGAACGCCACCAACTAGGCAGCCAGCAGCAGGCGCAAGGGGGTAGACAGCCCAAGCCGGCCAGCAGGCAAAGGGGCAGGCAGCAGTTGGAGGGGCAGCCGTTTCAGCAGTTTCAGCTGTTACAGCAGTTACAGCCGTTACAGCAGTTACAGCAGGTGATGGGGCGGCAGTTTCAAGTCTTGGAGAGGCTTGGGCAGAACGTGGGGCAGACTAGGGAAGCTAGGAGTCCCTTTTTGGAAGACTTAGAAGCATGTCTTGAGGGCACGGACTTAGGAACTTGTATAGTGTAGCATTTATTTACTCTTAGGTATTAGAGTAGTATAAATAGTGGATCATTTTACTTGTAAAGCATCATATAATTTCAGCAAGTAATAGAAGTTCCTTCTTCCAAAATCCTGTCTTACTTCTTATTTTCTTAGCGATCCGAGTGAGAGGCTTACTTGAGTTTGCAAGAACGTGCAAGAATCGTGAGTAAACCGTCAAGTGCCGCACAGAATATTGTCCGAATCAAAAAGTCCGTGACATAAAGCTAGTGAAGGTTTTAAAAACTTGTTTACGCTAAATAACACAAGCACAGGGAAATCAAAGTCTGCTCCTAAAACAAAAAAGACGAGTGAACAGAATTGAAGCAGAAGAACAATTTTATTAATGCTTCATATTAATATATAAAAGCCTACAATGAAAAGTAAAAATAATAACACACGATCTAGGAGTCAATAAACAACTCCTAAATAATAGGAAAGCATGACTAACAACTAATTGACTAAGTCCTACTTAAAAACATAGGCAGTAAAATTAAATTCGCTGCAGTTCAAAAGCAGATTCCTAACTTGTTAGGACCGAAAATAAGCAGGTGTAAACGCGGAAGCTACCAAAGCAAACCTTGAAAGACACCACGAGTAAGAAGACAACGAGAAATATACCAAAAGACACAAAGATTTAACGTGGTTCGGTCAATCGACCTACGTCCACAAAGGACAATCCACTATAAATATGAGAGTACAAAATACAGAGAGAAATAACCTCAACCAATTCACTCGGAATACATGGGAGGTTCACACAAGTGATAACATATCAAGCTTGTGACCCACAAATTCTCCCCCTAACCAAAACTCTCAAAGTCCTTAAGACTACATTGTGAATGCTGATTAAGTTAGAAAGAACATTCCTCTATTTATAGAGTCCTAAACCTTTTCCTACCAGAAAAAGGATAAGTAAATCCAAAACCTTTTTCTAAAAGGAAAACCTATTTATGGTAAGAAATCAGGACAAATAAAACCCAACAAATCTCCCCCTTGGCCTGAATTTCTAACAAAATAAATTTGTCCACCTTCTTCACTTAATCTTCAACAACTTGCTTCTCCTCTCCATAATCTCCTTTGCAAAATTTATGTCTCAACACTGAGAACCTCTCTGAAACAATTTCTCCAACAAAATCTTCATTACTGTCAAAAATGTTGCGGCTAGAAATACACCCGCCAAGATGAACACCTCTTTCTAACCTGGTTCAATCATCGATTATCGAACCACTGAACCTGACTCCATCATTGAATCTGGCTTTGATGCCACTTGTTAGGACTGGAAATAAGCAGGTGTAAATGCAGAAGCTAGCAAAGCAAACCTCGAAAGACCACGAGTAAGAAGACAACGAGAAATATACCAAAAGACACAAAGATTTAACGTGGTTCGGTCAATCGACCTACGTCCACAAAGGAGATGAGCAATCCACTATAAATATGAGAGTACAAAATACAGAGGGAAACAACCTCAACCAATTCACTCGGAATACATGGGAGGTTCACACAAGTGATAACGTATCAAGCTTGTGACCCATAAATTCTCCCCCTAACCAAAACTCTCAAAGCTCTTAAGACTACATTGTGAATGCTGATTAAGTTAGAAGGAACATTCCTCTATTTATAGAGTCCTAAACCTTTTCCTACAAGAAAAGGATTGTTCAATCCAAAATCTTTTCCTAAAAGGAAAACCTATTTATGGTAAGAAATTTAGGGCAAATAAAACCTAACAAATCTCCCTCTTGGCCTGAATTTCTGAAAAAATAAATTTGTCCACCTTCTTTACTTAATCTTCAATAACATGCTTCTCCTCTCCATAATCTCTTTTGCAAAATATATGTGTCAACACAGAGAACCTCTCTGTAACAATTTCTCCAACAAAAATCTTCATTACTGTCAAAAGGTTGCGGCGAGAACTACACCCGTCAAGATGAACACCTCTTTCTAACCTAGTTCAATAATCGATTATCGAACCACTGAACCTGACTTCATCATTGAATCTGACTCTGATACCACTTGTTAGGACCGAAAATACGTAGGTGTAAATGCGGAAGCTAGCAAAGCAAACCTCGAAAGACCACGAATAAGAAGACAACGAGAAATATACCAAAAGACACAAAGATTTAACTTGGTTCGGTCAATCAACCTACGTCCACTAAGGAGATGAGCAATCCACTATAAATATGAGAGTACAAAATACAGAGGGAAACAACCTAAACAAATTCACTCGGAATACATGGGAGGTTCACACAAGTGATAACGTATCAAGCTTGTGACCCACAAATTCTCCCTCTAACCAAAACTCTCAAAGCCCTTAAGACTACATTGTGAATGCTGATTAAGTTAGAAGGAACATGCCTCTATTTATAGAGTCCTAAACCTTTTCCTACCAGAAAAAGGATTAGTCAATTCAAAACCTTTTCCTAAAAGGAAAACCTATTTATGATAAGAAATCAGGGCAAATAAAACCCAACAAATCTCCCCCTTGGCCTGAATTTCGGACAAAATAAATTTGTCCACCTTCTTTACTTAATCTTCAACAACTTGCTTCTCCTCTCCATAATCTCCTTTGCAAAATTTATGTCTCAACACAGAGAACCTCTCTGAAACAATTTCTCCAACAAAATCTTCATTACTGTCAAAAAAGGTTGCGGCTAGAACTACATTCGTCAAGATAAACACCTCCTTCTAACCTGGTTCAATCATCAATTATCGAACCACTAAACCTGACTCCATCATTGAATCTGGCTCTGATACCACTTGTTAGGACCGAAAATAAGCAGGTGTAAACGCGTAAGCTAGCAAAGCAAACCTTGAAAGACCACGAGTAAGAAGACAACGAGAAATATACCAAAAGACACAAAGATTTAACGTGGTTCGGTCAATCGACCTACGTCTACAAAGGAGATGAGCAAACCACTATAAATATGAGAGTACAAAATACAGAGAGAAACAACCTCAACCAATTCACTCGGAATACATGGGAGGTTCACACAAGTGATAACATATCAAGCTTGTGACCCACAAATTCTCCCCCTAACCAAAACTCTCAAAGCTCTTAAGATTGTGAATGCTGATTAAGTTAGAAGGAATATTCCTCTATTTATAGAGTCCTAAACCCTTTCCTACCTGAAAAAAGATTAGTCAATCCAAAACCTTTTCCTAAAAGGAAAACCTATTTATGGTAAGAAATCAGAACAAATAAAACCCAACATAACTCTCCTCCTTGCTTTGGATACTACAAACTCCAATTTTTAACCTAAGAAGCTGGAACTTGATGATCGATAAAGGCTTAGTAAACAGATCTGCTAGCTGGTTTGCAGACTTGCAGTAGACTAGAGTCACTTCTCCCCTTTGTTGCACTTCTCTCAGGAAATAGAACTTGATGTTGAAATGCTTGGTCTTTTTGTGAAACAACAGATTGTTTGAGATTGCAATAGCTGTCTGGTTGTCGACAAGAATGATATAGTATTTTCCTTCTGTTCCAAATGTAAATCATAAATGATCTTTCTAATCCACAAGACTTGGTTTACTACTCCTGTTGCTGCTATGAATTCAGCTTCTGCAGTTGATTCTGCAACAACTTCCTGTTTCTTAGATGACCAAGAGAATATTCCTGAACCTAGGTTGAAACAATGGTCAGAGGTACTTCTCATATCATCTACGGATCCAACCCAATCACTATTTGAGAATCCAAGTAACTTGAAGCTTGGACACTTCTCAAACTTTACATCATAGTCAATAGTACCTTTTATATATCTTAATATTCTTTTTGCTGCTTTTAAATGCATTTTACTTGCACACTGCATAAAACGAGATAAGTGACTTACAACAAATAAAATATCAGGCCTTGTTACAGTGAGATACATTAAGCATCTAATCAAGATTTTACAGTTACCTTCATCAACTTTGTCTGCTCCATCTTCTTTACAGAGCTTCTCTTTTTTATTCATTGGCGTGCTCATTGACTTGCTTTCCTCCATTTGAAATTTCTTTAGAATTTCCTTTGCCTATTTGTTCTGGCTAATGAACACTTCACTTTTGTTTTGCTTGATCTTCATTTCAAGAAAATAGATCAAAAGACCAAAATCTTTCATTTCAAAAACTTGCATAATTTCTTCTTTAAACTCCTCAACTAGCTATGTATTATTTCCTGTTACCAGAATATTGTCAACACAAAGTGACATAATAAGGATATGTTTTACATACAGAGTCGATTCAGATAAGATTTTTTCAAACCAAAGCTTAACAGATGATCATCTATCCTACTATACGAAGATCTTGCTGCTTGCTTTAGGCCATACAAAGCTTTTTTTAGTAGATAAACTTTGTCTTCATCACCATGTTTCAAAAATCCTGATGGTGGTTTACATATATTTTCTCCTTCAGTATGCCATTTAAGAAAGTTGATTTGACTTCAAGTTGGAACACCTTCCATTCAATTTGTGTTGTTATTACGAGTAGCAATCTGATTGTGTCTAATCTTGCAACAGGAGAAAAAGTGTTAGAGTAATCAACGCCATAAATTTGTGCATACCCTTTAATTACAAGCCTTGCCTTGTATTTGTTGATGGAACTATCTGCATTTAACTTTATTCTGAAGATCCATCTCACAACAATGACCTTTCTATCTTCAGGTTTATTGACCAACACCAAAGTTATATTTTTCTCAATCATGGAGAACTCCTCCTCCATTGCTTTCTTCCATTTTGGGTCTTGCAAAGCTTCTAGGGGACCATCAGGTTCATAAATGGTGACATTACACCTCTGATAGATATCTGACAATAATATTATCCCCTTGACAAGATGATCATCTTCTAGTTCTTGATGTTAGTGTTGTGCTTTTTGCTCTTCAGGAGCGCTGATGTTTGCTTCTACAGAGTGTCTTCCCGATTTCTGAGAGTTCTTCCAGTCCCACTGTTCATTCTCACTAAAATTAACATCTCTTGTAATTGTCATCTTTCCTGTTTGAGGATGACAGAACTTATAGGCTTTAGAAACTCCACTATAACCCACATGGATGCCTATGATTTCCTTCTTGTCAAGTTTGTCACATTTAACCTGAGGAACATGAACAAAACAGACACAACCAAATACTATAATAAAACTTAGTGAAGGATTATACCTGTACCAAGCTTCAAATGGTGTTTTTCCTTCAAATCTTCCGTTGGATGTCGCTTATGCATAAAAACTGCAGTATTTGCTGCCTCTTCCCAAAATATCTTGGGCAACTCCTTCTCATGCAACATACATCTGTCCATCTCCATTATCCATCTATTTCTTCTTTCACTAACACCATTTTGTTCTAGTATGTATAGTGTTGTAAGCTGATGCACAATGTCGGACTCCTTATAGAATGAATCAAATTTTGTTGAAGTGTACTCCTTCCATTATCAGACCTCAAAGCTTGAATCTTACAATTACTTTGATTTTCCACCAATTTCTTGAATTTCCAAAATACTCTTGCAACTTCTGACTTGAATTTCGAAAAAAAAAATCCAACACATTCTTGTAAAATGGTCAATGAAAAGAACGTAATAGATGCTACCTTATGGTGATGGATTTTTTTGAGGCCCTATGACATCAGTGTGAACTAGTTGTAGCTTTTGTGAGGCTCTCCACGTTGATTTTGGAAATGGATTTCTGTGTTGCTTACCAAATTGGCAAGCATGACATTCATTAGAATTTGCTTCTAGATTAGGTAAACTCTCCACCATCTTCAACTTTTGCATCTTGACAATCCCTTGATAATGATAGTGCCTGAGTCTCTTATGCCATAAATCAGCGACATTTCCTTTTGCTAAATATAACATTTGCTCTTTCTCAAATGGATCTAATGAGAAACTTTTTCCTCTCATTTTGAATTTAAACAAGTCCTGCCCTGAGGGATCCATGATCAAGCAATATTTATCTTCAAAATAAAGTTTTAAACCTTGTTTTAACAATTGAACAACACTTAACAAGTTTCGTTCTAAGTCTAGTACATAAAGAACATCTCTTATTGTTTTTGTACTTGCTTGTGTCTCAACTGCAATAGTTCCCATTCCTTTTACTGGAATGCGACCACCATGGACTATTCAAAAATTTGCAACTCGAGTAGGCTTCAATTCTTTTAAGGGTTCTCTACAATGAGTCATATGTTTTTTGCATCCGCTATCAATCAACCAAGACTCGCTAGAAACATTGCTTGCAAAACATGATGCAACAAATAGTTGATCCTCCTCCTGTTCATTTACAACTCGAGCATCAACATCCTGCTGCTGAGTTTTGTTCTTAAAAATGATTGCTTCATGCCCAAACTGATGCACTTACTTCACTTAGCTTCAGGCCTACTCCAACACTTGAAAGGTGCGTGTCAGATCTTGCTGCAATGCTTACAATTATGATGGTAATTTACTTTGAAGCTACCTGTTTTGTTTTTGTTGTTATGTGCTGCACCTTCTCCATCTATTGGTTTGTATTTCTTGTTCTTTTTTCTTAATCGTCCATCATCTTGATGCTTGACAGGTAAAGCTCCTACAACAACTCTTTCTTGTCTCATAACACGTCGTTAATCTTGTGCTTGAAAGGCACTTAAGAGATCTATTAGTGTAATACTAGACATGTCCTTAGAATTTTCTTAGGTTGTATGGTCACCTCAAATCTTTTCAGGTACCATTACAAGGATTTTCTCAATGATCCTTGAATAGTTAAAAGTGGAACCCAACAATCTTACATGATTGCCAATGTTAAGAAGTCGCTTAGTGTATTCCTTTATGGTTTCACTGTCCTTCATCTTTTGCATCTCAAAATCACCTACTAAATTCAACACTTGCATTTCTCTCATATCCTTCATAATAAGCCTTAAGATAATCACGTACCTCTTTTGCCACTTTAGAGACATAATACGAGTGAAGACATTATATTAAACTGCAGCAAATAAACATGCCTTTGCCTTTGATTTCCTAATTTTCCTTTCCTGTTGATTTTTTATTTGCGCCATCGTTGGATTGTTTGAAAAGGGAGCAATGGTGTATTTATCTTCTAAAGCCTCCCAAAGATCCAAATCTTCCAGATGCTTGCATTCTAATAGTCCAGATTCGATAACTTTCTCCACCAAAAGTTTGTGGTGTCATTGAAGAAAAACTTGCTTCTCTGTTCATGGTATTCACGAAATCTGATTGGCGCCCACACACACAGTTCCCTTAAGAAATAAAGCTCTTGATACTAATTTTAGTTTTTAAAAACCTGTTTAAGCTAAATAACACAGGGAAATCAAAGTTTGCACCTAAAACAAAAAAGACGAGAGAGAATAGAATTGAAGCAACATAAGAGAAATTTTATTGATGCTTTAGATTAGATATGTAAAAGCCTAGAATGAAAGTAAAAATAATGACACACGATTAACAATCACTAAACAAATCCTAAATAATAGAAAAGCATGACTAACAACTAACTGACTAAGTCTTACTAAAATATAGTCATTAAAATTAAATTTACTGCAGTTCAAAATCATATTCCTAACAGCTAGAACTGAATTTGCAACTTCAATTCATATGACTGAAACCATTTCCAAACAACATTAAAACCTAGAAATTAACAATACCCACAATATAATTTGTGTATTTGATTGCATAATCACACCCCTAAGGTAATGGGATCTAGCCAAGCATAAAAAAAAGTAAGTGAGAGTAACCAAAAAACTGTTCCATCAAGACACCTGTAACACCTCTAAAACGAATTACGTGAAGCTAGAACCTAACATGTGTGTCATGAGGTTATAAATTCATAAAATTTTTAATAATAGTGTTAGAAGTCAGTTTGAGGAGTTTGGAAGTGAAACGTCCAAAACGTATGGAAACTAGTTGAAGTTGAACTAGTTTGTCTTAACGTTTTGTAGTGGAGTTTTGGGGTATGATTTTGAGGGTGAAATTGAGTATCAATGGTTTCTGTGCATATCCTGACATGTAAAGGGTTGAAATGTTCGATAACGATGCCTCGAGGACCAGCCTAAGGGTCCCCAAGGAGGACCCAAACATGGGCCAAGAAAGCAGCCGAGGCAGCCCAGATTTGGGTGTGGCTGCGCATTTCGCCAGATACACTTAAAAGGGAAAAAGTTTGCATTGCGACGCGGGGCCATAATGAACCATTCTATCTCAAAATTTTTCTTAATCAAGAATCAGAGGTGACCCCGCAACGCGCAGTGACCTCCCAGATTTATTCGCATCATTTCTAAGTCAAATTTGGATTGGTTAAAATGTCTATTAAGTGCAGAGGTATTTTCGGTCATTTGGGGATGAATTATTGACGATTATTGAGTCTTTTTAATCCCTTAAAATCACCAATCAAAGATAAACCCTAAACTCAGAACAAAACCTCTCCATTCCTTTTATCCAAAAATCTCCATTGATGAAACTTTGAAGCTCCAAGGAAGAAGACTGATTTTCCAAGTTTTTCTCCATAAATTTAGTGGGATTTTCTTCAAAAAAGGTATGCTGTCTCATCCTTGGATTCTCTTCCATTAAAGAAGCCAATTTCAGAGGTTTTCAAAGATGATAAAAAACATGAAATCTTCTACTTCAACATTTAGTGAGTGGTTCTTGCATAAAATGTTTTGAATCAATGAGTTATGATTGAATTGATGTTAATTTGATGGTTTTAGACTAAAAACTCCATGAACCCATGCAAAAGCATGAAATCCTTATTTTGACTATTTTATGGGTGATGTGATCATATTTCTATGGTATTTAATTCTTGTGTAGTTTACATTGGGCTATTGAATTATGTAAGAAGCATGTTAGAATTGTATATAGGCGATCCTAATTTGATGAATTTCATATTGTATCATCCTGGATCATTGTATAGTTTGATTATTGATTTGAATTGGTGATTATGACTATTGATAAGAGCCTTTGTGGATTGAATTGGCTATGGATTGGAGTTTTTGATGTTGAAATGGTGGTATGTTGACCTAACCACTTCTATATTGTGTTTTATAGGTGTTTTAGTTGTGATGTTTGGTATGGTCCACTTATGGTGGCGGTGCTTATGTGATATATTTTTGAAGAGTGTGGCCTCGTCGGCATTACTTTATATATTATGGTATTATCATGTTATAACTTGTACATATAATCACTGTGAAGGTCTATATGGATTATGTGTATATGTGAAGTCAAATCATGTGTTATCCTAGTTGATGATATGTGTGTATAGTAGGTTGTGGTGATGCCTTAATGTGTGTTGCTTGATTTTGAAGTATGAATCTTCCTAGTTGACTATATGAAATTATGAAGAGTTATTTTGATGCTTCTATAGAGGTGTGTAGGGTGAATTGTAGTATACTTCGTTAACCCTATATTCTACTTGAATAATATTGTACATGTGATAAGAAGATGATATGTGTGTCTTGTTATGATAGAACTATGTCCCTCTACTTGATATATGAAGAATGTGAATATGATTCTTCCTACTAGGCTAAAGCACCTTTGTCATTAATGTGTATGTTTGATTGAAATATGACTTTGAACATAGTTAAGAGGGTTATTTATGTAGAACCTTCAACCTAGATAGAAGGTTATGATATCTTGAAGTCGAAAGTCGTAATGGTATCCTTCTTGTTGAATGATGGAATTAGGGGTTGGTTTGATGGAACGACATGAAATCATCATTAGGAAAGTCATGATGCCATCCTATTTAACCATTGTGTGGAAGCCCTAGTGGATCCCTTTAGTAAGGTGTATTATGATTTGGTTGACTTCTACATGGTACCTCTTCGTATGCCCTTGTGATTGAAATACTCTATAAGAAAAAAGGCTAGAACCGAGTGAGTATGCATGGGGAGTGGATCTAATTAAGATTATATTAGAGTACAAAGAAACCCTTAATATTATTTAACCTGACCAACATGAGATATGTCCTAGTTCTACCATTGGCAAGTAGAACACCCTCTATCAGAGTAGGGTTTGACTCCGTATTCCATGCTTAGCTAGTATGGTTTATGTCGGTTTTTGCCTATTCTTATCATGTGAGATATATTCTCGTATTTGATAGGTTCTACAAAGTTTAGGTAGTGGAATGGGACACTATCTAGACATTGCACGAGTAGGCTTTGAAGATGCTAGCGTGTAGGTTCCCTATGTCTTCTCCAAGACCATTATGTGAAAGTCCTTAATTGTTGAACGTCTCTTAAATGGCCTACTGAACATAATGACTAAGTTAAATGCATGTAAATGGAAAAGTACTTGTCTGGACTAGCTTTAAGGATTGCTTAGGTAAGCTTGGAGGGGGTGTATGAGAGGTCTCTTCTTACTTTACTGAGGTGAGTCTTAGAGTACTTTAGGTAGGGCTTTAATTGAATATAATGAATAATCTTGTCTTAGGAATCCTTGAGGATCTCACAGGTGTATGTGAAGGGGTTGTAAGGGCAGCCACTTCATATTTCACTCAAGTGAGCCTTAAGAGGACCTTTGGTAGGAGAGTCTCATGTTTATGCGTTTTGAAGTGATCTTGATGCTATATTGTGGAATTTGACTTATATGTGTCTATGTTGACTTGTATGAACTCTTATACTTGTCTTATGAGGTTTTTCTAAAAAAGAGCCTGTTTTATACAAATGTCTTTTTAGCACGGTTTTAATTGCATGTTGCCATACTTAGTGCATTCTAATGTAGTAATTCAACATACTTTATCTTATCTCTAAATGTGTAGGTAGCAATTAATAGGATTCTTTGAAGTGAATCTTAGATATTAGCATTCATTCAAGAAAAGTTGGGGTATGTCCTCAATAGATTCGAGGACATCACTATGTTTAGTTTTCTTGTTAAAGACATTATAGTAGACTTAGATATTTCTATTTTTTGATGTATGTGCCGTGTCCTAAGATATTCGTGTGTCTAAGATGGCGACTTGGAGACTTAGTATTTCCTATGATTCTATAGAAGATATTTTAAAGTACTATTCTTTCGTGTGAAAATATTTAATTCCATAGTCCTTTTCGTACATGTATGAGATGAATGACGTCAAAGGGCTTGTACAAAACTTCCGAAAGGTCAAGTATGCCGTGTTACGATCCGAGGGAATGCCATAACTTCTAGGGTGTGATCTCGGTTTTGTGACAAGTTATATCATAGCATAGTTTATGAAGTAGTCTTTAGGAACCCAAAGTCTCATTAAATCTACGTCTCGTAGTGTTTTGTCCATCGGTGTGAGTCGCGACACATCTATGAACGAGAGGCTATAAGGCGATAGAGTTTGAATTTCTTTATCAATCTTGTGTCGTGCCAATAGAGGTGAGGTTATAAGTGTCTATTCCTAATGTTTTCTCTTGTGATTATTGGAGATGACTACAAGAAGAATGGCCGCAAGAAGGTTGGAATAGGAAGGAGTGCAAGAGGGACTTCCCCAAGGTGGATTGGATCCACACGGAGTTCAAGATCCCCAAGGTGTTCAAGTTCTTCCCCTTGGTGATCAAGTTCCTATTGGAGGTGAAGGTAATAAGGTTCCGGTGGTTCCCCCTGACATGACTAATGGGGAGATTAGAGAGTCTCTACTTGCTTTGGCCCGAGCCATGACTACTCATGTGAATAGGGGTGTTAAGCCTAGGGTGAATTCTATAGTGAGTACCATTACCTTTAGGTTGAGATATTTTGTGAGAATGAATCCTCCTATCTTTAGTGGCTCTAAAGTGGGAGAGGACCCCCAAAAGTTTCTTGATGGTGTGTACAAGGTGTTGAGTACTATGGGGGTGACTTTAAGGGAGAAGGAGGAGTCGGGTTCATACCAATTGAGGGAAGTTTATCAAGTGTGGTACACTAAATGGGAAGATAATAGTTCGGTTCAGTCGGGTCCTATAGAGTGGGAAGAGTTTAAGGAGGATTTGTTAGGAAATTACTTCCCCCGTGAGAGGAAGGAGGTGAAGGTGAAGGTTCAGGAATTCATTAACCTTAGGCAAGGGAACATGAGTGTGTAAGAGTATTCATTGAAATTCACCTTGTTGTCTAGGTATGATCCATCCTTGGTGTCTATCCTTAGGGATAAGATGAGAAGGTTTGTGACTGGTGTTGCCGACATTGCGATGTCGTACGGCCATGATCCATAATGGCATGAACATGTCTAGACTTATGGTGTATGCACAATCCATTGAGGAGTCAAAGCTTAGTATGATTTCAAGGAACTTGAAGAGGGGTACATCCGATGAGCAAAACCAAGCTAGGTTCAAGAAGATGGATCTAAACCAATATGGACCTAGTGCTCGTAAGGTCAAGGTTGAGAGTGGTAGTAGTTTTCAAGGTGTTAAGTCTACTTGTGCTAGGTGTGGGGAAGAAGCACTTTGAGAAATGCCTAGCCGGTACCGGAGGTTGAGTTGGTTGTGGTAAGTATGTTCATAAGGTGAGGGATTTTTCTACTATTACTACTAGAGGAAGTGAGGCCAATCAATGTCCTTCAAGTGTTCTGTAAGTTGATGCACCAAAAAGGAATCGCTTCTACGCTCTCCAAGCTATGGAAGCAAATTCGGGTGATGATGCCGGTAAGTTATAGTCCCTTTATTTAGTAGTAATGGGTTCCTTTTAAGTGGGGGAGTATGGTGAGTAGTAAAGTTGTGATTTTTTTGTCTCTTCACTTCTATTCAATTCAAGATTGAGAGTTAGAATGTTATAGTAGCATGTTACATATTGCATTTTGTGAAGAAGTCTAGTTGAAATTGAATTACATTGATTCCTTCCATTGTGAATTTCATGAAGTTATGTATATGTGGTAAAATGAGTTTATATGGTTTTATTTCCATATTTCCATTCCTTCATCATAAATTGCTTAAGAGTTGTATTATTGAATGTTTGAGCATGATAATGTGTAGAGACGGAGTTCCTCCTTACATGAAATGAAGAATGTGAGTCTTGATGAGTTGTAGATGTAGTTTCTATCTTTTTTTTTGTGTTTTTAGTCTCTTGATGATGTGGAATTGATGTTTTCCCCTATATATGTGTGTATTGTATATGGTGTGGTATGGTTATGAGCTACTAGTCTTGAGTCTTACCTCTTGAAAGTGTTTAAAATGAAGCAAGAGTCATTCGAGGACGAATGTTGTCCAAGTGGGGAAGAATGTAACACCTCTAAAATTTTTTTAGGTAAATCTAGGACCTAAAATGTGTGTCATGAGGTTATAGACTTCGAAAATGGTTAATAATAGTGTTAGAAGTCAATTTGAAGAGTTTGGAAGAGTTTGTAAGTGAAACGTCCAAAACGTCAGGAAACTAGTCGAAGTTGAACTAGTGTGTCATAGTGGTTTGTAGTGGAGTTTTGGGGTATGGTTTGAGGGTAAAATTGAGTATCGATGGTTCCTTTGCATAAAATGACATCTAAAGGGTCGAAACATCTGAAAATTACGCTCTGGGGACCAACCTAAGGGTCCCCAAGGAGGACCCTTATATGGGCCAAGCAAGCTGCTCATGCAGCCCAGATTTGGGTGTAGCTGCGCGTCGGGCCATCTACACTTAAAAGGGAAAAAGTTTTCCCTGTGACGCGGGTCCATCACGAACTATTCTGTCTTAAAATTTTCCAGTTTCAGAATTAGAGGTGACCCCACGACATGCAGTGACCTCCAAGATTTTGTCGCATCATTTTTAAGTCAAATTTGAATTGGTTAAAATGTCCATTAAGTGAAGGGGTATTTTGGATAATTTGGAGATGACTTATTGACGGTTATTGAGTCTTTTTAATACCTTAAACTCACCAATCAAAGCAAAACCCTCAATTCAAAACAAAACCTCTCCATTCCTTCTCTCCAAAAACCTCCATTGATGAAGCTCCAAGGAAGAAAACTGATTTAGAAGTTTATCTCCATCAATTTAGTAAGATTTTGTTCACAAAAGGTATGTTGTTTCATCCTTAGATTCTCTTCCATTAATAGTGTTAATTTCAATTGTTTTCAGAGATGATAAAAAATATGAAATCTTCTATTTCAACTTCTAGGCATAGGTTCTTGCATAAAACATTTTGAATCAATGAGTTATGATTGAATTGATGTTAATTTGATGATTTTAGACTAAAAACTGCATGAACCCATGAAAAATCATGAAATTATTGTTTTGACTATTTTATGGGTGATGTGATTATAACTCTATAGTCTTGAATTCTTGTATAGTTTACTTTGGGCTATTGAATTATGTAAGAAGCATGTTAGAATTGTATATAGGCTATCCTAGTTTGATGAATTCATATTGTATAATTTTGGATCATTGTATAATTTTCTTATTATTTTGAATTGATGATTATGACTATTGGTAAAAGCCTTTGTGGATTGAATTGGCTATGGATTGGAGTTGTTGATGTTGAAATGGTGGTATGTTGACCTAACCTCTTCTATATTGTGTAGTATAGGTGTTTCAATTGTGATTTTTTGTATGGTCCACTTATGGTGGCGGTGCTTATGTGATATATTTATGAAGAATGTGACCTCTTCAGTATTACTTTATGAATTATTAAGTTGTATATGTGATCATTGTGAAGGTCCATATGAATTATGTGTATATGTGAAGTTAAAGCATGTGTTCTTCTAGTTGATGATAGGTGTCTATAGTAGACTATGGTGATACCTTAATGTGTGTTGCTTGATGTTGAAGTATGAGTCTTCCTAGTTGACTATATGAACGTTATGATTAGTTCTGTTGATGCTTCTATAGAGGTGTGTAGGGTGACTTTTAGTATACTTCGTTAACCGTATATGCTACTTGAATATATTATACGTATGATAAGAAGATGATATGTGCGTCTTGTTGTGGTAGACCTATGTCCCTCTACTTGATACATGAAGAATATGAATATGATTCTTCACTTAGTAGGCTAAAGCACCTTTGTCATTAATTTGTATGTATGATTGAAATATGACCTTGAACATAGATAAGAGGGTCAATTATTTGGAACCTTCAACCTAGATAGAAGGTTATGATATCCTTGAAGTAGAAAGTCGTAATGATATCCTTCTTGTGTGAATGATGGACTTAGGGGTTTGTTGGTTGGAACAACATGAAATCATCCTTAGGAAAGTCATGAATCTATCCTATTTAACCATTGTTTGGCAGCCCTAGTTGACCTCTTTGGTAAGGTGTATTATGATTTGGTTATGACTTCTATATGGTACCTGTTCATATGCCCTTGTGATTGAACTACTATATGAGAAACAAAGGCTAGCGCCGAGTGCCTATGCTTGGGGAGTGTCTCTAATTAAGATGATATTAGAGTACAAAGGAACCCTTGATATTCCTTAACCATGTGCCTACATGGGATGTGTCCTAGTTCTATCATTGGCAAGTAGAACACCTTCCATCGGAGTAGGGTTTGACTGCGGATTCCATGCCTAGCTTATAGTCTATGCCGGTTTTTATTGCATGTTCTCATCATGTGGGATACATTCTAGTACTTGAGAAGTTCTACAAAGTTTATGGAGTGTAATGAGACACTATCTAGACATTGTACGAGTAGGATTTGAAGATGATAGTGTGTATGTTTCCTAGGTCTTCTCCAAGACCATTATGTGAAAGTCCATAATTGTTGAATGTATGGTCTAATGAACATAGAGACTAAGTTAAATGCATGTAAATGGAAAATTACTTGTCTAGAGTACCTTTAAGGATTGCTTAGGTAAGCTTGGAGATGGTTCATGGGAGGTCTCTTCATATTTTACTTAGGTGAGCCTTAGAGTAACTTTAGTTAGGGTTTTGATTGAATATAATGAATAATCTTATCTTAGGAATCCTTGAAGATTTCTTAGGTGTCTGTGAAGGGGTTGTAAGGGCGGCAGCTTCATATCCCACGCAAGGGATCCTTGGGAGGATCTTTGGTAGGAAAGTCTCACGTGTATGTATTTTGAAGTGATCTTGATTCTATATTGTGGAATATGACTTATATGTGTTTATGTTGACTAGTAAGTGTCTCTTATACTTGTTTTATTAGGGTTTTCTAAAAAATAGCATGTTTTATACAAATGTCCTCTTGCATGGTTTTAATTGCATGTTGCCATACTTAGTGCATTCTAATGTACTAATTCCATATATTTTATCTTATCTCTAAAGTTGTAGGTGGCAAATGATAGGAGTCTTTGATGTGAAGCTTGGATGTTAGCATTCATTCAAGAAAAGTTAGGGTATGTCCTCAATAGATTCAAGGACATCACTATGTTTAGTTTTCTTGTTAAAGACATTGTAATAGACTTATATATTTCAATTTTATTGATGTATGGGCCGTGTCCCAAGATATTCGTGTGTCTAAGATGGAAACTTGGAGACTTAGACTTTCCTATGATTCTATGGAATATATTTTGAAGTACTATTATTTCGTGTGTAATTCCGCACTACTTTTCGTACATGTATGCATTGAATGATGTTTAAGGGCTTGTAGAAGACCTTCGAGAGGTCAATTACGCCATATTACAATCCGAGGAATGCCATATCTTCTAGGGTGTGCTCTCGGGTTTTGACAACACCAAAATCGTTAGTTGTCATACCCAAGTGTTCTACCTAGATGTGACACTATAACGACCCGCAAGTACACCCTAGAAGTTAGCGCATCCTTTAGTCATCACACGACATACTTGACCTTCAGAGGTCTTGTACAAGCCCTTAGACATCATTCATTGTATATATATACGAAAGTAGTACGAAATTAATATCTTTTTATTCAAAAACATAATGCTAAAGTCATTTCATAAAACATCTAACATACGTCTCAAACCATCTATGACAACATGAATCACAATAGTCTTGTTCACAACCCATAAAAGTCTAAACATAATGAAAAACATAAAGGAACATAGTGGTGGTGTCCTCGGATGCTACGTAGACTCACCAATCTTCACTTCTTGGAAACCTTGGAAACTCTACCCTTGCAAGCAACTCAATCTTCTCAAGACCCTACATGGATGACATGCAGGCAATATGCGTTAGTACGGTATGTACTAAGTATGGAAACTAACACACCAAACATAAGATATCTCAAAGGGTTAGTCAATAATAGACATAATCATAAGAGATAAAGACATAAGCATATCATGAATATCATAAGCATATTAAAACCTCGTTACACATATAAGAGTTCATACTTAACTCATTGTCTTACTTACTTAAGTGAACTACATCACAAAGCACCTCCAAGTATACTTGTGCAGGGCTAAGGTAGCATCCTATACTAGTACCGAAGCTAAGTACCTCTCTTTGGTCATTCTTGATTATAATTCACTTTCATAATTAAGACCAAAGTTCATCATAACATATGAGCACTATTCCCCTAAGCCACCTCAAATACAATTGTGTAGTGTATGTGAAACATCCCATAATACCTCACACACTAAGCACATCTTGAAATCACCCTTTCTTGTTTCATGTCATCTTAGGATTTATCTAATAGACCTACTTCATATTGACAAGGAAATATCAATATTAAGTCAATCATGTCATGGAATGCAACCCTAGTCACTACCCAAGCTAAACATACATCATAGAGGGCATAGGTAGCTTCAAGTCATACTTTTGACATGTATAGATGACATCCCATTCTACCATCCATACTAAGTATTTCTCTAGGCTAACCTAATCAAAGCTAACTTGTCTTGTAAACTTGTCTACTAAACTCAAAATACTATCATAATAGACCTGCTTTTATGGAAAACATCTCATCATACTAACCAAGCTAGATAAGGAAGGATACAACCATGCTAACCACCATGAAACCAATTATGTAGATGAAAGCTAATCATAGGGGAGTATGAATCATCAACGCTAAGCTACGATGAGAAACCTGTCTCAAGCTATTCCTTGAAATACACCTTAAATGCAAATCAAGCTACCATTAGGAGAGTGTAGGCCTTTCTCCTTAACCTACCATGTAATGGTTTTGGCCAAATCAAGTCAATCTACCATGAGGTTCCTCAAGTAAAGGTACCATAAGTAATCTAACCCAAGGTTCCATATGATTCTACATACAACTCAATCCTCCTTGAGATTTACTATCCCAAGCTACCCTTGAGATTTACTATCTCAAGCTATAATGATCGTTAAACTCAAGCTACCATGCCCTTTGTGTTGTCTCACCAAGTCTACTACATAAGAAGTTACCATACAACGCATATTCAAGATAATATTAGTTTACCATATATTGATTCATTTTAGGTTCTTATGTCAACCTAGAGTTCATCTATTGTGTGAACTTGCTTCTCCTAATCATGTTCATGTCTATGTGTAAGAAGGACACATCATCACAATAATACTCATCATGTATTACCCCAAATCCCTAATACAATGGACATAAGACTTTCAAAAAACTACTACACTTAGTCCCTCATGATTCATAATAATTTACAACTTAATCTATTCTATTAGATCATTAGAAGGCAATTCTAGTCATACATGATCACATAGGTTTATTTCCAACTTCCTTCATCAAGATCATTCTTAATCAATTAGAATTAGTTAAATTCATATCTAGGTGATTCAATAATGATCAAATAATATAGAATACAATTGAATTAATAAGATCAGCATAAAACCTTCATCTAGCCTCTAATGGCCTAAAATCACTACGATCATTTTCAAGTTCAATTACTATAATTCACTATGAAAAAAGAATATAATCATCATATAAACATAATTGAATGCTACCCACTAGATTGGGATCACAATCAAGCCTTACCCATAATGCAATCGCAAACCTCTTTAGATTGGGGTTCTTTGGATTCACAATTGAAGGCAACTAGGGGGCTTTCATGGATGGAATAATCCATGAACTGATAAGATTACATACATTAGATTAAAGCCCTAATCCCTTCTTGAACCTTTGGTGAATTTGTCCTAAGCTGCTGCCTCCAACTTCTCTTCTTCTTCAATGGTGTTCCTGATACTTATAATGTGAAAGAGAGGTTTTCATTTGGAGTCTAGAGTCTAAGAGGGTCTTTCATTGTTTTAATACTCATATAATACCTAACATACCTAAAATAACCGCCCACAAATTTGTTTGAACGTGGCGTGAATTTCCCAATTCACTCATTCACTTAATAGTGAGCTACGAGAATTGCAGGCCTTCATCGACGGACGCCACCTACGGGGCATCGACCAGATGACGGACAATACTGGCAACCGTTGTCTTTGTCAAAGACTGCTGAAATGGGTCTTAAGCTCAGGATTCTTTGTGTCAACCTATGCCCCCATCGACGGGTCATCAACCATCACATGAGGCATTGATGGTCTCGTCGCTTGAAACTTCCCATGCCGTGTCTAGGCAATGGTTGGGGTCCTCCTTGAGAGCCATTTATGGGGACCTTGGGGAGTCGTTCCTTAACATGTATACCCCTATAACACTCATATACATTCTAGGGTCCCTCCTTGTGAGTTTTAACACCAAACAACCCACAAAACATACGCAAAACTCATTAGAACACATAAGTATGTTTGAGGCTAACTTTCAGACGTCATCCGAAGTTCTTGGACGTTTCTCCTTCAGACTCTATAGAACTCTATATACTTCCTCTAAGCATTATATTTTACCATTTAGGACCTCATAAGATGATTTCACCACACGTTAGGCTCTATTTGAGCCTAAATCATTTTTGGGTCCTTACAATTGGGAAACATTCTTTCTTGAATGACACCTTGCTAAACAATCCTCTAAGGGACAAACTCTTGACTAGCAGCACATCGTACATGCATTATACCTAAATGAAAATACCCAAATCAAGGAAACAATTCAATCCCAAGCTAAACATATCTACACATAATCATATAAAAACCTCATACAAACGCTCCTTATCCCCCACATGGGAATAAGCTACACATGTGTTTGTAACATCAATTCCTCATCATAAGGAAGCAGAAAAATCACAATACAATACATAATCATAAGAAATTATGAAAAATTTCATAAATCAATAAAGAAGCACATACCCGAAAGATGAGGAGATCACTCTTGATCACCCTTGCATTGGAGAGCTTAGAACTTAACCTTGGATTTAGGAACACCTTCCTCACTATTGGTAGCAAATTTCATTCCTTCCTTCACATTAGCCTATGAATTAGGTCAATCCCTCATCATGTGACCACTCTCACCACATCCATAGCAACCATCTCTACCGGCCAAACACCTACCCTCATGCTTCTTACCACACCTAGGGCAAGTAGGTCGGGAATACTCATTCTTCCCTTGATGTCTAGGGTTAGACACCATTTAATCTTCATACTTAGAAGCACTAGAATGACCTTGTCCGGAAAACTTTTGTCGATTCTTAGAACGACCATGTTCATCAGAACCCTCCTTGTCTATCCTAATTCTCCTTTTCTTCTTTCTAATCTTGGACTCTTCTATTTGTTGGTAAAATACCATGAGTCGGGAGATATCCATATCATCAACAATCATTGTCATACGACACTCTTCTTCTACTAGTTCGGACACCCCCGTCATTAACCTATTAATCACTCTAGGTTTGCCACCAAGCTTGGAGTATACTTAAACAAAAGAGTGAACTTAAAGGTATACTCCTTGACACTGAAGTTACCTTTCTTGAGGTTTATGAACTCCTCTAACTTATCCTCCCTCAATTCCCTAGGAAATAACCCATCAAGGAAAGCCTACTTAAGGGTCTCCCACTCTATATAGCTCATTCCAAAGTTGGGCAACATCTTTTAATTGATAGGCATCCAAATTTTCCTTTTCGATGGAAGACACTCCCATGATTGAAAGCACCTTATACACCTCGTCAATAAACCCATTCGGATCTTCTTCAACTTTGGAGACATAAAACTTCGGTGGATTCATTATCAAGAACTCCCTTACTCTAGTAGCACTAATTCCTCCAATAGGATTAGCCGGAGGCACCTCTCCTCTATTAGATTGGGCCGTTAAGGCTTGAGGCAACAAAGTAATAGGAGCCGAAATTCCTCAAACATAACATTCCCTATTGGAGGGGCATTAGGAACTTGAGGAGGAACTTGCTCTTGCACTTACGGAGGAACTTGTTCTTGAACTTGGGGTTGAATCTCTTGCTCCCCACTCCCATCTCCTTTCCTTCTAGCATTGTCTCTAGTGTTATCCATAACCTACAAGATCATAGGCAAACATTAGAAATAGGTGTACTAATGCCAAACTCTATGGCACGACTTAAATAATGAAGAGGTGGATCTTTCCTAAGCATCCCGTAGACCCTCCTACTCATAGGTGTGTCGCGAATCACATCGAAGAATAAGACTCTACTAGACGTGGTTTTGAAACATGATAAGATCATTTCGTAACCTTATGCTCTGATATCAAATTTGTAATGACCCACAAGTACACCCTAGAAGTTAGGGCATTGAGTCGTCACACGGCGTACTTGACCTCTCGGAGGTCTTGTGCAAGCCCTTAGACATTATTCATTTCATATATATATGAAGAGTAGTGCAAAATTAAAACCTTTTTCTTCAAAAACGTAATGAGAAAGTCATTTCTTACAATATTTAACATATGTCTCAAACCATCCATGACGACATGAATAACAATAGTCTTGGACACAACCCATAAAAGTCTAAGCATAATGAAAAACATAAAGGAACATAGTTGTGGTGTCCTTGGATGCTATGAGGACTCACAAATTTTTGCTTCTTGTAAACCTTGGGAACTCTACCCTTCAAAGAAACTCAATCTTTTCCAGACCCTACATGCACAAAATGTAGACAACATGTGTTAGTATGATGTGTACTAAGTATGGAAACTATCATACTAAACATAAAATATCTCAAAGGGTCAGTCAATAATAGACATAATCATAAGAGATAAAGACATAAGCATATCATGAATATCATAAGCATAGTAAAGCATCATAAAACATATAAGAGTTCATACTTAACTCAATGTCTTTATTAATTAAGTGAACTACATCAGAAGACACCTCCAAGTATACTTGTGCAAGGCTAAGGTGGCATCCTATACTACCACCAAAGCTAAGTACCGCTCTTTGGTCATTCTTGATCATAATTCACTTTCATAACTAAGAACTAAGTTCATCATAACATATGAGCACTATGCCCCTAGGTCACCTCAAAACACACTTATAGAATGCATGTGAAACATCCCATAATACCTCACACACTAAGAATATCTTTAACCCTATGTTGTTTCATGTCATCTTAGGATTCATCTAATAGACCTACTTCATATTGACAAGGAACTATCATCTTAAGTCAATCATATCATGGAATGCAACCCTAGTCACTATCCAAGCTAAACATACATCATAGATAGATCATGTCATAGGTAGCTTCAAGTCATACTTGTGCCATGTATAGATGGCATCCCATACTACCATACATAATAAGTATTTCTATCGGCTAACCTAATCAAAGATAACTTGTCTTGTAAATGTATCTACTAAACTCAACATACTATCATAATAGATCTACTATCGTGGAAAACATCTCATCATACTAACATGCTAACTAAGGAAGGATACAACCATCCTAACCACCATGCAAGCAATCATGTAGATGCAAGCTAATCATAGAGGAGCATGAATCCTCAACCTTAATCTTCCATGAGAAACCTATCTCAAGATATTACATGAAATACACCTTACATGCAAATCAAGCCACCATTAGGAGAGTATAAGCCTTTTTCTTAAAGATACCATGAAATGGTGTTGGCCAAACCAAGTCAAGCTACAATGAGGTTCCTCACCTCAAGCTACAATGATTAATCTAACCCAAGCTTCCATGAGATTCCACATCTCAAGCTACCGTGCCTATTCCAACTAGAGCTTCCTTGCGATCACTATCCCAAGCTACCCTTGATATCTACCATCTTAAGCTATCATAAGTTTTTCAACTCAAGCTACCATGCCCTTGGTGTTGCCTCACCAAGTCTAATACACAAAAAGTGACCACACAACTCATCTTCAAGGTAATCATAGTCTACTATATATTGATTCATTTTAGGTTCTTAAGTCAACCTAGGGTTCATTTAATGTGAGAACTTGTTTCTCCTAATCATGTTCATGTCTAGTTTTATAAAGGAAACATCATCACAATCATATTTATCATGACTTTACCCCAAAAGACCTCACACAATGGACAAAATCCCTACAAACAACTACTACACTTAGTCCCTTATGATTCATACTCAATTACATGTTAATCTACTCAATTAGATAATTAGAAGGCAATTCTAGTCATACATGATCACATAGGTTCATTTCCAACTTTCTAGCCCAAGATCATACATAATAAATTAGACCTAGTTCAATTCATATCTAGGTAATTCAATCATGATAAAATAGTACAGAATACAATTGAATTAATAATATCAACATAAAACCTTCATCTAGCCTCTAATGGCCTAAATTTACCATGATCATATTCAAGTTCAATTACTATAGTTTACCATGAAAACAACATATAATTATCCTATAAAAATCATTGAATGATACCCACTAGATTGAGATCCAATCAAGCCTAACCATTAATGCAATCATAACCCTCTCTAGATTGGGGTTCTTTGGATTCACAATTTCAGTGAACTAGGGCGCTTCATGGATGGAAGAATCCATGAATTAATAGGCTTCACATACCTTATATTAGATCCTTAATCCCATCTTGAAACCTTGGTGAATTCTTCTTAAGCTGCTGCCCCAACTTCTGTTCTTCTTCAATGGTGTTCTTGAGAGTTCTAATGTGAGAGAGAGGTTTTGATTTGGAGTCTAGAGTCTAAGAGGGTATTTTATTGTTTTCATACTCATATAATACCTAAAATTACCTAAAATAAGCGCCCACACATTTATTTGGATGTGGGGTGAATTTGCCAATTCAGTCCTTCATTTAACAGTGAGCTATGACAATTGTAGGCCTGCATTGACAGACGCCACCTATGGGGCGTCGACCAGACGACGGACTGTACTGGCAACCGTCGTCTTGGTCAAAGATTGCTGAAATGGGTATTAAGCTCAGGAGGATAAGTTTAAACCAATGGACCCCCATCGACGGGGCGTCGACCAACACACGAGGCATCGTGGTCTTATCTCTTGACACTGCCTAGGCAGTGTCTAGGCTATGGTTGGGGTCCTCCTTGAGGGTCTTTTGTAGGCCCCCTGGAGAGTTGTTCCTTGACGTCTCAACCCGAATCACACTCTTATACATTCAAGAATCCCTACTTATGAGTTTAAATACCAAATAACCCACACAACATACTCAAAACTTATATAGAACACAAAAGTACGTTAAGGCTAACTTTCAAACGTCATCGGACATTTCACCCCCAAAATCTATTAAACTCTATATACAACCTGTAAACACTATATTTTACCATTTTAGGACCTCATAATATCATGGCACCACACATTAGGCTCTATTTTGTTCTAATTTATTTTTGGGTCCTTTCTGGCATGACACATATTGACCCCAAAATCCACCATATAAGTCACTTAGCATATCAAAACATAAGTAAAGAACAATAGAGAGACATTTCGAGTCTTAAGAATTTTTTCATAAAAGCAAAGTGGAGGTCTATGCTTGTCTCAATTATCCATCTATTACATTTGAAGAATCAAATAGGGTCATAAACTTTACAACATAGTTCTTAAATGAAAGTACAAGAAAGGAAGCTAGAAAATAATCGTCCGTCATCGAACCATGAAGATTCACCAAAAGCAAGGAGAATATTGAATCCAAGTTTGACCAATAAGGATATCACTTCAAAAATCGGACCCTACACTTATGAAAAAATGTAGAAATTATGGGTTAAAGTAAAAATGCACTAAGTATGATAGTCATGCAAGAAATTATTGAAACATGCTAAAACGATTCGGTTGAAAACCATACACTTTACCAAGTTTTAACTCATCATGAATACATTGTAAATCATAAATCATAAACCATATTGTCATTCATAGATCATCATATCATAATGGCAATATATTATAAGTACCCTCAAAGTCTACTTGTGCAATGCATGAATAACATCTCATTATCCTACCCATACTAAGTAAATCTTCTTGAGTAACTATGGTCTATAAATCATATTCTTCTACATATAACATTCAAGGGAATAAGCCTTGGCCGACATAGACCATGTTATCTAAACATGGAATCCGGTGTCTACCCTACACCGAAAAAGGGTGTCCTACGTGCCTAAGGTTGAACCATACTCTTAGCTTAGTTGGATTCACTAGTTTAAAACCTAAGTGGGCACACATTTTATGGGATAAAGAGATTGCTTCTACAAATCCAAACTCAACTAAGGTAGAAGGCTTCCATCTCATGAGGTACATATTTCGAGAACCCAAACTCAACTAGTGTAAAAGGAACCCATTTGGGAAGTCAGACTCAATTATCGTATAAGCTTCCATCTAATATTCATATTCACTTGCTTCTAAGCATTACTTACGGTTGATTTTATATTAAGTCTTAACTAAATTTAATAATTATGGAAGAATATGTTGACACTCAAACAATCATAACTCATACTATAGCTCATAGATTCAATGGATGAGAATAGCCTTTCAACCCTAGAATCATCATATTGTGAGAACACTTCTCACCTTATACGATATGTATACATAAATGTGTACATAAGGATAATCATTCGATCGACACAACAACTAGATCATAATCATATTCACTTTACTCTGAAAGTATTCATAAAGCATATTCACAAATCGCATAGTAATACATAATGGTCATACTTTGCCCTTCAACGACCATAGATCATACTTCCATCAATACATCTAAATTTACTACATTAGACATGTATATTAACCCAATTCAATTAATCCAACTACCACAAGCAATGTCTCATAATATTATTCTATAATCGACAAACCCACATCACAAGATCATAATTGGAGAATATGGGATTTTATGGGTTTGTGGGGATATCAACATAAAACTATAGAAAATCATCAATTTAAACATATAATCAATCTTTAGAAACGTTTTTGAAAAGAACCATGAGATTGAAGTCAAACCCTAAATTTGGAAAATCAGTAGTTTTGAAATTGAATTTGGAGGGACTCCATTGATGATGACTATGCATAGATGAAGGGCTACCATACCTTAACAAGATATTACAATAAATTTGGTGATAAGAACTTGATTCTTAAACTCTATATCCACTTTCTTCCTTCTTCTTCTTCCTTGAATTTCTAGAGAGATAATTTTCTATTGAGAGGATGAAGTCTTGGGTTTTGTTAAGATTCTAGGGAGATAGAATTAATTGGGAAAAATTGAGTCTATAAAGCTTATATACTTTACTAGGGAAATAGTAAACAATGTGGTATCAATTCAGGGAAAATAACTAAAGACCCCTAAGACTTTTATTTAAAAACTGCCTACTTGCACGATTGCGCTCTCAAAGTGGACCCTTGGTCCACCAAATTTTCCAGAAGCTCACCCCAAGAATACAACCACTTTTGTGATGGGGTAGCCCCTTTTGCGATGCACCAATCCAAACAGAGAGACCCAACTTGGGTCGCACAATTTCCAGTAGCTAGGCCAAGGGAACAGTCCCCTATTGAACCTAAGTGCACTTTGGCAGCTTGCCAAGTTACTTGGGAGACCATGCTTCCCCTCGCCAACTTGTCTTGGGGAAGAAATGTTTTTCCTTAGTGAATCCTAGGTCCCTTAGGCTCTTGCCCTCAATAAAGGTTTGCTAACCCCACATACTAAATCCTAGGTTAGCCTATAAGATCCAAGGGTGTTACAATATCTCCCCCTTGAGGACTTTTGTCCTCGAATGACGATCTAGACACCTTACGGGAGAGAAGACCCGATACTAGTAGCCCATTATGAATGCATGATATAACTAATGCACAATTCTAAGGAGGAGACATCAACTGCAACTAATACAGAAATAATGCAATACAAGAAAGTAGGAACTACATCTAACAACCCAATATGCATGAAAATTTGACATTTCTCATATTCGTAGGAGCAACTAACTTCTACAACTATAGTCATGCTCATGACAATGTCATGGAGCAATTATGTTATTAAACTTTAAACAATACTAAAGCATATTCATCAAATCTTCTCATGAAGTCAAATAGACAACTCGTACTAAATGCAATACAACATGAGGAACATAAATTATGAAAACTCAATTTCTAATTAAACATGAATTTCATCAAGAACATACATAACATAAAGAGATCATGGAAAACACAGAATTCATATATGATTCCCAAAACACTAAAACTCATGAGGATCTAATTACCTTAATATCTAATAGGAGTAAAAGGAAAGAGATGATCATATTGAAACTTCATTTTGGCCTCGGCCTTCAATTTAGCAACTTCCACTAATGGGTTTCTCTATAAAACCGTCGCGGAAGCTATGTCTTAGTTTCTAAATCTCTTGACTTGCTGGTAAAGGATCTCTACCAGAACCTCTTCATATGAAAGGCTTTCATCAATTCATAGCCTTTCTAGAGGAATAATGGACACCAGATCTCCAATACACTCTTAAGCATAGAAACATGAAATATCGGATGAACCGGGCCAACTCATTTTGAAAATTCAAGTCATAGGAAAAATTCCAAACACATTGAAAAATTTGATATTTGCCTACATACCAAGGACTAAGTTTCCTTTTCTTGCAAAACATCATCACGTTTCCTTTTCTTGCAGAACATCATCACACCCTTAATGGGTGAGATTTTCAAATAGACCCAATCATTAACAATCCCTTCTCCTTATATCGGGATAAGACTTTTGCCTATTTTGAGCCTTTATCAACCTCTCAATAATGAGACAAATTTTCTCAATAGCTTTGTAAATCAATTTTGGACCTATACGAGCAAATTCAGCTACCGCAAACCAACAAACCGGATACCTATATCTCCTACCATATACGGATTCAAAAAAATCCATACGAATACAAGAATGATAACTATCGTTGTAGGCAAACTCTATCAATGGTAAGTATTCATCCCAATAACCTTTAAAATCTATCACTCCTGCCCTAATCCTTTAAGTTTTGAATGGTGTGTTCTATTTGATGATCCGTTTGGGGATGAAAAGTCATGATAATCTTGACCTTAGTACCCAACCCTCTTTTGGAATTACTTCCAAAACTTTGAAGTAAATTGGGTAACCCAATATGAAAGAAAAGATAAAGGAACGCCATGCAGCTTCACTATCTCCGTTATATACAATTTGGCATTATTTTCTACCGAATGAGAAGCATTAACAGGAATAAAGTGGGATGATTTTTTCATCCTATCTATAATGACCCAAAAAAATCATGTTGCGTACGAGTAAGGGGAAAATCCACAGTAAAATAAATATTCACCTCTTCCAATTTCCAAGTGGGAATTAGTATATCTTGTAATGATCCTCCCAGCCTCTGATACTCAACCTTAACTCGTTGAAAATTAGGACATTTGGATACTAATCCAGGAATATCCATTTTTCATACCATTCCACCAATAGACTTGTCACGACCAAAATCTAGACCCTAGACGAGACCGGCGTCGTTGACCTCTCAGAGGTTGCAGACAAGCATACATACGTCATTCTTACTTCATTTAGGTCAATTTTAGCAGAAAATTTAAGCTTTTTGTTTTCTTATTTCATGCTAAACATTTTAAACTTACCATCATAGGAGTTCACAAAGCAGCCATCTAATATAGAGAAGATCAAATAAAAGGAAAAATTCATAATTGCATTAAACGTATTCTTTCCAAAACGACACCAATACAAAGTCTAAAATGAAAGTGGAAAGAAACACTAGTGGAACATGCTCCACTAGCTAAATCCTACATCTAAGCTTGATAATAATGGTAGACATCCTCAAATGCATGATGGCCTACCAAGTCCGGATGAAAGCTCCACGTCCGGATAACTGCAATGTCAACCAGTAAGGTCTAACATCCACATGTGCCTTCACCTAAAAATATAGAGTTGTATGGGATTAGTACACACTTGTACTAAGTATGGGAATTTGAAAGCACACACCAAGGACATGCATGAGTAAGAATAGCTCTTTCCTGACAACATGATTTATGGAAAGTCAAGTCAGTAGACTTGCCAAATTTGGATTAGGAAATTCAGTGGACTTACCAAATTTGGATTATGAAAGTCATGCCATGAGAGTAACATGCATCATCATACGTATCATATTGCACACAGCACATAACGTCTTACACATAGCACATAACACATTGCATATAACACATAACATATTGCGTATAACACATTACATCTTTTATATCATTCATTCATATACCATGAGACTTTGGGATCATAGACTTGACATCAAGACTTCCCAAAAATGAGGTCTCAACATATGGGACCTCAACTAGGGAGCCTTCTTTAGCAAACACAGAGTATGCTTCATTCATTCATACGTACTTCACTTCATACATTCATAAGCTAGTGTAGACACCAGCTATACCTAAGATGTAGTTTAAGACTTTCATCAGGTTCTCAATGCAATGATCAAGAATTACCTAGTGTCATTACTTAAGTCTAGCTCACCTCTTGATTATCCTATCCTAACACCTTTGGTATCATTCATTTCTTTATGTGCATCATTTTGAGGGTGGCCTTATTCATTCTTTGGGAACTTTAACTATAACCGACATAGATCATGTGAACATCATGAAATGCAGTTTCTCCCCCACATTGAAAAGAGGTGGAATCACCGGCCAAAGTGACCTAAAACATGCTAGCGTATATGGGAATTGAACAACGCCAGATCCCTATATTGGCAGTATAGGTTTGAAAACTAGGAGATATAAGGAGACCCATACCCGGCATGCCAGACATTTTCATCTCATGAGAGTTACGTGAACCTTCGACCTTCCCGAAAGAAGGCATCACCGCTCATAGCTAGTTTATCGGTGCTTAGTATAAAGTTCCATTATATTTAACTCATACGTCATGGAAGATGGCTTCTAGTATGAGGACATCATATCTCAATAGATGATTTCTTATCTCATCATTAGTATTAAGTGTGTTAATCTCAATACTTTTATTAGAGTGTTCATTGAGACTGGTCTTTTCATTAACTTTACACTCTCATAGGTGAGTACGTTTTGGAAACACTTACTTAGGCTCATTCTATATTGCTCTCATATTTTACATTAGCCTCATATCATGTTGTCACTATAATCGTTAGGATTAGCACATTGGCTCTTCATAATTGCTCACCCCTTTTACATGAATGTTCATTTCATCATATGCCAATGCACTTGGCCATTTAGTGTGTTTCACACTCTTCCTTAACCCTTCTAGGGTTTCATCATTTCATTGTTCATACCATCATTTCATTACATACATCTTAGGTTCACTTACTTCTAATGTATGCTAGACTTATGGGTCTATACATACAAGCCATGAGGCTTCAATCATAAATCGTTTAAGTGATTCATATTTTCCTAAGATTATGTGGTACAATACATATGCATCTTATATGTATGGCAAGATCTCGATTCCGATCTATGTAGGAAGCATTATTCTTGAACATTTAATTCACGTATGACTTATGTATCAATACAAAATTCTGGCAAGGGAACCTGGTTTCAAATCCCTTGGACAACACTTACATTTTTCATTTATTTTATTTTGGTCCACATGGCTTGGGGACCCAAGATCAAGCCCCAACACCTCCATTTTCTTTTAGTTTCTTTTCTTTAATTTTTTTTTTTTGGCTGAGGGGTTGTGGGATCGATCCCCCACAACCCCTTTTATTTTTATTTCTTTTTCCATGACTTTTTTGAGTTGACCATAAGGTTGTGGGATCGAACCCCCACAAGCTCACTTTATTTTTCTTTTGATTCCCCTTTTCTGCCTAGAGGTCGTGGGTTCGATTCCCATGCCTCACACTTATTTTCTTTTCATTTTTCCTTAAGCTTGACAGAGGGTAGTGGGTTCGAATCCCACTCCTCTCATTTCTCATTTTCATACTTTATTTTCTAGCTAGGTGCACGCTTTGATTCCCCCTTACGACATTGTTTTTCACTTCTTTATTTTCACAACTTTTAACGTGATGAGGTCACGGGTCCGACCCTCAGTGACCTCACTTGTTTTTGTTCACTTTTTATGAGATTTTAAACAACTTAAATTGGCTGAAATTAATCAACAAGGTTCTAGAAATTTGAGTTACATTTTCAGGTTCTTTTCCATTCCATTACACGTTAGTTCTTAGAGGAATTTCAGAGTGCATTTAGAATGTTTTAGGTGCATTTTCATGGATTCGCTTAGACAAGATATTATGACTCAAATAAGCCACATTTCATCTCATATGAACATCAAGATTTACATAAACATGTGTACATGAAATACAAAGAACTAACATGCCATTTCAATTTCTAAACCGTGACCAATAGCCACATAAACACACCCAAACGCACGTATTACATTTTCGTAAAACATCAACACAAGTCACATAATTCCAAACATACATATAAACACATAAGCATCACAAAAACACGTTTTATCCCTAGTTTTCTTACCAGCAAACATAACAAACCTATGATTCAATGGGAGCTAGTGACAGGGACATGCATCGGGGAAACCAACCTAGTTTTCGGACGGAATATACTGAACCTTTAGGGGTCTCTTTGAAAAGGGACCAAGAAATAAGAGAACCCATACCTCTTGTGACATTCAAACCTTGAAGTTGCTTCCCGAACCTACTCCAACACTGACATTCAAATCTAAGTTTCAACACCAAACTTTTGATGGAAAATCTCCTTCCTTTGCCTAACATTTTTGATTAGTTATTTGTTTAAAATTTTCGTTGTGAGTTCTTCAAGTGTGAAGAACTTTGGTTTATCTTCTGTTCTTGTACCTTATTTGGAAGAGAGCATGTGAATGAGAGTTGGTTTGATCGTGAAAGTGAGAGACAGACGTAAGAGGAGAGAGTTATCTTAGGCTTAGGAGTCTAGTTTAAGACTTAGTCAAATAGAGTTTAATTAAATATTAAAAAAATCTGATTTCCCTTTTGTTTTAAATTAGACAATAAATAATAAATATTAATAAATAACATTAATTTACCTACTTAAATTAAAAAACAATTTAAATCATCGCTTCACCTAGGTTCGAACCCGGGTGTGAGCAAGACTTCACTCAAAGAGTCAATTTTTGGCCCTCTCTCACCAAAATGCCCCTCCACCTTATTAATTAAATAATTAATGATATATTTAGTGTAATTATGATACTACCCTTAGCCTAGAAAACTACCATTTTACCCTTAGACCCTCCAAACTTAAGATTTCCCCTTTTTAAGTCCGGTAAATACTCATCCGAGTAAATCTTCATATTCGGGATCCCTACATGGCTGGACCCAACCATTACTAGCTCAACTAACTCTCCAAGTTAGTTGGCTTGGCTCTCGTAAGGGTTCAGAGGTCTGGTTCTACGCGCATCAATCTGTGTGAAGCAGGTCTAATCGTAGGCATTCTATACACATTAAGCATTATTTAGCATAGCCATTTTTAGGGTTGTTACGTCATCCCCCCCTTAGGAACATTCGTCCCCTAATAATACTACTAACTATTTTGCATAATGCAGTCAGATCATGACATAGTTACTATACACAATCAAGCAATAGCAACAAAGAATGGATAGATAAGGAAACTTAGACTTAAGAGTAGTAAGTCTAACCTCAAGAGTGAAAATATGGGGGTAGCGGGATCTCATATCAGCCTCGGCCTCCCACGTAGCACCCTCAACAAGATGATTCCTCCACAATACCTTCACTGTGGTAACCTCTTTTTTTGTCAACCGCTTGACCTGTCTGTCTGAAATCTCAACAGGTACATCCTCATAGGACAAATTTTCATCAACCCCCAAACCTTCAACATGTAGAATCGATGCTGGATCACTTAGGCACTTCTTTAAAATAGAGACATGAAAGACTGGATGAACAGAAGCTAGTAGGATTTCAAATGTCCCAACATACCTCAGACTCAACTTCCCCTTCCTGCCAAACCTAATCACCCCCTTCATAGGTGATATCTTCAAATAGTCCTGGTCACCAACATGAAACTCTAAGGACCGTTTTCTGTTGTTTGCATAAGACTTCTGCCTACTGTAAAAAGTAGACGACCTATCCCTAATCACCCTGCCTTCTCTAAGGCCTCATGAATGATCTCTGGACCTAAAATGGATGACTCTCCAACCTCGAACCACCCAACTGGAGACCTACACATCCTACCATACAGTGCCTCAAACGGTGCCATCCTAATGTTGGAGGGATGACTATTATTATACGAGAACTCTATCAAAGGAAGATGGTCATACCAAAAGTTAATCACACACGCCCTCAGCATTCCTCCAATATCTGAATGGTGCGCTCTGCCTGCCCATCAATCTGAGTATGAAAGGCAGTACTAAGCTTCACCTACGTGCTTAATATCTTCTAGAAGGATCTCCAGAAATATGAAGTGCACTGAGCTCCTCTATCTGAAATGATAAACAAAAATATCTCATGCCATCTCACAATATCATCAATGTAGATCGCATAATCCTCGACTCTGTAAGTAGACTTCACAGGGATAAAGTGGGCAGATTTAGTCATCCTGTCCACAATAACCCATATGGAGTCATGCTGTCTCCTATTTGGAAGACCAACCGCGAAGTCCATATTAATGACCTCCTATTTCTAAGTCGGAATCTCAATAATCTGAGTAAGACCGCCAGACTTAAGATGTTCTGCCTTAACCTATTGACAACTAGGACACTTGTCCACATAATCTTCAATGTCCTTCTTCATGGCATCCCACTAATAGATCTGTTTAAGATCATGATACATCTTGGTGGAACGTGGATGCATGGAGTATCTGGAACCATGGGTCTCTGCAATGATCCAGGTCCGCAAATCATCCACATCTGGTATACATAGCCTGTCCTAGTACCTAAGTATGCCGTCATCTCCCAAAGCAAAAAGACTCATTCATCTTACCAATACTGAGTCCTTCAACTCCATCAACAAAGGATGAAGATGCTGACCCTCCTTGACTTCAACTACTAAGGATGATCTAGAACTAGAATGAACTGAAACACCCCCACTAATAGAGTCAACTAATTACACATCCAGTATGGCCAGTCTATGTATATCTTTCACCAACTCCTTCTTCCCATCCTCAACGTGGGTTGTACTTCCTATGCTCATCCAACTCAAAGCATCATCTACAATATTAGCTTTACCTTGATGGTAGTGAACATTCATGTCATAGTCCTTCAACAACTCCAACCATCTCTGCTGACATAGATTCAACTCTCTCTGTGTGAACACGTATTGGAGACTGTTGTGGTCTGTGAACACATCCACATGCACTCCATACAAGTAATACCTCCATAATTTTAGTGCAAACACCACAGTATCCAACTCCAGATTATAAGTATGATAATTATTTTCATGAACCTTGAGTTGTCTTGACGCATAAGCTATCATCTAACCACCCTGCATAAGAACACAACCCAAACAAATTCTAGATGCATCACAATACATAGTGTAATTCTCACCACACTTAGGTAAAGTAAGCACCGGGGCTGTAGTGAGTCTATCCTTGAGCTCCTGGAAACTCTTCTCACAAGCCTCCGTCCTTTCGAACTTGGAATTCTTCATAGTCAAAGCCGTCAATGAGGCATCAATGGAAGAAAAACCCTCCACGAACGTGCGACAATAACTAGCCTATCCCAAGAAGCTATGAATACTTATGGGAGTAAGAGGTTTTGGCAAGTTCGTAACAACTTCAGTCTTCCTAGGATCTACGTCCACACCTTTGTCGGACACAGCATGACCCAGGAAGGTCACTGATATAAGCTAGAACTCACACTTGCTGAATTTGGCATACAGATGATGTTTTCTAAGTACCTGCAAGGTTAGTCTCAAAGGCTGTGCATGCTCTTCCTTGGTCTTAGAGTAGATGAGAATGTCATCAATGAATACTATGACGAAAGAGTCAAGGTATTCACAAAAGACCCTGTTCATGAGATCTATAAATGTAGCAGGTGCATTCGTGAGACCAAATGACATAAGTAGGAACTCATAGTGACCATAACGGGTATGAAAGGTTGTCTTTGGGATATCTCCATCCCTAACCCTAAGCTAATGGTACCCTAAACGAAGATCAATCTTCGATAAGAAACTAGACCCTTGGATTTGGTTAAACAAGTAATCTATTCTGGGAAGTTGGTACTTATTCTTGATGTTAACTTCGTTGAGCTGCCGATAATCGATACACATTCTAAGGGTTCCATCTTTCTTTTTCACAAACAACACTAGAGCGCCCCAAAGGGATATGCTCGGCTGAATGAAACCCTTATCAGTGAGATCTTTTAAATGCAGTTTCAACTCTTTGAGTTCAGTTGGAGACATTCTGTTAGGAGGAATTGAAATTGGTTTAGCATTTGGTTCTAAGTCGATAACAAAGTCAATCTCTCGAGGGGGAGGAACTCCAGGCAAATCATCAGGAAATACATCTTGGAACTCATTCACTATAGGCACTGAGTCTATGGAAGGAATGTCATTATATAAATCATTAACACTCACAAGATGACACAATAACCCTTTGGACATCATTTTATTGGCTTTAAGGTTCGAAATCAAGGGATTTCGGACGACTTGAGTTGTACCCCTCCCAGACTAGCTCTTCTTCATTCGGGAAATGAAATATCACAACCCTATTACGAAAATTCAAGGAAGCATAATAACTATGAAGCCAGTCCATGCCAAGAATAACATTAAAATCATGCATTGGTAACTCAACCAAGTCTGCACACATAGTCTTACCACATAAATCTATTAGGCAATCCTTGTATACTCTATCAATTCTTATATTTTCTCCTATGTATTAACCACTATAGGATCATGCAGAACTTCAGGCAATATCTCAAAAGTTAGAACAAGCAAAGGAGTTGCAAAGGAAACAGTAGACCCTGGATCAAGTAAAACATAAACAGAAGTTGAGAATCCTTGCAGCGTACCTGTGACCACATCAGTGGACTTCTCTTGCTCTTCCCTGACATTCTGGGCGTAGAACCTGTTCCTCTTAGAAGGATCGGCTGGTACTGCATCCTATGGATTAGGCCTAGGAGGAGCATTACCTCCAGCCTGACCTCTTTTCTGTGGGCAGTCCTTAACCATGTGCCCTCTCTTACGCAACCGAAGCAAGCATTATTGCCTTGTCTGCACTCTCCACTGTGAGCACCGCCACACTTAGCACAGTCCTTTCTGGTATGATGCATCTCACCTCCATTTCCCTTCTTGGGCTCGGGTTTGCCTCCTCTAGGTGTTCTACTCCTCTGAAAGTTTGAGTTCCCTTAACTCTGTTGCCCCTTTATAAATCTGGGCTGCTTACGGATACCAAAGTTATTCCTGTTGCCCCTATTGCTAGGACCTACCTTATCATTAGGCTTAGTCCTCCTAGCATCATGAACGCCTCTCTTCTTCCAGCTGTCCTCTACCTGCTGGACATGCACCATCAACCTGGAGAGGTCCATGTTATCATGGATCATCGCAGAACGACACTCCTCCTCCAAATCTCCATTGATTCCTGTGAGGAACCTGCTCATCTCATCCCTGCTATTAGATGCAAGGGAAGTAGCATACCTGGACAATTTAACAAACTTCAGGGAATACTCCCTGACTGTCACAGATCCCTGCTTAAGGTTGATAAACTCCTCAACCTCGGCATCCCTCATCTCTCTGGAAAGAATCTCTCCAGAAAGGCTTTCTTAAACAACTCCCAAGTGATCGGAACTCCTCCCTAAACTCGGCTATCTTACCACATCTTGCACCAAGTCTGTGCAAAATCCATGAGTTGATACAAGGCCAACTATGCATTCTTAGTATCTGTGGCCCCCATAGCAACCAAGATCTTATGCACCTCATCCACAAACTCCTGAAGATCCTCCGAAGTGTTATACCCTGTGAAAATAGGAGGATTCATCCTCGTAAAGTCTCTCAACCTGTCAGCCATACTGCGAACCGATGGGTTCTCCCTATGAACATTCTACCGGTTGACCTAGTCAGTCATGGCTTGGGACTGCATAGTGATGGCCTGTGCCATCTGGGCCAGAGATGCCCTCACCTCAGCATCAGTCAACCCAGCAGCATTAACCGGCATAGCCAGTCCTCCAACTGTAGCCTAGGGTGGAACCTGATTTCCCCCAGCAGTTGCTCCTCCTCACCTTTGACCAATGTTCACATAGTATTCATTTTCTTAAAAACAACAATGATTGATGTTAGAAACACTCATAACACCAAGAAAATCAGATATTAGGAAAGGCACGATAAGATCAGAACAAAGGAAATTTTCCTACGCATCATGCAGTCTCTAATTCAGGATAGTGGTGCACTTCACTACCATTACTTAGAAACTACACAATGTGGTTGATGTGAACTTATTATCCTCGGAATTTAACCTAGCGCTTTGATAAAAACTTTGTCACGACCAAAATCTTGACCCCTGACGAGACCGGCGTCGTTGACCTCTTAGAGGTCGCAGACAAGCCTACATGCGTCATTCTTACTTCATCTAGGTCAATTTTAGCGGAAAATTTTAAATTTTTTGTTTTCTTATTCCATGATTAACATTTTAAACTTAACATCATAGGCTTTCACAAATTCAACAATCTAATATATAGATAATCAAATGAAAGAAACAGTTCATAATTGCATTAAATGTATTCTTGCCAAAACGACACCAACAAAGTTTGAAATGAAAGTGGAAAGAAACACTAGTGGAACATGCTCCACTAGCTAAAGCCTACATCTAAGCTGGATAATAACGGTAGACATCCTCGAACGCATGAGGGACTACCAAGTTTGGATGAAAGCTCCACGTCCGGATAGATGCAACATCAACCTGTAAGCTCTAGCGTCAACATATGCCTTCACCAAAAAATATAGAGTTGTACTAAGTATGGGTATATGCAAGCACACACCAAAGACATGCATGAGTAAGAATAGCTCTTTCCTAACAACATGATTATGGAAAGTCAAGTCAGTAGACTTGCCAAATTTGGATTAGGAAAGTCATGCCATGAGAGTAACATGAATCATCATACGTATCATATTGCACACAACACATAACATCTTACACATAGAACATAACATATTTCATATAACACATAACTTATTGCGTATAGCACGTTACATGTTTTATATCATTCATTCATACGCCATGAGACTTTGGGATCATAGATTTGACATTAAGACTTCCCAAAAATGAGGGCTAAATATATGGAACCTCAACTAGGGAGCAAACACAGAGTCTGCTTCATTCAATCATACGTACTTCACTTCATACATTCATAAGCTAGTGTAGACACCAGCTATACCTAAGATATAATTTAAGACTTTCATCGGGTTCGCTGTGCAATGATCAAGAATGACCTAGTGTCATTACTTAAGTCTAGCTCACCTCTTGATTATCCTATCCTAACATCTTTGGTATCATTTATTTCTTTGTGTGCATCATTTGAGGCTGGCCTCATTCATTCTTTGGGAACTTTAACTTTAACCTTCATAGATCATGTGATCATTATGAAATCCAGTGTGTCCCCACACCCAAAAAGGTGGAATAACCGACCAAAGTGACCCAAAACATGCTAGCGTACATAGGAATTGAACCTCACCAGATCCCTATATTGGCAGTATAGGTTCAAAGACTAGGAGATATAAGAAGACCCATACCCGCCATGCCGGACAGTCTCATCTCATGAGAGTTACATGAACCTCCGCCCATTCCAAAAGAACGCATCACCGCTCATAGCTAGTCGATCGGTACTCAGCAGAAAGTTCCATTACATTCAAATCATGCGTCATGGAAGCTGGCTTCTTGTATGAGGGCATCATAGCTCAATATATGATTTCTCATCTCATCATTAGTATTAAGTGTGTTAATCTCATTACTTTTATTAGAGTGTTCATAGAGACTGGTCTCTTCATTAACTTTACACTCTCATAGGTGAATACGTTTTGGTAACACTTACTTAGGCTCATTTGAGATTGCTCTTATCTTTTACATTAGCCTCATATCATGTTGGCACCACAATCATTAGTATTATCACATTGGATCTTCATAATTACTCACCCCTTTTTACGAGAATGTTCGTTTCATCATATGCAAATGCACTTGGCCATTTAGTCTGTTTCACACTCTTACATAACCCTTCTAGGGTTTCATCATTTCATTGTTCATATCATCATTTCATTACATACGTCTTAGGTTCAATTACTTCTAATGTATGCTAGACTTATGGATCTATACATACAAGCCATGAGGCTTCAATCATAATTTGTTTAAGTGATTCATATCTTCCTAAGATTACGTGGTACAAGACTTATGTATGTTGTGTGTATGCCAAGATCTCGATTCCAATCTATGTAGGGAGCATTATTCTTGAACATTTAATTCACTTATGACTTATGTATCAATACGGAATTCGGGCAAGGGAACCCGGTTTCGAATCCATTAGACAACACTTATATTTTTCATCTATTTTTTTTTTGGTCCACACCGCTTGGGGACCCAAGATCAAGCCCCAACGCCTCAATTTTCTTTTAATTTCATTTCTTTAAATTTTCTATTGTTTGGCCGAGGGGTTGTGGGATCAAACCCCCACAACACTTTTTATTTTAATTTCTTTTTCCATGACTTTTTCGAGTTGACCATGAGGTTGTGGATCGAACCCCCACAACCTCACTTTATTTTTCTTTTAATTCTTATTTTCTGCCTAGAGGTCATGGGTTCGATTCCCACGCCTCACACTTATTTTCTTTTCTTTTTTCCTTAAGATTGATCGAGAGGTTGTGGGCTCGAATCCCACTCCTCTCATTTCTCATTTTCATACTTCATTTTCCAGCCAGGAGCACGGTTCGATGCCCCCTTCCCATGTTGTTTTTCACTTCTTTATTTTCACAACTTTTAACGTGGTGAGGTCACGGGTTCAACCCTCAGTGAACTCACTTGTTTTTCTTCACTTTTCATGACATTTTAAACAACTTAAATTGGCGGAAATCAATCAACAAGGTGATGGAAATTCGAGTTACATTTTCAACTTCTTTTCCATTCCATTACACTTTAGTTCTTAGAGGAATTTCATAGTGCATTTAGAATGTTTTAGGTGCATTTTCATGGATTCGTTTAGACAAGAGATTATGACTCAAATCAGCCACATTTCATCTCATATGAACATCACGATTTACATAAACATGTGTAAACTAACATGCCATTTCAATTTCTAAACCGTGACCAATAGCCACATAAACACACCCAAATGCACGTAGTTACATTTTCGGAAAACATAAACATAAGTCACATAATTCCAAACATACATATAAACACATAAGAATCACGAAAACACGTTTTATCCCTAGTTTTCTACCAGCAAACATAACCAACCTATGATTCAATGGGAGCTAGTGACAGGGACATGCTACGGGGAAACCACCCTAGTTTTCGGAAGAAATATACAGAACCTTTAGGGGTCTCTTTGAAAAGGGACCAAAAGAGAAGAGGACCCATACCTTGTGACGTTCAAACCTTGAAGTTGCTGCCAAAACCTGCTCCAACACTCACGTCCAAATCCATGTTTCAACACCAAACTTTTGACCGAAAATCTCCTTCCTTTGCCTAACGTTTTTGATTAGTTGTTTGTTTAAAATTTTCGTTGTGAGTTCTTCAAGTGTGAAGAACTTTGGCTTATGTTCTTTTCTTGTACGTTATTTGTTAGAAGAATGTGAATGAGAGTTTGTTTGATCTTGAAAATAAGAGATATACATGAGAGGAGAGAGTTATCTTAGGCTAGGAGTCTAGTTTAAGACTTAGTCAAATAGGGTTTAGTTTAATATTAAAAAATATGATTTCCCTTTTATTTTAAATCATCCAATAAATAATAAATATTAATAAATTACATTAATTTACCAACTTAAATAAAAAACAATTTAAATCATCGCTTCTACCTAGGTTCGAACACTGGTGGAGCAAGACTTCACTCTAAGAGCCAATTTTCTGTCCTCTCTCCCTAAAATGCCCCTACACCTTATTAATTAAATAATTAATTATATATTTAGGGTAATTACAATACTACCCTTAGCCTGAAAAAAGACCATTTTACCCCTAGACCCTCCAAACTTAAGATTTTCCCTTTTTAAGTTCGGTAAAGACTCATCCGAGTAAATCTTCATATTCGGGAGCTCTACATGGCTGGACCCAACCTCTACAAGCTCAAATAAATCCCCAAGTTAGTTGGCTTGGCTGTCGTAAGTGTTCAGAGGTCTGGTTCTATGCGCATCAATCCGTGTGAGCCCGGTCTAATCGTAGGCATTCTAGACACATTAAACATTATTTAGCATAGCCATTTTTAGGGTTGTTACAAGACTTACCATAGATCATATAAGTCATGGTGGCTTCCAAATGAATAGAATACCGAGAACCATGATCCTTCTAAGCTATTTTTCCTCTTAAGCCATCAACATCTAGAACAAATAATCGACTTCGGTACATAAGTACCCCATCTCCCTCTTAGGAGAAAGCCTCAATGGACTTCTTCAGTACTGAGTCTTTTAACTCAACCAATAATGTATCAAAATATGTTTTAGACTTTACATCCACAACAAAGGACAATTCAGAGCGATCATGAACTGTGAAACCACCCTTGGTGGGGTCTACTAGTTGTACACTTTGCTAGGTCAACCTATGCAGCTCACAAAACTATTCTTTCTTTTCATCTTGTACATGATCCATACTATACATGGATAATCTTCTAAGTGCATCCTCTAAAACATTATCTTTGCTGTGGTGGTAAAATATACATATGGCGTAATCAAAAGATCGAACCACCTTGTTTGTTGGAGATTCATGTATTTTTGACTAAAAACATATTGAAGACTTTTGTGATCGATGAAAACATCCACATGGACCCCAGTTACGCCTAGAGACTACACCCTAGATGTAACATGGCGTACAAGACTCTGAAAAGTCTCATACAAGCCTCATAGTGCTTCATTACATAGGGATATCAGAAATACTACAATTATAAAGCTTCTCCTTAAAACCATGTAATACAAATCATTTAAAAATATAGAGGAAGTATTTAAGTCTCACATGACCATATAACAAGTCTTTGAAACAAAATTAGGGTCATGACCCTTTACAATCGAAAGTCCTAACAAAAGTCTAATACTGTAAGAAATATGAAATGACATTAAAACACTTGTCCTCAAATCCATGAGGACATACCACTAGTGTTAGAAGAATTTAGCCCAAGCTTGAGTAAGAAGAACTCGACTCACTTTGTGGAACCTACACTTTGTACAAAATAGAAGAAATATGGTTAACACATTTAATGTACTAAGTATGATACCCAGCTGATGTTCCTTCTCTTTAAGGTAACTCTTTTATAGGTAGTTCTTTAGTTAATACTACCTTATCTACTATTAGATGATTCTCCTTATCATGTGGATAGTTCTTCTAAAGGTGTCATTCTAATAACAAATTTTAACAATGGTTCTTCTTGATGATTTGAATTTATTGATCCCTTTTTTCTTTAGGGTAACTCTTCTGTAGGCAGTTCCAAGTATTTACAAACTCATCTAATGTTGGTCCTTCAGAAGGTTGTGGAGTAGTTGACTCTACTTCTCTTGTGGTTAGTTGTTCGAAAGGTGGACTTTTCATAACAACTTTTAATACTCGTTCTTATTGATCATTTTGAGCATCTCCATCTACTTTGGGTGACTCTTCCGCAGGAAACCTTTTAGCAATCACCACCTGATCTAATGTTGGTCCATAAGAAGGTTGTGGAGTAATTAATTCTCTTTATCCTAAGTATAGTTATTCTAATGGTCTCCTTGGAATAACAACACCTTTTAAAGTGGTTCTTCTGATCATTTGGAGCAGTTGATGCTCCTTTTCCTTGGGGTAACTTTTCTGCAGGAAATTCCTTACCAACTACCAGCTCATCTAACGTTTGTCCTTGAGAAGGATGTGGAGTAGCTCATTCTCTTTATTTTGTGGATAGTTATTTTGAAGGTGGCCTTTGAATAACAACACCTTTTAATAGTAGTTCTTCTTCATTAGTTGGAGTGGCTGATGCTCATTTTCCTTAGGGTAAATCTTCTAAAGGCAACTATTTATGAATTATCGCCTAAAATAATATTTTTCCTTTAGAAAGAAATGACACAATTGATTCTTATTCTCCTAAGGATATTTCATCTAAAGGTGGACTTTAAAAAAAGTTACCTTTTAAAAGTGGTTATTCTTGATCATTTGGACTAGATGCTCCTATTCTTTAGGGTAACCCTTATGTAGGCAATTTGTTACCAATTACCAACTTATCTAATGTTGATCCCTGAGAATGATGTGGAATATCTAATTACCCTTCTTCTATGGATATTTATTCTAAAGGTGGCCTTTGAATAACAATACCTTTTAATAGTGGTTCTTCTTGATCATCTAGAGCAGTTGATGCTCCTTCTCCTAAGGTACTCTTCGACAGGAAGTTCTTTAGTAATTACCATCTTTTCTATTGATGGTCCTTGAGAATGATGTGAGGTAAATATTCTCCTTCTCTTGTGTATAGTTCCTATAAAGGTGCCTTTGAACAAAAATATCTTTTAATAATGGTTCTACATGATGATTAGAAATTTCTAATGCTTTTTCTCCTTGGGGTAACTCTTCTAGGCAGTTTTTTAAGCAATTACAAGATCATCTAATGTTGGTCCTTGAGAATGATGTAGATTACTAATTCTCCTTCCTTTATGGATAGTTATTTTGAAGGTGGACTTTGAATAACAACACCTTTTAACAGTAGTTCTTCTTCATCAATTGGAGCAACTGATGCTATTTCTCCTTGAAGTAACTCTTTTGCAGGTAGTTCTTTATGAATTACCAGCTTAATAATGTTGCTCATTTAGAAATATATGGCGTAGATGATTCTCCTTCTCATAAGTATAGTTCATGTAAAGGTGGCCTCTGAATAAAAAAACCTTTTAAAAGTGGTTCTTCTTGATCATTTGGAGCAGCAATGCTCCTAATATTTAGGGTAACTCTTCTGTAGGCAATTCGTTACCAATTACCATATTATCTAATATTGGTCCATGAGAATGATGTGGAATAGATGATTCTCCATTTTTAGTGGATATTTCTTCTGAATGTGGCCTTTGAATAACAACACCTTTTAATAGAGATTCTTACTGATTATTTGGAGCAACTGATGCTCCTTCTTCTATAGGTAACTCTTGTACACACACTTCTTTAACAATTACCACCTTATCTAATGGTGTTCCTTGAGAAGGATGTGGAGTAGATGATTCTCCTACTTATGTGGATAGTTCTTCTAAAGGTGGAATTTGAATAACACCTTTTAACAATGCTTCTTCATAATGATTTGATGTTACTAATTCTCCTTTTCCTTGGGGCAACTCTTATGTAGATAGTTTTTTAGCAATTACTAACTCATCTTATGGTCATCCTTGAGAAGGTTGTGGAGAAGTTGATTGTACCTATCTTGTAGCTAGTTCTTCTAATGGTTGCCTTCTATTAAAAACAACTGTTAATAGTGGTTCTTATTGATCATTTTAGACAGATGATCCTTCTAATTTGGGTTACTATTCTGCACGCAGTTTTTTAGCAATCACAACCTCATCTAATGTTGGTCCTTAAAAAGGTTGTGGAGTAATTTATTTTCTTTATCCTAAGTAAAGTTATTTTAAATTTGTATTTTCAATAACAATATCTTTTAACAGTGGTTCTTCTTGATCATTTGAAGAAGTTTTTGCTCCTTTTTATTAGGGTAACTCTTGCATATGCAGTTTCTTAGAAATTACAAACTCATCTAATGTTGGTCCTTGAGAAGGATGTGGAGTAGCTGATTCTCCTTCTTATGTATATAGTTCTTCTAAAGTTAGACTTTGAATAACAACAACTTTAAACAATGGTTTTTCTTAATCATTTTTAGCAGCTCATGTTCATTCTCCTTAGAGTAACTCTTCATTAGGTAGTTCTTTAGCAATCAAGAGTTCATATAATGGTTGTCCTTGAGAAGGATATCGAGTAACTGATTTTTCTTTTCCTGTGGATAGTTCTTCTAAAGCTGGCCTTTAAACAACAATAACGACTGTTCTTCTTCATCATTTGGAAATAATAGTGTTCTATTTCTATGGGGTAACTCTTTTGCAAGAAGTTCTTTAGCAATTACCAGTTAATCAAATGTTGGTGCTTAAGCAGTATTATGAGTAGTTGATTCGTCTTCTCTTGTTTATAATTCTTCTAAAGGTGGACTTTGAAAAATAATACCTTTTAACAATGTTCTACTTGATGATTTGGACCAGCAGATGCTCCTGCTCCTTGGGGTAAATATTTTGCTTGTATTTCTTTATCCATTACCAGCTCATATAATATTGTTCGTTGAGAATGATGCATGGTAGATAATTCTCCTTCTCCTATGGATAGTTCATTTAAATGAGGCCTTTGAACAACAACACATTTTAACAAAGGTTTTTCTTGATAATTTGAAGCTTCTAATTCTCCTTCTCTTTGAGGTAACTCTTTTACATATAGTTTTTTTTAGCAATTACGGGCTCATCTAATGTTAGTACTTGAGAATGATGTGGATTAGCTGATTCTCCTTCTCTTATGGATTGTTTTTCTAATGATGTCCTTTGTATAACACTATTTTTTAATAGTGGTTCTTTTTGATTATTTGGAGCAGCTAATGGTCCTTCTCCTTGGGGTAAATCTTCACTTTAGCAATTATTACCTAAACAAACATTCTTCCTTGAGAATTATGTGGAGTATACAATTCTCTTTCTTCTATAGATAGTTGGTCTAAGGGTTTCCTTTGAATAATAAAAACTGTTAACAATTGCTCTTCTTGATAATTTGAAGCAGTTGATGTTCCATTTCTTTGGGTTAACTCTTTTACAGGAAGTTCATTAGCCATTACCAGTTTTTATAATGTTGGTCCTTCGGATGGATGTCGAGTAGTTGATTCTACTTCTTTTGTTGATAGTTCTTCTAAAGGTGGACTTTGAATAAAAATACCTTTTAACAATGGTTCAACTTGATGATTTGGAGCAATGCTTCTGCTCCTTGGAGTAATTTTTCTGCTGTAGTTCTTTAGCCATTACCAACTCATCTATTGTTGGTCCTTGAGAATGATGCAAGGTATATAATTTTCCTACTCCAATGAATAGTTTTTATCAATGTTGCCTTTGAATAACAACACATACTAACAAAGGTTTTTCTTAATGATTTGAAGCTACTAATTCTCCTTCTCCTTGGGGTAACTCTTTTGGAGACAAATCTTTAGCAAGTACCAGCTCATCTGATGTTGGTCCTTGAGTTCGAATGATGGTTATTTAATAATACCACCTTTTAATAGTGGTTTTTCTTAATGATCTGGAGAAGCTAATTCTCCTTCTCCTTGGGTAAACCTTCTACAAACAACTCTTTCTCAATTATTACATCAACTAATATTGGTCCTTGAGAATGATGTTAAGTATTTGATTCTCTTTATAATATGGATAATTTTTCAAAGGTGGCCTTCGAATAACAGAACTTCTTATCTCTTATTTTTTCTTGATGACTTGGAGTAGCTAATGCTCCTTGTCCTTGGTGTAACTCTTATGTAGATATTTCTTTAGCAATTACCATCTTATATTATGTTGGTCCTTGAGAAGGATATGGAGTAGCTGATTCTCTATCTCGGGTAGATTGTTCTTCTAGAGGTGGCCTTTGAATAAAGGAACATTTTAATGGTTCTTCTTCTTGATCATTTGGACCAGCTGGTGATCTTTCTCCCTGGGTTTACACTTTTACAAGCAGTTCTTTAGCAATTACTACGTCATTTAATGGTGGTATGTGAGAAGAATGTGGAGTAGTTGGTTCTTCTTCTCTTGTGGATAGTTAACTAATGGTGCCCCTTGAATGACAATGCCTTTTAATAGTGGCTCTTCTTCAATATTTGGAGCAGCTGAAGATCTTTCACGTTTGGGTAACTCTTCTACAGAAAATTCTTTAGCAATTACCAGTGAATGTAATGTTTGTCTTTGAGAAAGATGTTGAGTAGTTGATTTTCCTTCTCATGTGGATGGTTCTTATAAAGGTGATATTTGAATTAAAAACTTTTTAGTAGTGGTTCGTCTTGATGAATTGGAGTAGCTGATGCACTTTCTTCTTGGATAAACTTCTACTTAAGAATTTCAATAAGTACTAGCTCTTCTTATGTTTGTTTTCGAGAATGATTTGGAATAGTTGCTTCTCCTTCTTATGTGGATAGTTCTTCTAAAGGAGGCCTTTGAAAAACTTTTTTAAATTAGTTCTTTTTTACCATTGGGAATAGCTGATCGTCGTTATCCTTGGGTTAACTCTTCTGAAGATAGTTCTTTAGTAATTATAAGCTCATCTAATGTTGGTATTTTAGAAGTATGTGGAGTATATGATTCTTCTTGTTCTCTTATGATAGTTATTTTAAAGGTGTCCTTTGAATGACAACACCTTTTAACATTGGTTCTTCCTGATCATTTTGAGTAGCTAATGCTCCATGTCCTTGGGGTAACTCTTCTACACGCAGTTGTTTAGGAAATACCACCTTATCTAATGTTGGTCGTTTAGAATGATGTGGAGTATTTGATTTTCCTAATCCTATGGGTTGTTCTTCTAATGATGTCCTTTGAATATAAAAACCTTTTAAGTGTGGTTCTTTGTGATCATTTGGAGCATTTAATGCTCTTCCTTGGGGTAACTCTTCTACAAACATTTCTTTAGCAATTACCACCAATTCTTATGTTGGTCTTGAAGAAGAATTTGGAGTAGATGATTCTTCTTCTTTTTTGGATAGTTCTCGTGGCCTTTGAATGACAACACCTTTTAACAATTGTTCCTCTTGATGATTTAGAGCAGTTGATTCTCCTTCTCCTTAAGGTAACTCTTCTATAGGTAGTTCTTTAGCAATTACTAGCTCATCTAATGTTAGTCCTTGAGAAAGATGTGGAGTATCTGATTCTTATTCTCTTGTGTATATATCTTCTAATGTTGTCCCTTTTAGCAGTGGTTCTTATTGATGATTTGAAAAAGTTGATACTCCTTCTCATTGGGGTAACTCTTCTGCAAGAAGTTCAGTACCAATTACCACATCATCTACTGTTGGTCCTTCATAATGAGGTGAGGTAGTTGATTCTCCTTGTTGTGTGTATAGTTCTTCAAAGGTGTCTTTTGAATAAAAATATCTTTTAATAGTTGCTGTTCTTGATTATTTGAAGTTTATAAGATGCTACTTTATCTTGGGGTTACTCTCCTATAGGAAGCTCTTTAGGAACTACCAACTCATATAATGATAGTTCTTCAGAAGGATATAAACTAGTTGATTCTCCTTCTACTGTGGATAGTTCTTCTATAGGTATCCTTTGAATAATGTCACCTTTGAACAGTGGTTCTTTGTAGTCATTTCAGTAGTTGATGCTCCTTCTCTTAGGGGTAACTTTATTGCAGGAAATTCATAAACAATTAGAACTTCATCTAATGTTTTTCATTAAATAGGATGTGGAGTGTCTCATTCTCTTTCTCGTACTGATAGTTCTTCATTAGGTGCTCTTTGAATAACAATACATTTTTACAGTTGTTCTTTGTGATCATTTTGAGCAATTAATACTGCTTCTCCTTAGGAAACTCTTCGGAAAGGTAGTTCTAGAGCAATTACCAGCTCATTTAAAGTTGGTCCTTGAGAAAGATGCAAAGTAGTTGATTCTCCTTTCCCTGTTGATTGTTATTTTAAATATGGCCTTTGAATAACAATACCTTTTAGTACTAGTCTTTCTTGATGATTTGGATTAGCTGATGCTCGTTCTCCTTGGGGCAACTCATCTGCATCAAATTCTTTAGCAATTACCATCTCATCTAATGTTGTTCATCGAAAAAGATGTGGAGTAGCTGATTCTCCTTCTCCTATAGATATTTCTTTTTATGGTGTCCTTTGAATAACAACACCTTCTAACGGTGGTTCTTCTTGATAATATGGGGCAACTAATTGATGTAAAACTTATTTTGTCCAAAAAATTGATGTAAAACCCTTGATTTCTAGGTATATGGATTGAGGAACAAAGAAAGGATACTAAATTGCAAAAACGAACAAAGGAAGTTGAAAGAATGAGAAAACACAAGCCTGGTGATCACCAAGTCCACTTGGTGAGTCGCCGAATGACCATTTGACGCCTTAAAGTTGTGGTGTGCTAAGACTTGAGGGAAGAAATAAAGTTGGTGATTGCAAGGCTTAGTTGACGAATTGCTGAGTAGTTTTGCGATGTAGTGGTGGATCGCCAAAAGTTAAATCACTTGAGGATGTTGAATTCCAAGGCAGAAAGGCAATGAAATTGACCAATGGGTGGGTCATTGAGTGGTTTAGCGAGCCCGACTTACTTTGCCTAGTGGCTCTTGGCAATACATTTTTGGCGACTATAAATACATTTTTAAACATTTAGTTTACTATCTGGCATACATCAAATTTTCATTATATCGAATATTCTTAGGCTGAGACAAGTTTTTTCTAGTTTTTCCTAAGCTTTCAAGAATTGAAGTTTTTCACTTTTGAGAAATTGTAAATAGGTCCTTGAGATTCTTTGAATTTGAGCATTGTAAGGACGAAATCAATCTTACCCAATTGATAGAAACCCAATTTGGAAACGTTTTTTTTTAAATCTTTTCATAATATCTTGCTAATACCCCAATTCTTGGGGTGTAGTTATGTGATTATGGGCTGATGTAGTTTGTGGGTATTTCTAATTGTTAGTTTAAATGTTATTTAGAGTGAGTTCAATCATTAATTGTGATTTAATTTAAGAATTGTAGTTACAAATGTTGTTCTACCCTTGCGTTTTTTGCTTTCGAGAGAGAGAGAGGTTTTAAAACTAAACTTATTTATTGATGGTCAGTGCGTATTGGGTTGATATGGGTCAGGTTGAGAGAGTGAATCCTACATAAAGTTCCACACATTAAGATCTAAAGAGTGAATTTACTAAGGAGTGGGTTGTTCTCATTTTCCTTGCTTGTTGATGTTTGAGAGAAATCAACTTAATTCGGGGTAAATTGTTTGAGAGAAAGTTTACCTCCTCTATACCCTAGCTTTTTGACTAGAATCTAGTTGTTTTCTAATAGTTGAAATTACCCTTTTGTCAATATTAGCCTATAATTGAATCACATCCCAAGAACCCGTCTCATTATTGTTATTTCGTATTGATTTCCACTATTTGCAGATGATAATCCAAACCAAAACACCCAATTTGAAATTTCTATCACCCCTTAATTTAAATTATGTTTTTATTTGATAAAATTTATTCCTATGATCAGTTTGATCATATTTTTACTTCTCACTTGATTCTCAAACACGACCACTCCCTGTGGGATACAACCCCAACGCATTTAGTTGGTTGTATTTGCTGATTTACGATAGTTGAACACTTAAAACTTAATGAGGTATTTTTGAAATGTACATCAGTTTTCTTTAGTATGGATCTGGTCTTAATTGAGTATGTATATTATTTTATTTTGTTTTTAGGGGATGGAGGCTTGATTTTGGGAATCGGGGTTGATAATTGGCATATTGAACAATTTTGCGAGCTGGGTGGATCTGGCCAAACCACCCCGATGGTTTGCAAAAGTCCCTTTATCAAAAATAATTTCATGTTCACATTGAATTTGGGGTTTTACCATTCGACGAGAAGCTTGAGCACTCGATGGCTCGCTGAAAGTCTCCCTTGATTGCTCTTTTAGCGCCCTTAACCCCTGAAACATGTTATAACTTTCGACAGGCTAGTGTGAGCATGCTGAGTGGTGTCGATGATTCGCTAAAATGCCTTTAACATCAAATACATGTCATTTTACCGCGAATTTTTCATGCCAATCCTTTCGGTGAGACCGATCAGGATCGCCAAAAGTGATTCGGTGACTCGTCAACATGTTCGATGAGTCCTTCTACAATTTTCTTGGACAAATTCTAATACTTTAAGTGTATATTGCAATTATGGCTAGATCTAAAATAACAGGTCGATACATGTCACCTTGCAAGAGGACAAAAGGAATAACTATCAACGATGATGGAATTGTATCCAAAGAAAAAGCCACAAAAATTCCTACCATAGTTGGGAAGGGTAAATAGAAAGGAAAGGAACCGACTCTTGAATCATTGGACCTCAGCTCTGATTGGAAAGGAGTATAGACAACTCACCTCACCACTTTTGAGAGTGAGGGTAAGCATAAGGAACCTCAGGCCTCCATTTTTGATCTTGAGGATGATCATCTACTGCTAGCCGAGAAGGCTGAGATGCGCGATAAAAGGTTGAATGATCCATCTAAGAACAGGGTACCCCAAGCCACTACTCCTTCTCCTCTAGTGGGTATCCATTGGATGAGTATTCCTCTTTGATAAGTCAATATCTCATATAGAACTATAGGGAGAATCTTCCTCTTTAGAATGTGATCACCTCCCATTGTCAAGTTCACTCGGTGCTAAGCTAAGTCCCTTTATTGAAATGTCTTTAAGTCTTTAATTAAAAATCATAGCTTAGTTTAGATCATAGGGTCTAAACCTTTTATATTATTCATCATCAATATCACAATAAGAATTGCATGAGTATAGTCCTTTCATCACAATTCATATAAGTGAGGTTAACACATTACATAACATTTCATAATAAGGCACATTGGTATACATCACCATCCTTATGGAATTTACATCCTAATTGACCTCACAACCATAATCAAGACATTTCAATTCAATCATCATACCATCCTACCAATCATAATACAAGGCATACTCCAATATAATATCATGACTTAACCACAATTAGTCACAAATGGAAGTAAAGATGGACATTCTAAGACTTACCAAGTCTTCCTATAGTCTATCATCAAGGTCTTAGCATCAACCCATAACTCAACCCAAATTGGAGAGTAACATCATCACATAATGATAAACAATACGATAACAAGGACAATCGATTCTCTAGAACACAATTCAACACTAGATCATAGCTTAAGACAAGATAGATATGCCAATTTTACAATATACTTCATAACCTAAATCACATCTCAAGAACTAGCGTGATAGGACTATAATTAATTAACACCATAGGATAGTAATCTAATCAATTGAATGATCAAAATACAATATAGGTCAAGATCACAACCTAGGGTTAGGGATTGAGGATCATGTTCTTCAATTTATACCAAACCATCAACAATTACCATAAACAAGTTCAGTTACATGTTAATATATTCAATATATCTTAATGAAATCATCAACAACTCAATTCATAACTTCAATTTCGTAATTGGATAAAACCCATAAGAAAACTCAACTTTTGAAATCCATTTTTAAGGAACCTTTTGAGGAAAGAGTCTTAAAGGTGAATTAGATCACAAACCTTAACATTTGATGATGACTTGATGGTAAATTTGTCCTTCTCCATCCCCGAAACCCTTATCCTTGCTAATCTTCAATGGTGAGTTCAAGTAGAGAGAGAGAGAAGAGAGACGGAAGAGAGTTTGTGTTTTAGAGTTCTAATTAGTTTAATTGGGGTTGGGGCTTTTATATGGGTTTTAAGAGAGTTAATTAGTCTCCCCTTAATCCCTAAATAACCCCTAAAACACCTAATAAATTAAATGAATTAATATAAAAACGTGTAGAAAACTCACCATTCACAGATGAAACCCCGTCGATGGGCTGTCTTTGAACCTACGGACCCTAACCCCTCCGTCCTGCACTCCGTCGATGAGTTCAGAGACTGTGCAGGCGGGGGCCTTCCTTAACTTGACCAAGCATGGGATAAAGTTGGCATCAACGCCCCGTTTGTCGATACATGGGCCATTGACTGCCTCGTCGATGCACACTGCTTCAAGTAGTGTTACCTCAAACTGCTGGGTCCTCCTCAATGGCCCTTAGTCGGTCCTTATGGAGTTGTACACAGACGTTTCTTCCATGGAATACCTTAAACACCTATTATCTACCTTTTTACCAATTTATATACATTTCTAACTCCTAAATGTTAGTCAAATATTATAAGTCATGCTAACACCCCTTTGAACCAACTTCCCGGACGTCATGGGCGTTCCGTATGTGTTGGCTTTTAAACTTCCTAAATGACCTATATTAAATAAATGGTCTTAAAAAAAGTACCTATACCTTATGAATCCTATGTTAGGCTTTAGAAAATGTCTTGATTTTCAAGGTGTTACAGGTTGCCACATTCAAAATGGTAAATTACGTGGTCGTAAGGGCAAGAAGGTAAAGTGTGATAGTGATGACATAACCGTAGTTTCAGAGTGCACTAGTGATATTTTAGATGAATATAAAATACATTATCAAGACGACAAAGTCATTGGAGATTTTGAAAAAGGGTTAGACCCTCTGTTATCTATCATTATTCCTAGGTGGATCGAGTTATGAGCACCCATAGAAAAGAAAGAACTCAACGTAGCAGGAAGGCACTGTTTTGACTTTATTAAGAACGCCATCATGCCATCTTAGAATGAAGCTATCCTGCACCACATGAAATAAACCTATATTGATTATATCATTGAAGGGAGAAGTATAAATTTAGGTTTGATCATTGGCCATGAAATGGCCATGAGGGCTAGGAAGCGTTAGACATTGCTTCTATTATCGGTTTTGTTCACTGAATTATGCAGATGAGCCCGAGTGACCCACGATGAGAAAAATGGCATTAAAGTGTTACCCACCTCCTTTAATGATATTTGACGTATTGAGGCCGAGTACTTGAAGGATAAGGCTAAGAAGAAGAAGACAGCTTAGTTGGATGTTTCCCTGGTTGTGGACATTGAGATTGTACCTACAGAAACAATATTGCCTACTCTGGTCCCTGGGCCTTCATGTTTATCTAGTGCTGCTCCTTCCATGAATCCAAGTTCCTCTACTATTCCCTGCCTCCCAGGTTTGGTGCTAGTGATCTGCCTCTCGACCTCCACTCACCCATGTTGTGATACTATGAATGAGGCAACTAGACCATTCTTTTGATAGGTGAGACTCCAGGCTTGAGGCCACATTTCCTGGGATTATTTAGAGAGCCCGTACTGTTGCTGGGACACAGTGTATCCATTGATGCCCTTGCGATAAGGATAGCGGTGCATGAAAAAGGTAATGGGGAACTGATTAGGTGACAACTTTTAAGGTAGCAATTGCTGACATGAGGAAGGACGTGGACCAGCTGATGTCCATGAATATGTCTACGATTTTTCGGACTGTGGAGATCCCAGACATGCCAGCTGATACGGATGTGAATCCGGCTACCACCAGAGATGAGGTTCGAGTTGAGGAGGTTGTTGCTGCTAAATCTGAGGATGAGATTGATGAGGAACATCTCGGTCTCTAAGAGGAAACCATATATTCGGGACATACAGAGATTGAGGAGGCTATGGTGGATTTGGACATGCATATTTTATTGGTACACACACCCATGAAAGTCTCTGTTGTAGCTAGTGTTGATGCTATCCCGAGCATTGATGACCTGACAGAATGAGCGACTATGTAGATAATATTTTATTTTTCCTATCTCTCTTTTTTATGAATCTTGATTAATTTTGTTTATGAGAACAAAATCATTTTTATTTGTGGTGGGGTGAGATATTTCCATACCTACCTCAACAGTTCAATCCAATGCGAAACCATCCAATTCAATAACATAAGGCCCTTACCTATGGTCATGAACATCAATTAAATATAAAAACTATGATACTCAATGAAACTAGGTCAATTCAATATCGATTCGTTAATCTAAGACAACCTAGATATCAATTCAATACAATTATTACATCAATAAATAGCCCATAGAACACAACACTAGAATTCATAAACATTAAATCCAAATCACTTAACCCATAAAGTAGTCAAAAACTAGGGTTCATCAATTACATGGTTTCATAGGATAATTGAGTTAAGATAATAAAATTAATAACAATTTAATCAATATACAATGCTGTAATTAATTTAATTCCAGAACCCATAGATAGATCGTGAAATTGGACAATTCATCTTTCAAAACTTCCGTAAACTTCTTTGAAAGTTGGGATCCTTGATGAATAGAGTTTGCAAGGATCAAAAACCAAACCTTGATAAAGTTAATCCTTAAATTTTATGAAGAATCTCCACTCAATTCTCCAATCCAAGCCTTTTCTTGAGTTTTTGGCTCCAATGAAGTTCTAGGGAATTTCTAAGGGATTTTGGGTTTTCATTTTGAAGAAAGAAAATTTGTAAGTGTTAAAGACTTATATACATGTTTAAAATACCCAAAAGACCCTTTAGGAACCTCAAAAAGTAATAGTTGGACGTGGGGTGAATTTACCAATTCACTCCTTGAACTAATAGAGAATTGCGCAGGTTTGCAGTCCACTAACGACTTACCAATTGACGGCCTGTCCCCTAGCCAACGGACCGTCTTGTTGGTTCGTGGTTTGGGAATGGGAATGGTATTTGGGCTCTCATTCTCCACATATAAGTATCCAACCACGAATCCTCATTAACGTGGCGTCAACTGACCCTCCAGATGTTGATTTCCTCCGTGGTTTAGGCTATGTTTGGGAAGTCTTGGGCACTCATGAAGGGTCCTTCCTCAAGGACCCTTGGAGGGTCCTTGGGGATGTTATACCGGACGTTTCCAACCCAAACATGCTCCTATATGAGTTTAGGACCTCTCAGATGAATTTCATCCAAAACGAAAATGCAAACTCGACGAATCATGTAGAGACACACAAGGTCATTTTAAGGCAAACCTTTCGAATCTCATGGACGTTCTTGAACGTTTGACCTCCAAACTTCATGAAACTTGACACACTGAATATATACAGTATCATAACTCATATAATGACATTATAACCTCAATAATCACATAAAAACATATAAAACCTCATATGGGGAACATAGTTGACTTAGTCATAGAACGTCTTATTCGTCCCTTGACGTTTCACTTCCAAATCACCTAAAACTCTAAACACTGCCTCAGTACCACATTATAAACTATTTTAGGGACTTACAATATCATGACAACCATGTTAAGCTCTAGCTTCACCTAAATCATTTTTGAGGTATTACAATCTTCCACACTTGCCACCCTCTGGAAACTTCCAAGAATAGAGATTCAATTTGAAACTCATAACCATACCATATAACACATTATCAAGGAGAAACATCAATTTCCCATATTCAAGAGAATCACAACACAAAAAGAAACTAGAACAAATTCCATAACTCATCATGCCATAAAACTCACACGCTTCATTCCAAATAGCAAAAACACATTTTATATTCAATATCATACTCATATAAATCAGTTCTAACCACACTACAAAATTTTAGACCAAATAATGAATTAGTCATTTTCCAAAATTTTTATAGTGAGAAGGCATGCATTACAGTGATTTAGGCAACTTTCCTAAAAATGTAACTTTTAGGCATTTCATGATGGAAACATACTACAATGCAATCTAGAACCACATAAAATACATCTTACAACATAATCATAACTTTATAAAATGAACAATGCAAGTAATCAATGAAATTCAATTTTAACAAGACCCCTAAACACAATGCACATGGATCATACTTCTACGACTTTATACTCTCAAGCTAGAGTTAAATAGAAAAAATAAAACAATCAATCAAAACTCTTTTACACACATACTCCCCCACTTAGAAGACACTCATAACACTAAAGAGATAGAAGGACTTACCATCCTCCTCCTCCTCATCCGGCCTTGCTCCTGTAGTCTGGAGTGCATCGAAACGCCTCTTATTTGGAGCATAATCTTTGGGAACATTAGGAGCAACTTGTTCACCCTTTCTTCCTCTAGACTCAATTGTAGGAAAATCTCTCACCTTGTGACCTTGTTTACCAGAACTATAGAAACTACTAGTACCAACTAGACACTTCCTATAGTGCCTCCTTCCACAAGTGAGACGTGTAGGTTTTCCATTTTGAGAACCACCTTCTTTCTCAAATTTAATCTTAGCATTCCTAGGTTCATCTTTACCTTGAACCCTATTTTTAAACCTAGTTTGATCTTGGTCACTAGAACCACTTCTCTTCAAGTTTCTAGACATCCTCTTAAGTTGGACTATATAATTGATTGTGAATACACCATGAGTCTATCTAGGGTCATATCATCATGTAGAATGGCTATACGACATTCCTCCCTCACTAGATCGGCGACCGCAGTCACAAATCTACTAATCTCATCCCTTGGATTAGACACAAGGGATGGGCATATCTATATAACATTGAGAACTTCAAAGAGTATTCCTCAACACTCATGTTGCTTTGCTTGAGATTGATAAACTCCTCTACCTTAACTTCCCTCCTCTCACGGGGAAAGTACTTTTCAAGAAAATCTTCCTTAAATTCTTCTCACTCGATAGGACTCGACTCCACCGGCCATTATTCTTCCATTGAGTGTACCACACTTGAGAAACATTCCTCAATTGATACGAAGCTAACTCCTCCTTTTCCCTAGATGTAATCGCCATAGCACTTAACACCTTGCACACACCATTTAGAAATTCATGGGGATCCTCTCCCACCTTAGAGCCAAGAAAGATAGGAGGATTTATCCTCACAAAGTCTCTCAATTGAGACATCATATTACTCTCCGCAACATCCATCCTACGAACCATACTCAACTTTGCTTGAGTAGTGACAGCTTTGGATAAAGCAAGCAAATCCTCTCTAATATCCCTATAACTCAACTCCGGTGGAACCACCAGAACATCATTACCTTGACCTCCAATAGGGACTTGATCACCTTGAGGAACTTGCTCAACTTGAGGAGGAATCTTCTCATGCACATCATTCTCGTCAACTCTCCTAGTTGGTGTCCTCCTTGTATTGATCTTCCTAGAAGCTTAGGGAAAACTATAAGAAAAGAGTACTCATAACCTTTACTCTATGGCACGACATAGGAGTAGAAATTAAGGGAAAATCTATCATCCTATAGCCTCTCTCCCATAGATGTGTCGCGACTCACACCGATGGTCAAGACTCTACTAGACGTGAGCTGATGAGACTTTTTGATTCCTAAGACAACTTTCATAACCTATGCTCTGATACAAAGCTTGTCACATCCAGAAACAACGCCCTAAAGGATATGGCATTCTCGGAATGCAATCGACGTACTTGACCTCTTGGAGGTCTTGTTCAAGCCCTTTCCCTATCGTTCATCACATATACATAACGAAAAGTAGTGCAGAATTAAAACCTTTCACAAAACATTAGAATATCTTTAATAACGTCTTTCATTAGAAATCATAGGAAATACTAAGTCTCAATCTCATCAAAACTTACACACGAGAATACTTGGGCCATACTTCAAAATATTGAAATTCTTAGTCTATTATAATACTTTGATAAAGGAAATAAAATACATCTTATGCCCTTGAGTCAATGAGGAAATTACTTCAACTTCACTTGAATGATGCTACAATCCAAGTCTTGCTTCCCGAATGCCCCTCTCATTCCAACCACTATAGAGATAGATAAAAACATAAAATTAGTACAAACATATGTACTAAGCATGACTTAATGTATAAAATCATGAAAATAGACATTTATTAGAAATATGCATCTTTTTGACTTTAATATCATATCATAATCATAAGAATAATATTTAACACCTTAGAAAAACATAATAAAACATTTAAGCAATTTAACACATTTTTAAGGTCACTTTAAATTGAACCCATTTCACTGTTACAGTGAAGTGCCTTACCTTCAATTTAGACATTTTCTAGCATGTAGTTCCCTCACTAAAAGCTATCCTAAGACTCACTTAAGTAAGACAAAGAGAGACCGCCCATACACCCTCTCTAGGAACACCTAAATGATCCTTAATGACCACCTATAATGAGATCAAGAAACACTTACAAGACATCACCCGTATGAACATGAGATCCTTGCACCAAAGGTGATTCTAAGTCTCACTTGAGTGAGTTGTAGTGGTATATGCAATAGAAGTTATCACTGAAGACGACTTAAGAGTACCTATAGAAGAGAGCATATTTGTTGAAACATTATTAGTTGTGTTGATGAATTTTAATGCGGATTTCAGGTCTGATTATGGAGAAACAGTGAATGTTTTACAAAGTATTGGAGCACATTCTTACGCTCTAAAGAAAGTAGATCTGGGCATGAAAAATGGAACACATCTTCCAGCTAAACCATCCATTGAGGAACCATGAGTTTTGGAGCTAAATTAGTTGCCTAGTCACCTCAGGTATGTATTTTTGGGTACTAACAACATCTAACCTGTGACTTTGTAATTTAAATGACAGACAGATACAAGAGGTGGTCAGAGTACTTCAAAGGTTTTAAAAAAATATTGTCTAGACTATTGCTGATATAGTTGTAATCCCTCCAGGCATTTGCACACACAAAATTTAGCTTGAGGAAGAGTGCACACCCAACATGGAGCACCAAAGGATGTTGAACCCACCAATGCATGCAATAGGTGGTAAAAAAGGAAATAATCAAATGGTTAGATGCTGGGGTGGTTTACCCTAACTTAGATAGCCAATTGGTCAGCCTTGTACAATGTGTGCCAAAAAAAGAAGGCATAACTTTAGTAGAAAATGCGAAGAATGAACTAGTTCCACAAAGACCGGTGACTGGGTGGCAAGTATGCATGGACTAAAGAAAGTTGAACAGATGGACCTTAAGATACCATTTCCCGATGTCATTTATGAACCAAATGTTGGACAAATTAGTAGGTAAAGGGTGGTATTGTTTCTTATATTGATACTCCTCCTGAAGATTAAGAAAAGACTACATTTAAATGCCCTTACGATACTTTTGCATTTAAACACATGTCATTTGGATTATGTAATGCACCGGCTACATTTCAACGATACAGGATGTTTATTTTTTTCGACATGCTAAAAGACACTCTAGAAGTATTTATAAACAATTTTTTTGTAGTAGGTGATACTTTTGGTGACTGTTTGTTGAATCTTAGCAGGGCACTGTAGATATGTGTGGAAGCCAACTTGGTGCTGAACTGGGAAAAATGCCACTTCATGGTTAAATGGGGCATAGTCCTTGGACAGAAAGTGTCACAAAAAGGAATTGAAGTTGACAAGGCATAAATTGAGGTGATTGAAAAATTGCCTCTGCCTATTTGGTGTTCGATGTTTCCTGAGACATGCCGGGTTCTATAGGCATTTCATTAAGGACATCTCCAAAGTTGCACAACCCATGTGTAAGCTGTTGGAGAAGAAGGTGAAATTCGTCTTTCATGATGCCTGCCTAAAAGCCTCAAAGAGAAACTGATATGAGCACCTATAATTATTGGCCAAAACTGGGAAGAACCGTTTGAAGTGATGTGTGATGCTAGTTGCACTGCGTTAGGTGTTGTATTGGGTCATAAGCGTTACAAGATGTTCCATCCGATTTACTATGCTTGTAAGTCCCTAAATAGAGCACAGAGAAACTACACAGTCACTGAATAGGAAGTCTTGGCTGTAGTATATGCATTTGTGAAATTTAGAGCTTGTCTGGTAGGCACAAGAGTAATAGTTCACGCTAATCATGCTGCACTGAGATATCTCATGGCTAAAAAGGATGTCAAACCAAGATTAATCCGATGGGTGTTACTACTTCAAGAATTTTACTTGAAGTAAAATATAGATGATGCATTCCTAGATGAGCAGGCATTGGTTTCTACTCTCGATCTCATTCCATGGTTTGCTGATTTTGCTAATTTCTTAGTCAGTAAATTGATACCTGACGGGCTTACTTACCAGCAAAAGAAAAAGTTCTTATATGATGTGGGTAAGTATTTTTTGGATGAGCCTTATTTGTACAGAGTGTGTGCGGATAACATCATCAGGAGATGTGTTCCCGAAGCTGAAATGTTACTCATTGTGGAGGCTTGTTATGCCTCTCCTGTTGGCGGGCACCATGGTGGATCTCAAAAATCTCATAAGATTCTCCAGTGTGTGTATTAATGGCGAACTATTCATAAGGATGCAGCCGAGTTTGTAAGAAATTGTGATATTTTCTTATGGCAAGAAGCCATATCCAGACGTCATGAGTTTCCTATGACACCAATTTGGAGGTAGAGCTTTTTGATGTTTGGGGAATCTATTTTTTGGGACCCTGTGTGAGTTCTATGGACAGAAGTATATACTAGTAGCAGTGGACTATGTATCCAAATAGGTTGAAGTTGTAGCGTTACCTGAAAATGATGGAAAGAGTGTGGCAGCATTCCTAAATAAGAATATTTTTGCAAGATTTGGGAACCTAGAGCTATTATTAGTGATGGCGGTTCTCATTTTTGTTACAAAGTATTCAGCGCTCTCCTGACCAAGAATCGGGTGAAACAGCACAAGGTAGCTACACCATTCACCAACAAACCAATGGCAAAATGGAAGTGTCTAATAGAGAGATCAAGGCAATTTGGGTTAATCGGTAAATGCTAACCAGATAGACCGGGAGACAAAGCTAGATGATTTATTATGGGTATACCGGACAACCTTTTAAACACCCATTGGTATGTCTCCATATCAACTGGGGTTTGGAAAAGCATGTCATTTGCCCGTTGAACTAGAACATAGAGCACTTTAGGCATTAAAGAAGCTAAATCGCGACTGGAATGAAACAACAAATTTAAGACTAGATCAGATAAATGAGATGGATGAGTTTCGTCTGAGAGCATATGAGAGATGAACATTGTATAAGGAGAGGATGAAGCGATATCATGATAAACACATTGAGAAACCAAGTTTCTCTCCTTGTGACTTGGTGTTGTTGTTTAACTCTATATTGCTATTATTCCCAGGAAAATTGAGATCCAAATGGTCTGGTCCTTTTAAGGTCACTCAAATATTTCAATCGGGAGCGGTTGAACTAGAAAATGATAAAGGAGAGAGGTTCAAAGATAATGGTTAACAAATAAAGTCATATCTAGGTAGGAAGAAGACAATATTGTGGAACAATGCATGCTTGAAAAAGTCTAAGTAATCAAGAAACCTGTGTCCCGTCGCAATGTTAAATTGTGCTCTACTAATTTAGGAATTTTTGTATTTTTTTGTGTGTTAGTTTAATGTGCGGAGTTAATGGTTATGACATGTGTAGGAAGACTTAGTAATAAAGTGAAGAAGAGCTGGTGCAGCATGTATCTAACAAGAGGCTTCACAGACCGTGGCAGCCTCTACAGGCAACTTCACGGTCCGTCTAACTGAAGATAAAACAAAGGAAGATGCTGGAGAACAACAATACAAAAGGTTCACTGTTTGTAGTAATATATACATACTCTGTTACCTTCTGTGAAGTTCAGGTGAAGCTGAACAAGGAGAAAGTGTTATATATGGGCCACCTCACAAACTGTAAACCTCTTTATGGGGGATTTGATGGATCGTCATCTGTCCCAAGTAAGTCTCCTGTGCAAACTACTTCTACAGTAGGTAGATGAATCGTGACAGCTTCTATGGACTATTTCATGGTCCGTTGTTCCCATAGGTTATTCATTACAACAAAACCCGCCCCGCATTAGACCCGTATATTCTAAAATGTATTGAGGTCTGCTATATTGCACCTTTTTATTTTTTTTCTTCTTTCCTCCTTCTTCTTCCTCTAGTTTCGTCCGTAACGACTATCTTCCCTTACTCTACTACGTGAATTTCAGGGATGATTGCTCACACCATTGCTACAAGTACATCTTAAGACTCAAGGTAAGTACAGTGTTCTGTGTTTAATCTCTGCTACTTAAGTTTGTTCTTATTCACTGATGATGGTTGTTGTTGGTTGAATATAGTAGTCAGGAGGGGGGGGGGTTGTGCAGTTCTAGATGATTAGTAGGGGCTATTAGGTTCAAGACAGTTAGTTAGTCATTTAGGCAAAGGACATGTGTATCCATCAATGGTAGTTCTTCTGTTATTCTGTGGTCACTATGATTTTGCCCTTAAACATCGAGAGATGACTGTTTTGTGTAGGAAGGACGAACTTCATAGCTAAAACCTGGGTAATAGTGAACCACACTCAATTATATTGTCCATATTAATGCTTACATCCCGTAAACCTAGTCATGAACAAGGAATGTAACACCATATGGGTGACTGAGTTCACGAACAAGATTACTGCCCGTGGTTTTCTTCCCGTAGCGTGATCACATCTGTGGTAATTCCTCGAGTATTTTATGTGGTTGTTCGCTCTGTTTTGATTTTGACATGAGTTTACGAACAAGATTACGACCCGTAGTTTTCCTCATAGACCGCGACCTTGTCCGTGACAATTACTTGGGCATTTTATTTGGTTGGTTATGTCTGTTTGATTCTGCCCATATTACACAAAGAAATTCACTGTTCATGGTCCATTCAACGGTCCGTGAAGGCGTTCGTGATCAGTACATAACTGCAGTTCTCTTTGATTGATTCGGTGAGCCTTCACAATAATAGATTAGGTGACGTCATTCTTAAGGCAACGCGTCACGATGTTGTTCAACCATAGGGGAAGTATGAGTACCCAATAGTGTGTCAATAATTTGGATGCATGCTAACTCTGGTCATGTTTATAGGTACCATGCCACGCCAACCAAGAATGAAGAATGCCAACAGGCCTATCCCCTTTAGCATCTCAATCAGTGGGATACACCGCATCTGAGGCTTGTGGGTCAGAGGTTCACCTGGATATTACTCCAACACCACATTCACCTCAGCCCACTAGATGACAAGTCAACGATGCCTACTCCAGAACACTCCATGTCTGTCTGAAAAAAGGGATAGAGTTTCTGAGAACGTTGCAACTTCCAGAAGTCCATCCCACTCTGCAGCATATAACAATGATGAGGAAAATTCTAGAGGCAGTGCTGAAAATGAAAGAAGTTCACAGGGTAACTCTCACACCTCCTCTTCGGCAACTCATGCAGAACAGGAAAAAACAACTCAACAAGTTGTTCATTAGACAGAGCTAGAGTAGATACTCATAGATGAAGAAATCATGCTACAATATGTGCATGCTCAGGAACATCATCCAGATTGCAGGAAACAACTCATTTCTTGCTACAGTGCTATGTGGACGGTGGACCGTACCAAAGAAATTGTGACCAATACTTGTAGTTCCAAGAAGCGGGCTATTTTACCCAAGTTTATGGTGCTGAGCAGTGAAATCAAGGCCTTTCCAAATATTAACCAGATATTTCAATTTCACAATCTCAAATGGATGAACAGTGCACCCTATGATTTCTTTAATAGCCTAACAAAAGTGTTTTATACATTATATGCATCGATGCTAATGAACCTGGAAGCAACCAACGATTCCACAAAATGAGGGCAAAAAGATTTTGCTGCTACACTAGGTCCACTTAACTAAATCATTGTTAGGGTCAAGTCCATAAATATTTTAGAAAGCTCTATCAACCGAATGTTACATGGATTGACTTATATAGCTCCATCATCAGTGTTACTTTTTGAAGGGAAGCACCATGACAACACCAATGCAGCCAATATAAAAGATTAGACATCTCGAGAAAGAGTGTTGCGATGGATTGCCAAAAGCATTGCTAGTGATGGGGAACATGCAAGTTCTGTAACTACTACTCTGACTACTACTGTCAAAGCTACATTGACCTTTCCATCTAATGTGTGGTGGGTTGTGGTCCGGGCACATTTACGGCCAATGGCGAATGATAACAGACTTTCACTATCCCTCGCCTCACTGGTAGAATGATTACTGTGTGGTTACCTGATAAATACTGGGAGAATCATCACTACTGAAATGGGAGACAGGGCTCTAAATGAGATTGTGACATTTCCTTTTCCTTGTCTGATAGGGAAATTATGTCGCCAGGATAAGATTCCTCCCAAACGGTTAGTTGATTGATGGAATGAGGCATTTAGACTCATTGAAGTATCAAAGATAAAAGATTTGGCAAACCAGCTATTTTGTGCTATGTCTACGACAATGAACCATCTTCCTATTGCTCCGCCAATCCATTTAGAGTTGCCACAAATTGACATAGTGCCGAAACAGGGTGACTCAACCTAAACAACCCTAGAAGCACCATAACAAAATAACCCTGCAGAGAGTTCAGGTACTTTTGTGTCTATCCCTGTCGCTTTTCTTTAGAAATTGATTGCAGATCAATGCCATACCATGACATTCACAGATAGGACAATCTGTCGAATGCCTCAAATGATTGAGACCAAAGTATCTGCTGCCAAGAAGGACATCACTAGTCAAGCCAGGAAGAAGTTGGAATTACTTATAGAGAGCATAGATGGCATTGAGAATTGGGTACACGACTTATTCCCCATGCAAAGTACTATGGAGAATGATGAGCTGAAGGCGCAATTGGCTGACATGCGTTATCAGATTGCTAATATCGCCAAGAAACTAATGCAACCTCCTCATCTAGCACTACCTGAGTCATTGATGCAGATGATGAATCACGCACCTCTTGTACAGTCCATTGATGATATTTGGGGTGAAGAACTCCCCACCAAAATCCAAAAAGCAAAATAATAAGGTTCGTGACCTCAACTAGGACACTCCTCTTTACCCATTGCTCGAGTCATAGAAATTAGAGAAAAGAGCTCGCAAGGAATCTCGAAGGTTGGAAAGGGAACAAGAAACCCGTGCATAGGAACAACAAGATGCACTGTTAGCTGACGCTTCTGGAAGTGGCGCACCTGCTCACACTGACATTAAAGCACCAACCCATGAAGGTCTACTGTACTTACTGCACCATTCCATTCTGAGATACTAATACTCATAAAGGTGCCTGCGCAGTTTAGGATACTGGAGCCTAGAGCACCATTGATATGACCCCTCCTCATCGCCCTTTTCTATGTCGCATGCTATATCAACTTTGAGGGCAAAGTACTTTCTTGTGGGGAGGGGGTGGTCGAGAAAACATCCATAGCTATAAAAAATGGAGTTTGTCTCAATATTTTGAGTTTTTCTTTCTTATTCTGATATATAAAAGTAGGTTGAGATATGCAACTTCTAGCTAGACACAAAATGAACAACCAATTCTGAACATGTTTTTGATGGTTAGGATATTTTTCTGACATTTTATATCCTAACTTGTTGAACATTGCTGAGTTTGAATGATTAATAAGAAGATTGAGAAACTGGATAATGCAATCATGTGCAATTATGTGTGAGTATTGATTGATTTCTAGTGCTAAGAGAAGAAACTAGAACTTTCCTGAGTAGTCTTGCTTGAAACATAGGAGATTTGGATAGGAAATGATGAGTAGGCTATTCTTGTTTATAAAGAAAACTTACCACTGAACCCATATTGAGCCTGAAATATAAGTTTATTCTCACCTAACACAGTTCAAAACCTTGGTTTACCCAAAGGTATATCGGCACAACTAAGGATAAAAACCTAAATTGAGGGTGAGTACTATACAAGAGAGTTCAACCAGCAAACTGAAATACATGTAATATGTATATACATATAAAAAAAGAAAGAACATGGTGTTGCTGCTAGAATGACAAAAACAAAGAAAATAAAAGAGTCAAGTAGAATTCGATTTGTCAAAACAAAACATCGGGAAACCAAGTGATTAGACACTTATGAAATCAAACATCCAGATATCCTTCACCTAGCCACGAGTCTATGTTACAAGCCAATTCAGTCCTGCAATGATCCTATTCCAATTATCTAAAAAATAGAGTGTAGAAAACAAGGTCAAGACTATAGTAGTGGCTGATAGTGCTAGAAGTTCTTTTCGAGCGTGAGAGTAGTACTTAGTCCCAATCATTCTGAGCGAGGGACGTTTTTGTTATGAGTACATGGTGATTGCATTCGATAGTGGATTAAGTAAGTTAATAACTCACAAACATAGGAATTATTGACTATATGTAATGAACTGTCTTGTATAGATCCTTACATGTTAGGTCCAGTGAATAGGGAAACAAAAGGTGTGGAAAGTATCTGCTGAATATTGTCAATGATTGGAAATGATTTTGATAAATAAGGGGATAGTAAATCTGATCACTTGAGGACGGGTAATGGTTCTAAGTTAAGGGTGTGGATTTACCGGGATATCCGAGTATGGTTTGACACTTAAAAACAAGGAACTAATGCTAGAGTCGAGTGCATTTGGCATGATTTTATGTGTTTGTTGATGATCCAGGAAGAATGATACAAAGGAGAGAAGTAGTAACTCACATCCATCTTGATAGTCCGTGGCTCTTTTTACGGACCGTGTAAGTGATCGTGAAGTATGATGACAGAAGACGAATTCTAAAATCTACTTTCGAGAAAGGTTAAGTAAAGGACACAAGATACTTCATGGATCGTAATCATTTTGACGGGCCGTGGTTCAATATGTGAACCAGATTCCAGAAGCGCAGTAAGAAGTATTCAAAGTTGAGGAAATTCAAGTGAAGATTACGGATGCCTTCACGGACCATAATAACTTTGACAATACGTAGTTCTGTCAGTCAACAAGATTCCGGAGAGCGGTGAAAAGTGTGAAAAGTTGAAGTGCAGACTATGGAAGTCTTCATGGACCGTTATAATGTTGATGGTCCGTGATTTTGCCATCAATCAGATTCCAGAGAGCAGTGAAAAGTGTGCAGAGATGATTAATTTGTAGTGAAGACCATGGAGGATTCCACAGACCGTTATAATTTTGATTGTCCATAATTTTATACGTCAACAGGATTCCAGAAAGCAAGGCAAAGGGTACAAAGTTTAGCAAATTGACTGAAGACCACAAACGTCTTGACGGACCATGATTATTTTGATGGCCTGTGATTTTATCCGTGAACTAGATTTCAGTTTGAATATTTGAAGGCAAGACCACGAACTACTGTACGCACCGTGAAGCCTTTCACGGGCCGTGATGTGGTCAGTGATGGAAATTAAAAATTCAGTCCTAATTACATTAGGTCACTTTTAAAAAGTTTTTTCTTCGGTTATTTTTTAGGGCGTCTTGAACTATTTTTTGATCTATCGAGTTGTTGACGATGAAATTTTGGGGATTTGTTCGAAGTACTCATGTTTTTGAAACTACTTGGTAACAGGATACAATTTGACTTTTGTATTATAAAGTTTTATTTCTAGTTCCATTTTGCTATCGTAAGTATTCAAAATTATGTTCTCAATTATTATCTGCTGTTATGTACACAGAATTATGAATCACTAAGTAATCAAATCAGGTGTGTGGGATCTATGATGAGACTGTGAATATGAATCTGTAAAATGAGCATAGAGTAATATCCTTTTACATGTTGTAGATTTAATCTTGGGTTTTAATTTGGTCTAAAGAGTGCACATTTTAGACTAGCTTGATTCAAGTGGTTGTTCGAGAGAAAAGAACTTGTTAGGGAAAGCATAAATATCTTTACTGTATTGAAGTTAAAGTTAGAGTTCCATAGAAAATAACTTCAACCTCACATCTATTTAAACTAGTTCTTTATAAAAGAATCAGTTGAAGCTCGAGAGAATACAAGCGACTGTTATCTAATTAGACTGAGAAGCATTAGATAAAATTTAGTTGCTGAGTTTTGTGAAAGTGTTATTGCTTGAAGCTCCGATTTCAGAAGAGTTTCACAAGTTCTTGTCATAGTGAACACTAATTTGGTTTCTCTTAATCAACAAAAAACCCATACCTAGTCACTGTTGATAAAATAGATTTGCAATCTAAATTTTTGTCTCATACTTAGAACTTGCTACTTGATATTCGTATCCAAATTTTACTTTTTGTTTGAATTTATTAGGAGATAGTAACATCTATCGGATAAGAGCGACAATAAATACTTTATGTAAAGAGATTCTCTATGGGAACGATCTCAACTTCTGCTGAATTCTGTAAAGTTATAACGACCCTTTACACTCTCATTTGAGGTGTATGTTTGGACGTATTAGAGGGTTAAATGGGTCTTTTCCAATTTAAGTACAATTAAAGGGAAATTGTTTTGTGTAAGTTTGGGGTAATTATATAAGTCATTTTTATGTTAAACTCACCTAGACTAAATCATATTTTCACCACAGCCAGATATTCCCCAAATTCATATGCTCTCCAAGAATTTCCCCTCTAGAACTTCATGGAAGAAGAAGGAACAAAGTTTTCACACCAATTTTATTTATATTCATAGATAGGCTATGGTAGGGCTTCATGCAAGGATAGAATTCATCCATGGAGTCCCTCCAAACTCAATTTCAAAAATAGTTATTCCCTCAAAAATTAGGGCTTGACTTCAATCTCACTGGTTCCTTCAAAAAATGTATCTAATGATTGATTATCTATATAGTATGCATGAAATGAGGATTTCCTACGGTTTTTATATTGAATCCCTCCAAGAACCGATGAAACCCCAAATTACTCAAATAAGATCTTGTAATGTTGTTTTTTAATTATAGAAGAACCTTATGAGAATACGTATGTATTGATTGGGTTACTTGAATTATAATTATATCCAGGTCTTATGTTTTAATTCTAGATTTGTTGGTTGAATATGATCTATGATCCTTGAAGGGAAAAATATGAAAATTATGCATGATTATGAGATTTATGAATATGTTTTATAAACATTTTTAGAGTAAAGTGAATATGATTATAATCTAGAAATTGTGTTGTTCGGAGTTATTCCCATGTATACACTTATGTGTGAATATGATATGATGTGAAATGTTAGTCACATGTAGTGATTCTAAGGTTGGAAAGATACGTGTAAAATAATAAATAGTGTATTGTAAAGAGTGTCGGCCATAAATAAAGTAAAGGCCATTATTATGTAAAGTATTTTGTTGTTTTGCGTCGGCCGAAAGATATAAGGCTAAGTGTAAAGTATGTTGTCGGCCACTTCAATTGGCCAAAGTTGTAAGTTACTTATATAAATAGAGGGCTTCTCCCTCAGAGATAAAATTGTTTATTATTTACTCTTTTTGCTCTTATCTTATTTCCGCATGGTGTATTAAACCACCAATGTGTTTTCGTTATAATATGTGGGTAAAATCTTTCTAGAAATGGCATTCCTAATAACATATCTTTTGTTGTAAATTCAAAATTATACATTTTTTCTATTGTTAGTATTTTATACCATATTTGTATTTTTATATTTTTTGCTTTATATGTAATCATACTTCCTTCATTATTAAATCCTGTTACCACCATAGGTGTTTTTAATTTTTCCCATTTATCTTCTGGTAAACAATTATATTTACATATATTTGCTTCTGCTCCTGTATCTATCATAGGGGTATAATATCTGTTGTGATATCCTTCTACAATAATTTTTGCAAGTATATATATTTTCATTATTCATTTTGTTCTTTTGATAATTATTTTCTTATTTTGGCAAGTTATTGTTAATTGTTCATTTTCTATATTGTATGGTTTAACTTTTTCTAACCATTTTATTCCTAATGTAATATTCTNTGTTGTGATATCCTTCTACAATAATTTTTGCAAGTATATATATTTTCATTATTCATTTTGTTCTTTTGATAATTATTTTCTTATTTTGGCAAGTTATTGTTAATTGTTCATTTTCTAAATTGTATATCCCTTAACTGAGGCAAGATGAACTTATCTGTGTAAATACTTAAGTATGTTTGAGATATCATTTGAAACTATAGACATTACTCAAAGTTGACATAAAATTTGTGTGAAAATAGTTGAAGGTGATTCATGTATTAACACTAATTTTTTGTACCAATAATTAAAGTTAAAGTAATCTCAACCATGATTTAATTTCTTTAATTTATGCTCTAGTTTTTTTTTAAAAAAAAGAGGTCTTTTTTAAAAAAACAATTAAAAAATATTTTTTTATTGATATGAACAACGTTAGACTTGATTTGCTCTATACAAGATATGTGGGGAGTCTTACAATAGCGCTCGGTCTTATATAATAAAATTTTAAATCCTTAAAGGAATGAAATTGGATCGTTCTTTAAAAAATATTATAAATTAAAAACAGTTTCAAATACTGTCAATTTAAAAGTTGAGGCATATTTTTAGTTGTTAAAAAGAATAACTCTTTTTTCTAGGAAACAGTCATTCTACACCCAGAATTCTAATGACTTATGCTTGAGCCTCATATGATGTCTATTAACATAAAAAAGGATGAAATTATGTTTTTTTGGAAATAATATAAGGTAACTGACTTAGTAAGAAAGTGTTAATGCATAAACGTCAAGAAACGACCATGACGTCCAGAAATTAGTGATTTGGACTAGTGTGGTCTATGTCCTCTTTTTATGAGATTTTAAAGTGTCGTATGAGGACTAAATATAGTATAAAGGATATAAATATGTAAAAATATATTTTTAGGGTACAAACGTCTGGGTACGAGTGCCAAAAGGACCACCGTAGGGATCCTTGAGGAGGACCCAACCTTGGACCCAAAAATCCGTAAAAATATGGCATGACTTACAAAGAAAAACGACGATCCGTCAACCAATATACACCAAGTATATTGGTATCTTGGGTTGAGACATAATCTCCTCACCAATTCCTACCCATCATCCCACTTTCCACTAAACGATGGAGCAGCAATACATATAGTAATTACACCTACAGCCCGTAGGTAGAGGGGCGTAGATGCTGACCAAATTTTGAGTTTAGTTTTTAGTTTAGGGGTATTAGTTTTAATGGGTTATTTAATTAGAGTTTAAGGGTTTTTGGATATTTAACTAATTACCTTTATAAAACTAACTATAAGACTGTAACCCTAAGACTTTAAGGCATTCAACTGAACACGCAACTCAAAGTCAAAAACTCAACTTCCCTCTCCCAAAATTCTCTAGTACACCATTAAAAAAGAAGACAGTTTCAAATTGGGATTAAAGAACTCGACTTTACTCTATCAATTATAAAGTGATTGATCGAGGTATAGAAGTGTCACGCCCGAGATACCCCCATATGCGGACACATGACCTAGGGCCACAAATGATCCCAAGCACCCTGTTTGCATTAAAAAAGCATACTAATGATAATAAACTAAAGCAGAAGCTAAATTATAATTAAAATGAAAAGATTTGGAATACTCATATATAATAATAGAGATATATAAAAATTGATGAGTTTAATACAAAGAAGATATTAACTTAATACTAAGTTGAAACTAACTATGTGTGAAAATAGACTATAAATGACTAGAAATGATGGGATATACCTAGCTAAGTCCAGAAAAACAGAAACTAAAGGACTAAAAATCTGAAAAAGAAACTCATGACTATTATTATTAGAGAATAAGGACATACCACTTATTCTGCTGAATTGGACATAGGGAATTAATCTAAGCATGATCTTAATGTTGATAACCTAAACCTACATCACGAGAAGATGTAGCGCACGTATGCATTAGTACTTGAAAGATACTGAGAATGTAGGATAGATTAAAGCCGAAATAATACATAACTGAACAAGCACAAACACAAGTGTAGTTTTATGAACATGGTATACTTAATGCTGAGCTAACTGATGCAATGACCAAATATATAAAATGCTGACACTGAACTGTAAATATGGTCAACACAAAAGAGTCTGATTGAAGTGTGAGAGCTACTAATAACCGATAATAAAACCACATGAGCTAATTGTGGAGTGCGATGTATACATCCTATCAGAAGGACCCAATATACCCTGCAAGAGGTATAAGGGAATTCTAAAGTGATAACTAAACTGATGCCCGTATATGGGACTTACAACCTAGTTGGCTAGTATATCTGGGACTATTTGGGTACACTGAACCCTAGTCCAACTCGGTAGTATGCTAATCCTAATGAATTAAGCGATTAACACATTATGATTAAGTTTCTGTAATACTGGATAACTCAAAACTGAATATGCAAACTGAGAATGCAACAATTAATCTAATAATGATATACTAATAATCAAGGCATGTATAACCGAATGACTAATATTTCTAACCTAGAATGTGTGTAATTCAAGAAGAGAAAAATATAGCAAACATAGCTAGGGTTCTGAAATTCATGCAGTAAACTTACTAGTAACATAATAATTTGATTTGAAACATATAACTAATTATTTCATGATTATGTGTTTTAATTCTAGAAACCCTAGGTCTATTCATAATAAGGGAATAAACAAACTAACAAAATTCTAGGGACTAATGGCTGAAAGGAACCCACTTATGAAATCTCACATACCTGGTGACGAATTTGACGGGGAAATGTTTCGATTTTTGGGCTTGAACGGATGGAATCTTTTCATGTTCTTGAAGTATGGTTCTTAACCTTTTTCTCCTGTCTTGCTTCCTATTTTCTAAGGTTTGATTAATGATTTGACTTACATAAGTTCAAGTTATGTTTCTAGGCTTAAATTTACCAAATCTTATGATTTAGGGTCTAAACGAGTAGCTTAGGGGATAAACGAACAAGGAAAACACCAAAAGACCAATGACTCTAAAGCTGACGGAGTCGACTGACGGATCGTAGGTCGACTATCATTCGCTACTTAGAACTAAAGTTTAGATGGCTTATAGATGAAGCCGAGTGATTGACTAAAAGTTGACTAATGGTCCGTACTGGTCGACCATCATTTGCAGCTGAGTATTGATAGTTGACTTGCCCATCGACAGAGTGGACTAACGGTACATAATTGAATTTGTCGCTGGCACCTACAACTTCCAAAAATCTGCATTTTTGGTATGTTTTGGATACAGGGTGTTACATTATCTCCCCTTTGTACCATTTGTCCTCGAATGTAGACTAAAATAGCTAAGTATGGATGGAAGGAGTTGCAATCCCTACTACAAAGCACTGAGAATTGAATTTCCGACTTAACTTGTATCACCTACAAAAATGACTTAGGTAAAACTAGGGCCTAATGTGTGTATCATGAAATACTGAAGTCCTAAGATGGTTTAAAATGATGTTTGAGGTAGTATCTAAATATTTGGGTTATGTTTGAAGTCAAACGTCAAGGGACAACCAAGACGTTTGACGAGTAGTCACCTATGTGCCTTATGTATTTTCATGTTCTTATGTGTGTGATGAGTTTATGAGGTACTTATATTTTAAAAATAGCATTTACAGTCATTATGTTGAGTGTTGTAAGGTTTGGAGGTCAAACGTCAAAAAACGTTCGGTGAAGTTCGAAAGATAGCCATTGGAGGTCCTTGTGAGTTTGAATGTGTTTTAGCATGTTGCGAGGCTTTTTTGATGTTGAACTTGTTTGGAGATGTTCCTATTACCTATATGATAGTATTTAGAGGTTTAAAGTCCAGGTACAACTCCACCTAGGACCCATAACAGGCCCTAGAAGGAGGACCCCAGTTTGGAGCTCAACACTGCCTGGTTGTGGCAATCGATTACCCCAAACGATGGCCAGTCGATCAGACGACGACCCTTCGATGGGTGCCATTGATGGAGCCATTAATCCTGCAGGTTGGGGAGTTGCATACACAACCAACGGACCCCAAACGACTGGGCATTGTTCATTTGACGGCCCATCGATGCAAGGGCATCGATAGTGCTGCAATTAGGCCAGTTTTCTATTAAGACTTGTTTTTTTTGGGAAATTCACCCCAAGTCTTATAAAATAGGATAATGTTTATTTTAGGTTTTTATTGGTATTTTAAGAGTATATAACTCATTAAAATATCACTTAGACCCTAGAACCTAGATCAAAACCCATTCCCTCCCAAAGTTTCTCCAAAAACCTCCATGAGAGCTCAAGGTGAAGATGGAGCTTGATGATGAATCTTCAATTGAATTTATTCTTCAATTATCATTGGTTTCTTATAATACGGTATGTGAGTTCTTCATCTAAGTCTTTATACCACCTTAGAGTCAATTTCAAAGATGATTTTCAAGGATTTCAAAAAGATGAAAAACTCCAATTAGTACTCTATGTCTTGGGTTCTTGCATTAAACGTCTTCAAACATTACGATATGATATTATTGATGTATAGTTAATGTTTTCCAATAAAAACCTACATGAACCCTTGACTTTCTAAATTCTCTAAAATTGGCTATACTATGGGTGATGTGGTCATGCTTTTATATTAGTGAGTTCATGTATATATTGTTATTGGCTCTTGATTTATGTATAGGTTATGATTGTATGGTTTGTAGGCTGTCTGAGTTCATATGAGAATTGTAAATTCTTTGATTCATTTTATATTAATATTTTTGATTGAATTGATTATCATGGACATGGGTACGGGACTTTGAGTATTTTGTTGGTTGATTTGTCTATGGATGGAAGTTGTGAAATTGGATTGGTGGTATGGTGTAATAAATATATTAATATTATGCATAGATTTTTTTATTACAATGACGATTTGCATGGTCCGCTTATGGTGGTGGTGTTTATATGTTACCTTTGTAAAAGTTGACATCATCGGCATTTCTTTATGAGTTGTAGTACCATGTTTAGGACATATATGAAGGTATAATGTGAAGTTGTTGATGTGAAGTAATGTAATCATATATAAGATATTATGGATTGTATGAATATGTTGTTTGAAGCATGATACATAAAATGTGTTATCTGTGAAGGTTAACAGTAAGGTGTCTTATAGTGCTTGTATGATCTTGTGTGAGTGATTATGTTATGATTCTTATTAAATGATGATATATGATGAAGTTGCGTATTGATCTGTTAAGGTTAACATGCTGTACTCTTAAATGGCTATGTATGACTAAGGTAGTTCGTGATGACTTCTTACATGTGTTAAGAGAAAGTAGTGTCCTGATTAGTAGACCTAAGTCCCTCTTCTTGATGCATGAAAGATATGTGAATATGAGATGTCTTGACTGCGGATGCTAAAACCTCTTATTCTTGTATGTATTAATGACATGACACCTTGAATGAAACTAAGAAGGTCCTTTATGTGAAACCTTACACCTAGTGGTAAAGTTATGAACCTTGAAGTCGAAAGCGTAATGATATCCTTCTTGTATGAATGATGGACTTAAAGTTGGTTGTATGGAATGGTATGATATCATCCTTATGAAAATAATTAAGATATGTTCTTCTCCATTTAAAGGCAGCCCTAAGGGACCACTTTGGTAAGGTGAATGTGATTGAGTTATGAACTAGATATGGAACCCTTCCATGTGAACCTTTAATGTGAATAACTCAATGAGAACAAAGGCTAGCACCGATTGAGTATTTTAAGGGAATTAGATATAGTTAAAGAATGAGGATAGAGTGCAAACAAACCCTTCATATTACTTAACCATGTGCCTACATGGGATGTCTCCAAGTTCTACCATTGGCAAGTAGAACACCCTCTATCGGAGTATGTTACAACTCTGGATTCCATGCTTTGCTACTATGGTCTATGTTGGTTTTTGCATATTCTCATCATATTAGATACCTACTAGTGTTTGAGAAATCTATGAAGTTTAGGTGGTGGTATGGGACGCTACCTAGACATTGCATCTTTAGGCTTTGAAGATGTTAGGTAGTGAGTCCCTAAGTCTTCTTTAAGACTATTACTTCAATGTCCTTATGTGATAAATGTATCTTAATGAACTAATTAATTAACTACTTATGTTAGAAAGTATGTAAATGAATGAGTATCTAATCTAGAGTAACTCTAAGGATTTCCTAGTTAAATTGTGAAGGGGGCATAAAGGATGATCTTTTCATGTGTTATCTAGGGAAGTCTTGAGAATGACTCTAGTTACGAAAGTTGGTCAATAAGTTAGGCACGATCTAGTTTTAGAAGGTCTTAAGTATTATTTAGGTAATCTGGAAGAGGGTGTATGGGCATTGTCGTTTAGAATTACTTATGCAAGTCTTTTGATAACCTTGGTAAGTGAATGTTATAACATATACGTTATGTAGTTTGGTATATTTTATGGGTATTTATCTCATTCTAGGTAGTCCCAAGGATCATATAACTATGTTTAGAGAGGGTGTATGGTCGGTCTCTCTTTGTCTTACTCAAGCGAGTCTTACGATAACTTCTAGTGAGAGGGTTGCATGCTAACTTGGGTTCACTTTGAAGTTGAAGTGATTCACTGTAATGTTGGAATTAGCTCACTGTGAAGCTTAAAATAGTTCATTGTATTATGTGCTATTTCACTGTAGTGTTACTAAAACTGTGGTTAAATGCTTATGTGGTTTCTTATGTGTTTATGAGGTGTTGAATGATGTTCTTATACTTATAGTATGATGTTTTAATCAAAATTCATGAAAACATGTTATTTACTAAATGTCCCTTTTTTATGGTTTTTGCATGGCTTCCATACTTAGTGCATTTAATGTGCTAACCCCTTTTTTTCCCTTTTATACTAAAGTGTAGGAAATTTGAAGTCTTGATATGTCATGGAGGATGTTATGTTTCTAAGGGTTGAAGATGAAGTATTGGTGAGTTCTCATCGATTGTGGACAATATCCACTTGGTTGTCTTAGTTTTTATTTTATGTCTTGTATTGCTTAGTCCCAAGTGTTGTATACCCCAAAGTTTAGATTGTTCAATGAGACATTGTAAAGGATTAGTGTTTCAATGAAAGTCCTTCATTTGAGTATTAGTATTAAAAAGTTCTTAGTGTGTGAAGAAAGTTTTAAATTCTTACTCATTTTAGAATGTTATTATGAAATGAATGATACGAGTGGATTTAGTGAGACTTCTCGGAGTCTTTTATGTTGTGTGGTGACTGAAGGATGCTCTAACTTCTTGGGTGTACTTGTGGGTCGTTGCAGAACCGAGTTCCAAGAAAATGCAAATATGCTAAAAATGCAAGTACAAACTAAAGGAATATGATACTAAGAATGAATTTGCGCATGAATGACTGAAAGATGAAGAGGAACTATTAACTCAAGATGGAGTGGAATTATAAAGAAAGATGCGAGGATACTTTAGCTTTCATGGCTGCTTCTGCTTCATAAGTAGTTCCCTCTACATACTGACTCCTCCACAAAATCTTAACTAAAGCGATTTCCTTGTTTCTCAACCTTCTAACCTGATGGTTAAGAATCTCAACTGGTACATCCTCATAAGAAAGACTATCTTTCACAACCACACTCTCTAATGGCACATCGTAGGCTGGATCACCTACACACTTTTTCAACAGTGAGATGTGGAAGACTGGATGCACTGCTTCTAGTTCTGCGGGTAACTCTAACTCATGTGAAACCTTTCCAACACTTTTCATGATCTTGTAAGGGCCTACATATCTAGGACTTATCTTTCCTTTCTTCCCAAATATCATCACCCTCTTAATAGGTCACACTTTCAAGAAAACCCAATAATGAACTTGTAACTCTAGTTCCTTTCTTCTCACATCTGCATAAAACTTTTGATGACTCTGGGCTGTCTTAAGTCTATAGCTAGTGAGTTGCACTTTATCCATAGCATAGTGGATTGAGTATCGTCATATCAAAGCTGCTTCACCTACTTCGAACCAACAAACAGGAGATCTACATCTACTCCCATACAGTGCCTCATAAGGGGCCATCTGAATTCTGGAATGGTTGCTATTATTGTAGACAAACTCAATAAGATAAAGGTGATCATCCCAACTACCCTTGAAATTGATCACACTAGCTCTCAACATATCCTTTAGGGTATGAATGGTATGTTTTGCCTGTCCATCCGTTTGCGGATTAAATCATGTGCTAAGATTAACCTATGTACCAAGACCTTTGTTAAATGACTTCCTAAAATGAGAGGTAAACTAAAGACCTCTACCTGAGATGATAGACAATGAAACCCTATGCAACCACACTATCTCATACTGTAAATCTTTGTGTAATTCTCCGTCGAATTTGTAGTTATGGCCGCCAAAAAGCGACAAGGCTTAGTAACTCTATCAACAATCACCTAAACAGAATCATGATGTTTGCGAGTACGAGGTAAATATGTGATGAAGTCAAAGTTGGTCACTTCCCATTTCCAAGTAGGAATGTCAATCTCTTGTGTCATACCTCGTACTATATCTCTTTTTATACCATTCCATAAATATATATTTCCTATAGATCGCAATACATCTTAGTGAATCCTGGATGAATATAATATTCGGATTTATATGATTGTACAAGATGTATTGTATCTGTTCACCCATATATGGAACATAAAATCTACCCTGATAATAGTACACCATATCCCCCTTGGGAGAAAACCTCCATACTATGATTGTGGACTGCACCCTTAACTTCAAGCTAGATTGGATCACTGTCTATCTTTTCCTTAACCTCCAGTACCAAAGAAGATCTACCCCCTCTAAAATGTTACACCACTGTCTGATATCTCATAAGGTGAACTCCCAAGTTAGCAAGCCTATGAAAATCCTTAACTAGTTCTTTTATTTTTTCCTCAACATGGGCGACACTACCTATAAATAATCAACTAACAACATATTCTACTACATTTTCCCTACAAAGATTGTAATGAATACTCATATCATAATCCTTAAGGAACTCAAGCCGTCTACTCTATCGAATATTCAAATCTTTCTGGGTGGTCACAAATCGTAGGCTCTTATGGTCAGTGAACACATATATGTGAACACCATACAATTAGTGTCTCTAGATCTTGAGTTCAAACACCACTGTTGCAAGCTTGAGGTCATGAGTTGGATAGTTCTTCTCATGCATTTTAAGCTTTTTACAAGCATAAGCTATAACCATATATCGCTGCATCAACACAAAACCTGGGCGAAATCTAGATGCATCTCTATAGATCATGTAGCCATTTGAACCCTCTGGTATAGTCAAGAAAGGAGCTATAATCAATCTAGTTTTTCGATTCTGCAAAGCTTTTAAGCCAATTATTTGACCATCGAAGCTTGACCATCTTCAAAGTCAACCTAGTCAATGGTGAGGCTATGGATTAAAATCCATATACAAACCTCTGTAATAACCCGCTAGACCCAAGAAACTTCTAATATCCATAGAAGAGGTAGGTCTGGGTCATTGTTTCACTACTTCTATCTTCTGGGAATCCTTTAGGATCCCTTCGCTAGATACAATGTGAAAAAGGATAGAAAAAGATTGCAACCAAAACTCACATTTGTTGAACTTAGTGAATAATTGACGATCTTTGAGAGTTTGCACAAAAATTCTCAAATGACTCATATATTCTTCCTCATTTCTAGAGTTAATGAGGATATGACCAATGAAGATGGTAACAAAAAATGCAAGTACTTCTTGAACACTTAGTTCATCATATCCATGAAAGTGCCAAGATCATTGGTTAGTCCAAACAACATAAAAACAAATTCATAATGACCATACCGAGTTCTAAAGACTGTTTTCAGAATTTCACTATCTCCGACTCTTAGTTGATGATAACCGGATTTGTTGTCTATCTTTGAGAAATAGCTAGCACCCTGAAATTAGTCAAACAAATCGTCAATCTTGGGGGGTGGGACTTATTGTTTATTGTGACCCTATTCAACTATCTATAATCAATGCACATTCTTAGAGAACCGTCTTTCTTTTTTATGAACAACATTGGTGCACCCAATGGAGAAATATTAGGTCTAATGAAGCCCTTATCTAGAATGTCTTTCAATGTTTTTTCAATTCTTTAAGCTCAATTAGATTAATTCTATAAGTACAAATAGAAATAGGTTGTGTATCTGGAAGGAGATCTATTCCAAAGTTAATTTCCCTTTTGAGAAGAAAACCTAGAAGATCTTTTGGAAACAATTCTGTAAATTCATTGACTACACGAATTGACTCAAGAGTTGGGGTTTCGGAGCTAGAATCCTTAACCCGAACTAGATTATTGAGATAAACCTTAGAGATCATCTTCTTTCCTTAAGGTAAGAAATGAATCGACCCATAGGCGCTAAGGTACTATCTTTTTATTCTATGATTGGTTCCTTTGGAAATTTAAAACGAACAATCCTTGTTCGACAACCAACTAAGGCATAAAAGAATGTAAGAAATCCATGCCTAGAATGATATAAAATTCTACCATTTCTAAATCTAAAAGATCTGCTGAGGTGACTTTCAGAGAGACTATAACATGGCAATTTTTGTATACTCGTCTAGCTATAATTAGGTCACTGACTAGAGTAGATACTAAGAAAGGCTATGAGAGAGTTTCTAGTCTAACACTGAATTGGACTACAAGATAAAGAGTTAAAAAGGAGAGAGTAGCCCCTAGATCTAACAATGCATAAACAGAAAGGTCAAAGACTTGTAATATATCAGTGACTACATCAGGAGAACCTTCCTAATCCTGACGAGCGTGAAGAACATATAACATATTATGGCGTTGATCATCATCTATACCAGGTGAGTTACCCTGCTGAGTCAAGCGACCTGCTGGGGCCACTGATGTTGTAGACTAAACTCTACTTTTACTATATCTTTGACCCTCTTTAGAAGGATAATTCCTCAACCTTTGACAAGACTTACCACATCCAAAATATCATTCCTTTACTTCGAGGCACTCGCTCGGATTATTCTTACAACACTTAGGGAGAGTGGTGTAAGTTTGGTTCCTGAAATATTTCCATGATACTTAAAGCCGTGTAACTTAACCTTTTGTCATACTTGTTCTTTGAGGATGGAACACCAGATGAAAAAAGGAGCTGGGGCTGAAAACTTTTGCCGAGTCTGCGAGCGATTCCACTACCCAATTTCTACTGAGAATCGTCAGAGTTCCAGTCCTATCCTAATTATTCTCCTTGGCCTGTTCCCTAAGCATATCACCCCAAACTGCTTAGCATGAGTCATAAGCCTAGAGACATTCATATCTCCTAGTAACATAGCTTTTCTGCATTATTTTTTCACCAAATCTCACACTCCATACAAGAACTTATTCATTTGAGATCTATAACAAGAAACTATACAAGGAGAATACCAGGAGAGTTAGGTAAACTGTAGCCCATACTATTGGACTATCATGTTACCCTACCTTAAGTTTATGAATTTCTGGGCCCTATCTTCTCAACTCTATGAGGAAAAACTGTCCAGAAAGGTTTCGCTAAGACATTCCCAAGTAATAGGGGCTTTATCTAAACCTCTGTTCTCCTTCCACTGAGTGTACTAAATATGAGACACATTCTTAAGTTGGTAAGATGCTATATCAACCAGATCATTCCAAGTGACCTACATCACCTCAAAGATCTTTTTGATCTCAACCAAGAATTTCTGATCATCCTCGGCAGTCTGTGATCCTAAGAACTCATGCGGATTCTTCCTACCAAAGTCATGAACCCTATATGTAGTTGATCCAACATTGGCATTCACAGGATCTTCAGCCTGCTGATTGTTCTAGTTGGAGACACTCTAAGTAAACATTTGAATGCCATTCTTGAATTAAACATGACTTCCTGATCTTTGAATGGAGGAGCTGTGTAAGCGGTCCTACCATTCGCATTCCTAGCGTCAGATCTATGAGGAGACATAATCACTGAAACGAAGAACGTCGGTTAGAATGGAATTAGATCATACCTTATGTATGATAAGAGTAACAAGAAAATGAAGAGTTTTCTTAAAACACTTTGTAGACACCTTCTCACTAAATGTTGTGAACTCCACACCCACGAAAGAAACTCTACTAAGTGCGGTTTTTCAAACATCCTAGGACACATAAACCTCGGGATATGATACCATGTTTTCACACCCCGAGCTACCCCAAAGACGCAGACACCGGACCTCAGACCACAAGTGATTCCATGCTTAAACTGTTGGCATGATCATGATCATTCTAAGGATATGCAGAAGCTAAATCATAATTATAATGAAAATTTGGGGAATATACATATACTAAGATATATGAAAATTGATGATTTTAATACAAAGAAGATATTAACTCAATACTAAGTTTAAACTAACTATTTCTAAAAATAGCCTCTAACTGACTAGAAATGCTTGGAAAGGCTCCAACTAAGTCTAGTAAAACTGAAACTAAAAAACTAAAAATATTTAAAAGAAACTCACAACTATTGTCCTTGGAGAATGAGGACTCACCACTGATTTTGCGAAATTGGAGATCGTGAATCGATCTAATCGTGATCTGGATTCTGAGAGTCTGAATCTACATCACGAGATAATGTAGCGCATGTATGCATCAGTACTTGAAATGTACTGAGAAAGTAGGATAAAGTAAAACTGAAATAATACATAACTAAACAAGCACAAAAGCAAATGTAACTTTCTAAACATGATATATTGAATGTTGAGCTAACTGGATGGAGTGACCAAAATTATAACATGCTGAGATAGAATACTGGCTGAACTCTAAATATGGTGAATGCAATAAGTATTAGTGAACTATGGGAGCTACTAATAACTGATAATAAAACCACAGCAGCTAAAGGTAGAGTCCGATGTATACACCCCATCGAAAGGACCGAATATACACTGCCAGAGATATAAAGGCATGCTAGTGTTATAACTTAACTGATGCCCACATAGGGGACTTACAACCTAGTCGGCTAATAGTTTTTGGACTATTTGGGTATGCTGAACCCTAGTACAAGTCAATATTATACGATCCCAGTAAATAATTAACATATTATGAATTAGTTACTTTAATATTTGATAGTTCAAAACTGAACATGTAAACTGAGAATGCGACAATAAATGTGATAATGATGCAATAATAACTAAGGCATGTATAACTGAATGATTGATATATCTGACCTACAATGTGTAACTCAACAACTAAAGAAATACATAAAGGGTTCTGAAATTCATGCAATAAACTTACTAGTAACACGATAATCTGATTTAGAACATATAACTAACTAATTCATGATGATTAGCTCTAATTATAGAAACCTAGGTCTATTCATAATAAGGGAATCAAGAAATTAACTAAATACTAAGGACCTAATGGGAAAATGGAACCTACTAGTGAAATCCCACATACCTGGTGACGAATTCCACGAAGGACTCTTTTTATTTGAGGGCTGGATTTGATGGAACCTTCTTGGGTTCTTTAACTAGGATTCTTTACCTTCTTCTCCTACATGCTTCTAATTTTCTATGTTATGATTAATGATTTGACTTAGGTAAGTTCTAGTTATGTTTCTAGGCTTAAAGTGACTAAAAACACATGATTTAGGGTCTAAACGATGTAGCTAAGGGGCCATGCGAACAAGGAAAATACAAAAAGACCCATAACTCAAAAGATATTTGAGTCATTGATGAATTCGAGTAATGGGCCATACTGGTCGACCGTCATTCTTGAATAAGAAATAAAGTCAGCTGGCCCATTGACAAAGTCAACTGATGGGCTTTAAGTTGACTGAGAGTCCGTACTTGTCCATTGTCGGTCGCAATTGATGCTTATTGATTGGCGCATCAACATAGTTGAGTGACAGACCATAAGTCGACTGACGATCCATAGTTGGCTTTTTCGGTAGCACCTGCAACTTCTAAAAATCCGAATTTTTTGTCTGTTTAGGATACGTGGTCTTACATGAATTTCTTCACTCTTGGGTTCTTTTCTCTAAGAGGCTCTCTCAAAATTGGATATCAAAGCTCCCCAAATTCTAGGTTTTCACTTAATTTGGTTGATCTCGTTATAAAATTGTTTTCATTGATCTAAATTGATTATTTATGATTATATATTAAACTTTATGGATGAATTCATGTAATGCTGGTGGTTTTTGAACAACCCCCACAAGACCAACAAATCTCCCTTCTTTCTCAAATCTAAAACCTAGTATGCTTTGATTGATAAATAATGGATGGGAATCTAGTGTATCTTTATGTAATTCAGTAAATAATTACGATATTACCCTATATAATAAATGAATATCATGAAGTTACGGTTGACTCATCATTTTATATCCCGAAACCTTTCTCGAGGGCAAACTTCTGTCTTAGACTCAATAAGCGAAATCATGCTGAACAAGATATGACAAAAATAGACAAACAGAAACACAACATACTTCTTTTACTATTACCAAAGTACCAACTCCTTGAGAAATACTTTCATATAAACACTTTAGAACACTATGCACATTCATACTTCATCATACCATATACTTAATATAATTGCATATAAGTTATAGTCATAATATGTTCATACATTACTATTCATGAACTTAGAAGACCAACATAGCAACTATCCTATCAAGGTACACATGTGCAAGGAATAGACAAGGTCCCATACCCTTTCACATAGTAGTACACCTATCAAGTCATCCTAGTTAATAATAGATCATATACTTCATAGATACAAATGTTTTACATGCATAGTAGTAGACATTATGCATATGAGAATACCATTTCATTAGACACCATGAAGCTATACTACATTGTAAGCAAGCATAATGTGTGAGTGTGTGTACATTGGTCAACATGATCACATAATGAATATCAACAACATATTGAGGCAGCCACCCTCTTAGAACCAAAATACACCTTCATATATAGACCATACAACACATAATAGCATAGCAGAGAAGATAACATCACATTACTTTCAAGACTCCTCACCTTAGATATTCACACATTCATATAGAGGTAATAGGTAAGGGATTATTAACCATCATAAATCATCAATGGACCTAAACCTATCCCTAACATAGTTATGCACATGCTTGTTACATTAGTAATGATCATAACTAGAATAGATGACTAGCCACGAGCTTCACATAGGGTGATCATCACTAACCCACATTCATAGTATAATTGCCTTCAAGGACATGATCACATCAGATGTATATTGTCAATAAAGTAAACACAGCTACCAAAAGTGGACCATACCACACAATGCCATACAAGGTTTCATTAACTAACAATACTATAAGATAGAAAAGAAGATAGGCAATCATAACAATTTCTCATCCTTTGATCATCATTGATCAAAACCCTTTTTTTTTATCAAGAATACAATATAAGGAAGTATCTAAATACCTCATTGTAGAATAAAACAACTGAAAATTGATAAAGAACCCATGGGAATCCAAGCTCCAAGCTATTCTTGAGCTTCACCTCCAAAGGAGAATTCTAGAGAGGTTTCTTTTTTAGAGGGAAGGGTTTCAATTTGAAGAATGAATTTGGAATGGGCTATTCACGTTTTTAATCACCTAAATACATAAAATAAAGATAGCCAAATAAACTACCTAGGGTCAGGTTAGAATTTTGGGGTTAATTTCCCATCCACCCCACAATAAGACAGTGTGCATGGGTGTTTTACACAACCTGCATTAACTGTCTCAAACGACGCTCAGTAGGTCCAGCGACGGACCGTAATTCAGGAAGTCGTTTGGGACAGAAGCTTGTTCATTGACTTGAGCCTTCACAAGGATAATTCTTGGACGGAACCTTGATATACCGTGGTTACACGATATTTTTAATCCTTTTTCCTAAAGTTTATTGTGTGTACAAAAGACTTTTTGTATTGATTTTTATGTAAGATTCTCCTTTTTTGAAGGAAATCTGTCCAAAGATGAACGCAGAAAATTTTGAGCGAAGAAATGAAGAAGAGACCACCTACGTAGCTTATGACGGTCTGTCGAGCCTGTGATGGTCCGTAGGTTAACTACTGAGCTTGGGTTGGTATTAAAACATGTCACTGGAGTGAAGAAAAGATAAATGCAGTTAACTACTTGTCTAAACCACCACCACCAAATGATGAATTTTATTATGAGGAGGATACCTATGCGGTAAATGAGAAGACGGGGGTTTACGACCGAGTGCCAAAGGCTAAAATCAGGAGAATTGGTGAAAAGGCAAGGAAACCAAGGTCGGATCTATGGTAACTATAACTGCGAGGGTCAATATGTCCGAGATGGAAATTACAACCGCAACAACAACATCTACAGGGGTAACTATGGCAACAGAAATGATAGGAATGGTCCCTATGTTCCTCCTCAAAATCGTGAAGTTACTCCTAGGGATGATGGAGGTAGTATGGCGCGAGTTGAGGATGTGTTGCACAAAATGATGAGGAGGTTCGATGCTAGTGATGAGCACACTAAAGAGTTAAGCAGTGATTTAGCGGGTATTGGTCAGAAAGTCGATACACATGCAATATCGATTAAGCAGCTTGAGTTGCAAATGGACAAATTATCTGCGAATGTGAACACACAGCAACCGGGCACTCTTCCTAGCAACACTGTCCAAAATCCAAAGAATGATGGACACTGTATGGGAATCACTACGCGCGGTGGTAAGCAAACCATTAACCCACCCATGCCGTCTATTGAGGAAAAGGTGATAAAAGATAATGATAGAGGGGTGGAGGTTAGTGGTGAAGTAGAAGATACACTGAAAAAGTTGTTGAAGTGCCTAAAAAGGTAACTCCCATGCCTAGACCACCACCCCCATTTTCTCAAAGATTAGTGAAAAAGACCGAGGATGGTAAATATCGGCGCTTTATAACAATGTTGAAGCAGCTTTCTATCAATGTCCCTTTTGTAGAAGATTTAGAACAAATGCCCGGTTATGCCAAGTTTATGAAAGATCTGGTTACAAAGAAAAGATTGGTCACCTTTGAGGATGATGATAGAATGAAGCATTGTAGTTCTATTTCTACAAGATCTCTGGTACAAAGGAAAGACGATTCGGGTGCATTCACTATTCCTTGTACTATCGGGTTATTACATTTTGCGAAAGCATTATGTGATCTGGGGGCAAGCGTAAATCTCATGCCCCTCTCGATTTACAAAAAAATAAGTTTAGGTGATCCAAAGCCCACTGCGATGTGACTACTGATGGCCGATCGAATAGTAAAAAGGCCTATAAGGATACTCCCTGATGTGCTAGTAAAAGTGGAGTGAATTCGATTTTGAAGTGCCTAATATTCTTGGGAGGCAATTCCTTGCTACGGGTAGAGACTTAGCTGATATGGAAAAGGGGCAGATGAAGTTTTGGTTGAACAATGAAGAAGTGACCTTCAACATTTGTAGGTCCATGAGACAGAGTGGTGAGCTCCAATCGGTATCTGCTTTATCCTACAGAGTTTGTAAGGCATCCGAGACACAAATAGAAGAACGTTTGGGTGTCGAAGCATTAGCGGCAGTAATCATGAATTTTCATGACGATTGCATTGAAGAGTATGTGTCATTAGTCGCGGCTCTTTATCGTTGTGATGTTCGGTTTAAACCTAAGAAATATGAGTTACACATGAAGAATCGCGAGTCTCCACCCGCGAAACAATTTATAGAGGAGGCTCCAAAGTTAGAATTAAAAGCTCTCCCACCTTATCTCAGGTATGAATTCTTAGGAAATGGTGACACTTTGCCGGTAATCATTGCATCAGACCTGAATGAACAACAAGTTGAGAGTGTGGTGAAAGTGCTAAAAATGTTCAAAAGATGTATATTGGGTGGACTATTGCGAACATTATTCGGATCCCTCCTAGTATTTGTTCTCATTAAATCCAACTCATGCCCGATCATAAGACAAGTATTGAGCACCAGAGATGCTTAAATCCACCTATGCAAGAGGTCCTGAAGAAGGAAATTATTGAATGGTTGGATGCTGGCATAATCTATCCGATCGCCGATCAGTTGGGTATGCCCTGTTCTGTGTGCACCTAAGAAAGGGGGAATGACTGTAGTCCCCAATGAGAAAAATGAACTTGTTCCAATGAGACCAAATACAGGATGGACGGTGTGTATGGATTACCGTAAATTAAATGCATGGACCGAAAAAGACAATTTTCCTATGCCGTTGATTGATCAGATGCTGGATAGACTTGCCGAAAAAGGGTGGTACTATTTTCTTAATGGATATTCGGGGTATAATAAGATTTCTATTGCACTAGAAGATCAAGAGAAAACCACCTTTACTTGTCCATATGGGACCTTTGCGTTCAAGAGAATGTCGTTTGGGTTGTGCAATGCACCCGCCACATTTCAGAGATGTATGATGTCAATATTCTCCGACATGGTGGAAGATACTATTGATGTTTTTGTGGATGATTTCTCTGTGGCTGGTGAATCATTTGAACGGTGTTTGAATCATTTGTGTGAGGTACTTAAGAGATGTGAAGACTGCAATTTTGTACTACATTGGCAAAAATGCCACTTCATGGTGATATAAGGTATTGTTTTGGGTCATCGTATTTAAGAAAAGGGCATAGAGATTGATCAAGCTAAATTCGAGGTAATATAGAGACTTGCCCCACCTACCTCTGTAAAAGGTGTAAGAAGCTTTCTTGGGCATGCAGGTTTTTACCGGAGATTCATCAAAGAATTTTCATAAAATTGCACATTCGTTGTGCAAATTACTGGAGAAAGATAGTAAATTTTATTTTGATGAATCCTGCCTTAAAGCATTCAGCGAGCTAAAAGAAAAATTGGTGTCTGCACCTATCATTATTTCTCCGGATTGGAACATTCAATTTGAGGTGATGTGCGATGCTAGTGGGGTTGCTCTTTGTGTGGTACTGGGAAAAAGAAGGAACAATATCCTTCACCCCATTTACTATACTAGTAAACCCTAAATAAAGCCCAGAAGAACTACAAAGTTACTGAGCAAGAACTCCATGCAGTAGTCTTTGCTTTTGAAAAATTTTGCTCCTATTTGCTAGGTACTAGAATTATAGTGCATACTGACCATTCTACAGTGTGCAAAACCGAGGTTGATTCGTTGGGTATTACTACTACAAGAATTTGACTTTGAGGTGAGGGATAGAAAAGGGATCGAGAATCAAGTTGCCGATCACTTTTCCCGTCTAGAAATGAAGCTATGAGAGAGTTAGGGGATAAGACTGATATTGATGATACTTTCCCCGATGAGCATGTATTGACTGCCTCACAAGACTTGATTCCATGGTTAGCAGATTTCGCGAATTATCTGGCTAGCGATATTATTCCACCGAACTTGTCCTTTCATAAAAAAAAATTCATGTACGATGTGAAGCAGTTCTTTTGTGATGAACCATACTTATATAGGAGCTATACCGATAGTATTATTTGGCGTTGTGTGCCAGAATGTGAGATGTTGAGTGTTTTAGAGGCATGTCATTCCTCACCCGTTGGTGGACATCATAGTGGTATCGGAACAGCTCATAAGATATTACAATGTGGTTACTATTGGACAACTCTTCATCAACATGCTCATGAGTTAGCAAAAGCATGTGATAGATGCCAAAGAGATGGCGGCATTTTAAGAAAGCAAGAGCTCCCTCTAAACCCCATTCTTGTGATTGATTTACTTGATGTTTGGGGTATTGACTTTATGGGTTCTTTTGTGAGTTCTCATGGAATGAAGTATATTTTAGTAGAGGTTGATTATGTATCTAAATGGGTGGAAGCTATCTCCCTCGCAAACAATGATGGGAAGAGTGTCACTTCGTTCTTGAAAAAGAATATATTCTCTCAATTTGTTACCCCTAGGGCAATTATTAGTGATGGGGGATCCCACTTTTGCAACAAACTGTTCAAGGGATTATTGGAGAAATATGGGGTTCGCCATAATGTGGAGACTCCTTACCATCCTCAAACTAGTGAGCAAGTTGAAGTGTCAAATAGGGAGATCAAACAGATATTGTCAAAAACAGTGAACGCTAGTAGAACAGATTGGTCAAGGAGGCTTGATGATGCTCTTTGAGCCTACCGGACAGTGTATAAGACTCCCATAGGTATGTCCCCATACCAACTTGTATATGGGAAAGCTTGTCATCTTCCGGTTGAATTAGAGCATAAAGCCATGTGGGCTATGAAGAAGTTGAAAATGGATTGGAACGAAGCTGCAGAACAACGGTTAACTGGGTTGAATGAAATCGATGAATTTCGCCTGAAAGCTTATTTAAGCTCAGCCCTTTACAAAGAAAAGATGAAGAAGAACCATGACCTAAAAATTGAAAAACGAGAGTTTATGGTTGGGGATTTGGTGCTTTTATTCAATTCTAGGTTGTACTTGTTTCCGGGCAAGCTCAAGTCCAAATGGACTGGCCCTTACATGGTTACCCAACTATTCCCTCATGGAGCAGTTGATTTGGAAACCAAGGAGGGTGTGCGGTTTAAGGTGAATGGACAGCAAATAAAAATCTATTTTGGTCATGCTGAATCGGCGAATGATGTGATGGAGGCATACCATCTTGATGAAGTTTGAGTAATTAAGTGTCTTCAGTCGTGTCGCGATGTTAAATCAGGCGCTTGTTGGGAGGAAACCCAATACATATTGTTTTGTTTCTAGTAATGATAACATTTTCTACTAATGGGTTTTAAACTTGCAGGAACATCACCAAGAAATTCTACAAAAAATCACTTAGCAACATTCACTGACGGACACATCGACGGACCGTCGCATGAATCTGTCGTTCCAGTACGTTCTTCAGTTATTTTCAAAATCAGGGCACCCATAAAGGAACCCATGACGGACCCGTCGCATATGCGACGGACCGTCGTCGGGGACTCGTTGCGTCATTAACCAGCAACCCGACCCGATCCGGCTGGGGAACTTTTAAAATTTTCAACCTTTAAAACCCCCCACCCCTTCATTTGAACGATTTCTTTCCCTCTTTCTCCCATTCCCTCCCTTTCAAACTTCCAACTTCCTCCTCTCTTCCAACTGATCACTTCCCCAAATCCCCAATTCCGGAAATATTCTTTCTACAGGTTGGATAATGCTTTTGTGGTTCTGCTCTTGATAACCAAGTGCCTCACTTTCTTGTTTTTTCTCCTCTTCTCAGGTATGTGTCTCTGATCTCTACCCATTTACATTGCATTTTTGTTTTTCAATTACTATTAGCCTATTTATTTTTTGTGGGTCTTTATTCTTTGATCCAATTTTGTTTGACATAGGTTGAGAACCCTCGAATTGCCTTGTTAAAACTCGAGAAATTGGTGCTTTAGCATTGCTGGATTGCTAGGTATTTACGTTAGAAACATGTAGGTTAACACTAAGTATTCTGTTTTAGTCATAGGGGATGATTGTGGCATCCTCAGTTCTTTCACTGAATGAAAGAACGAGACCTTGATAATGGACCGTCGTACCCACGACGGACCGTCATAGGGTCTGTTCCTACACCCCACTATTCGTTTTCTCTATGTGTCCACCAACAGACAAATGTGACAGACCGTCGTTCCCACAATGGTCTGTCCTGCATAACCATCATGGTTGTCAGAGACTTTTGTTCTAAGGGTCTCCAACTTTTTCTATGTTTCCTCTGACAGACATCTAAGATGGAAAGTCATTAACACGACGTTCCTGCACAATCGTCATGGTTGTCAGACACCCTTGTACTAAGGGTCTCCATTTTTTTCCAAGTGTTACTGACGGACATCCACGAAAGACCATCATACCCGCAACGGTCCATCCTGCACAATCGTTTTGGTTGTCAAAGACCCTATTCCTAAGGGTCTCCAACTTTTTCAAAGTTTCCTCTGATGGACATCTAAGACGGACCGTCATTAACACGACGGTCCTTCCTACACAACCATCATGGTTGTCAGAGACCCTGGTCCTAAGGGTCTCAATTTTTTTCCAAGTGTCCTCTGACGGACATATACGATGCACCATCATACCCTTGACGGTCCATCCTGCACAACCGTCATGACGGTCAAAGACCCCTCTCCTAAGGGTCTCCATATTTTTTCTAAGTGCCCCACAACGAACATCAATGACAGACCGTCATTATCACAACGCTCCGTCCTGCTTATCTGTCATAACTGTCAGAGACTTTCCTTCAGGGGTCTCCACATAAACATAGTTTAAGTAAGCTATGACGGACCCCATGACGGTCTGTCATACTCAAGACGAGTCGTCACCTTGTCCATCGTGTTTCACTGTTACTACAGAGATGTTATTACAAATTTGCTCTTATGTTTATTTTTTTGTCATTTTTTCTTGTCTTGTTTGCTCCTCCTAGTACTAATAATGATTCTTTATAGGTACTATCTCTAATGGCACCAAAAAAAAAGATCGAGTTTACGCACGTTGGCGTTTAAAGTGTGTCACCCCATCTGCCCAACTGGTTATAGGCTCTGATGATGAGAAAGATCCCAAGTACGTGCCGCCAAGCACTGCCACTTCAGCACGAGCTGCACGTGCAACCAGCGCTACGCCCAAAAAGGTGGCGTCTGGCGTAGTCAATGCCTCCTAGTCTGATGAGGAGCGCACACTGACCGACATACCTTCTGGGTCAGCTACACATGAAGAATGAGCGTTTAGTTCCTTAGGAGTTTCGTGGTCGGAGGAAGCCTCCGGGTCCGCAGAAGTCCCTGCACCCGCCACTGTTTCTAAGTCTGCCTTGTCTGATGAGGCTGAAAGTCCTTATTCTACTCCAGGCTCAACGACTGGTGCTCTCACCCCGGTTGTCGGCCATCCTAACCGGTGGTTTGTCGACGGGCAATACCAAGTGTATTCAGATGCCAAGTTTCTAAATGATAAAGGTGTCACGACACGGACCATTACACTGGAGAGGCCGGTCCTTACGGGGAGTCTCCCCACCATGCCAGATATCCACAATCTCTTCACCAGACACCGGCTAGAGTGGACAACTCATTCTTTGGGCCGTTACAATGAGTAGTTGGTCCGAGAGTTTTACACCTCTAATGTGGCTACTCTCCGATCACAGATTAATAGGCGGGCTGCATTCGCCAAAAAGGCCCCACTTGAGCACGTTAGATTATGCGGCATACAGACCAACATCTCCCTACCAGCCATCCTCCGGTATCTGTACGGCGAGGATGTTGATGCCAACAGGACCCCTCTCACTGCCGAGTTCGACTACCAGTGGCAAATTGCTAAAGATGGACAATTCATGCGTGAGACCTCGCTGAGAAAGACCACAAAGAGGTGTATGGCCCTGCACTTATCTATTGATGGAGAGGGTGCCGACTGGGTAGCAGAGCCGAAGGGAGCCATTAGGAAGGCTAACTTGACCTTCAAGGTTAAGTTTTTATGGTTGATTGTCTGCCACTACATTGTCCCCTCGGCTGTTGATAATATAGTTACGTGGGATTGTGCAGTTCTGATGGCGGCGATGATAGCCGAGCTTAAGGTTGATTGCGCTTGGCTTCTACAGGCGGTCATGCACGAGAGGGATTTCAAGGTCACCACTACTTACCTTTTTCCGTGCATGATATTTTCCTTATGCAAGTCCGTAGGTGTTCCGATCTGGCACATTGATCAGCTCAAGACTCCGCTGGGCATTGTTGATATCTGCGTCATCAGGGATGAGGCCAAGGAGTTGGCTCCACGCATAGGTCCCCGTCCAAAGTTGCCTCCACTTGGTGAAAGTCATGCTGATACGGTAGCACATGCTCAAACGGCTACACAGGATACTTCAGTGACCATTGACACTAACCCAGTCGAGTCTATCCCGGGTAGTAGAACTTCCCCTAGGTCCTCTCGCTCAGCTCCTTTCCCCGCTCTGGACCCTCTTGCTAGGGTCTAGAAACTAGAAGATCAGATGGCCACACTTCTTCATCACATATAGCCTTGGATGCAAAGGTCAATGCTGAGGCGGAGGAGCGCTTGGAGCATAAGATGGCCCAGCACACAGAGTGGAAGATTGCTGAGGTGAATCAGCGCTTAGATGCTTTTGAGTTGCTGGTGCTAGACCGGCCAGCCCCTCAGCTGGATGTGTCGACCCTTCAGGCTGTGGTTGAGAGTCTGCGAGCTGATATTGATATGATGCTTATAGGCTAGTGTGCCTGAGTTTGAGGCCTCTTCTGTAGAGCCTGCTGAGGACACAGTGTTGGCGGCTTTATTCGCCACTTATGAGATTTCACGACCTCCCCCTCGAGAACATGCCAAGAGGCGCAGGGGTCAAGAGGAGGATGAGGCTAAGGCAAGTAAGAAGGAGCGCCGTGGGATGGAGGCTGCGAGGAGAGCCTCGATTGCTGATAAGGAGGCGCGTCAGATCAGTGCTTTAGAGTACGCTGCTGGGGCATCTAGCTACAGAAATGTTGAGAGAGAAGGAGGCACTACTGATAGTGTTGTTGCTGATGAGGACACTACTGAGGGTTTCCAGACTACATATGTAGTGGGTTCCAAGGAACCGGACCCACCAGTTTGCTTATCGCCGACGCTTTCCGCCCAGGTTTGCTTCACCTACCACTCTCGTATTTCACTTTTTTATGCATTGGGGACAATTGCATATCTTTTTGTTGGGGGTGGGGTAAATGGAAAGTGAGTGCTTGGGTGATGTTTGAGTAGCGCAATTCACGGTCCTCTTTTGGGGTTTTCTTGCCTGTGTTCTTTCTCGCCAAGAGACTAATTATTTTTATTGTTGAACCGACATGTCTATATATTATGTACATAGTATAACTCTGAAGCATGATGGCTAAAACAAAAATGATATCCTGATGTAATGAAAATGATGCATGGCTAGGCATAGTAATTAATAAATGTGTGGCTCTAAGCATGACATAGCGATACACCACTGTATGAACCTAAGTCTAAGAGTCCAACTAGGTGTTTGATAATCTGGTAAAGTAATGAGATGTCAAGTGAGTGTGAGGAAAATTTGAATAGTCCACTATTTGTACTGATCTAGAACTTGCCTGGTTAGTCCTGCTAAAAGTAAGCTGTAATAGACAATTAGGAAAGGATCATAGGCCCTTGTTCAATATAGCAAATTTTTAGCCTAAATAAAGTAGAATAAAAAAATGAATGAAATCAATCCCTCTTTGATCCAAATGATTTGAGCTTTAAATAGACCTTTCTTTTTCACCCCAACTGACCTTTTCTGGGGATAATGTGTTGGACCTGGTCCCTCCTTGGACATGTGCACCTCCGCTTATGCAAAAAGCATAAGTTGAGGGTGGCTAATGCAGTAAACAACCTTTTCTAGGCCTAGACCCAACTTTTGGTATTGTGTACTTTGACACATGGAAAAGCCATGAGTTGAGGGTGGCTATTATGAGAAATGCTCTGGAAAAGTGAGGTTGATAGAACAAAGAGAGAGAAAGAACAAAAGCAAAGTGACTCAAGAACCTGTTGAAATAAAAGTGAAATAAAAGAATATAATAAATACAAGATATAAAATAAAAGAGTCACTTACACAAATGAAGAAAGAAGGGAAAATAGCATGGTGAAAGAATATGAGAAACTGGGTGAATAAAACGATAAAAAGTGGTACATTTAGCCGGTATGTCAAGGAGGGAAAAAAGTCACTAAAGTATACCTAAATATTCCCTACCTGACCCTTAGCCAATGTTACAAGCTAAGAAAGTCCTATCGTGATCCTAAGAGTTGTATGGCGAACTTAAAGTAGTGAAAATAAGGGCAAGCTTATGACAATATGTATGAATAAATTGTGAATTTGTTCTGAGAGTGAGTGTTGAAATGTAATCCTTATAATCAAACTGAAATCATTGTGTGAAAAATGAGGATGTTGTTTTGAAGTGAGGACACTAGTTACGATACCGAAAATATTATCACCTCGGTGAGAAATTAAAGAGGATAGGTGTCAGTGCGTGGTGAGTCTGTGTCATGGTTTGGTTCCACATAATTCAAGCCTAATAGTGATAATATTCAAAAACATGATGAGATTGATCGGGATTGATAACCAAATGATTGAGAAAGCTAAAATATGGATATTATTGTACAAAGATTTTGTAGTGAGTCATAGTGCGTCGCTTTAGGACAAACAACAAATTAAAGTTGAGGGTGTTGATATACCGTTGTTTCACGGTATTTTTAATGCTTTTTCCTTAAGTTTAGTGTGTGTCCAAAAGCCTTTTTGTAGTGAATTTTATGTAAGTTTCTCCTTATTTGCAGGAAATCTGTCCAAATATGAACGCGGATGTTTATAAGCGAAGAAATGCAGAAGAGACCACCTACGGAGTTTATGGCAGTGTATCGAGCCTGTGACGGTCCGTAGGTGGCATCGTAGTGAAGCTACTGAAGGAAGATGGGCAAGTCTGACTTAGTGTGGGATTATGGAAGTCCACGACGGACCGTCATAGCCACGACGGTCCATCATGCTGGTTTGGCGCAATAATCAGAGAGTAGTCCCAGTACCAAATTCCAAGAAGTTTAAGTATTATGGAACGTAGACCCTCAACGGATCGTCGTGCTTGGAACGGTCCGTCATACCTGTCCGTTGAGGGTAATGAAAGAAGCAAAAGAAAAATTTGTGAAGTATGGGACGACGGAGGCCATGATGTCCCCTCGTGACCACGACGGTCCATCACGAGGTCCGTCGACTCGGACATATTTTGATAGTTTTCAGTAATTAGAATCCTTCTTTTATTCGATTTTTGTTTTTATTAAAAACAGTTCGAAAAACCTCATTTTTGGGGTTAGACTTTTCAATAGTAGACTATTTGATGTTAGACTTTTTGATAGTTAGCCATTTTGATAATCTTTAGTTTTCTTGTTCAAGTATTGAAGGATTAATTTCAGTATTTGTTACCCTTTTTTCTAGAATTGATTGTTGGTGTTTTTGTTGATTAATCAAGTGAATTTCTGGATTTTATTCATTCTCATTAAAGTAAGTGCATGAATTCTTATATTAAATATATGAATAGTGTGATTATCACTATGGGTAACTAAACTTCATAACCACGGTTGTGGGAACCAAGTGTGAATAATGAGGTAAAATCTAACTAAAATAGCAATTATAGAATAGTGTCTTGCATGTATTGATAATTCTTTCATTTAGAAGTTTTTTTAACGGATGGCCAACGTTAGAACTCGCCTTAATGCTACTTGATGGACCAAGGAGGTAGATAATAGGAAAAGAATTATCAACATAGATTTAGTCTATACTATCTAATAGGCTAGTGTCGATTGGTAGGAGGTAATAACTTAGTCAAATATCAAACACAATGATTAATATGAGGTAAAGGTAAGGGTTAGTATAGCAACACACGTAGCCGGACCAAGGTGCAGAGTGAAATTTTCTAGATGCCGGACCAAGGATTTAGAGATACATTACTTATCACTTTACATGCAAGATACTAGGAAAGAATTGTTATAGTTAGGATCATCAAGTTAGGAACCTGTGGGGAACACTTAAATCCTAGTTACTTTTATTAATTGATTAAGCACCAAGATTTACAACTGTTAGTTGTTTACTTTAATTTAGTTAATTATTTTCATTAATTTAGATATAAAACCCCCCTTTATTGTCTTTTGTTTTCTACGAAAATAATTGACTAAATAATAGTAATAATAGAATAAAATTAAGTCTGAAGTATTTTCCTCGAGGGAACGATCCCAACCTCATTAGTTTGATTCTTTACTTGATACGACCACTTTACTTCTTATTTGAGAAGTATGTTTGAGCGTATCATGCCTCACCATCGACGGACCGTAGGTGAGACTACTGACCATCTTTTGGCTCTGTTGATTGACACTACCAAGGCAGTGTCTTGACAACCTTTGGGTCCTTCTTGAGGTCTTTTTGTAGGGCCCTTGGGGATTCGCACGTGGAAATTTCAAAATTTAATATGAACCTTAACAATTTAAGGACCTTCCACATCAGTTTCACCCAAAACATAGACTCACAACACGTCGAAACATGCTTGGCACAATCACGACACACACATGCACGTCTCAAGATCTAACTTTCAAACAACTTTGCCGTTGTTTGATATTTGGCCTCTAAACTTCATGAAAGTAAATATACTATCTATATTAATCATTTTTACTCATATAAGGACTTCATAATACAATGACACACATAGAAGCACATAAAAACATCTAAGGCCTCTTGGTGACTAGTCGTCGAATGTCTTGGTTGTTCCGTGACATTTGAGTTCCAAATGAATTCAAATCACTCATGTATACTTTAAAACACTTAATTAAAATTTGAAAAATCTTATACGAACATGTGAGTATCTATACACCCTAACTCATTTTGGGGGTCTTACAAAATCCCCTAGTTGGGAACATTCGTCCTTGAATGACACTTAAAACACTTTAATCACAACAAGGACTTGAATGAATCATACAACAGATCACAACATTCATACCCTAATCACAAAGAATTTAATGTACCAAACTTACAAGTAATAGAAAACTCAAACCATTTAGCACTCAATGCAACACAAGCAAGTAAAACCTTTATTCGCTCACTCTACAATGCATCAAACACATAGGCTCTTGCCATGTTCATAGGAGGAACATCGTTCTTCTAATCATAACATGGTTCTTACATTTCAATTCATTCAGATCTCATTATGAAACCATATTTAAGTCACACTTAGATAGATTCAACAACACTCAAGATACTAATAAGCACTCCTACTTCAATTCACTTAGACTTGAGTTAAGTAAATCAATAATAGTCTTTCTTAATTAGACATTCTGCCATTAAGGCGATACTCAACCATACCATGCTTAGTTGTGTCCATGGAGGAATGTCCTTCTCGTCAACACATTTACATGTTTCATGAGTTCATAGGCAAACAATGCACAAAGGTCAATTTACTGTAGAAATGAGAATTTCTCAACTTTTAACGAAAGCATGTTCATAATCTTCTTCCTAATGTAGTCAAAATGGTAATTTACACCTCACACATCACAACAATAGGAAGAAATTTCACATAATTTCAATCTCTAGACTAACACTAGCCTTAATAAACATGCATCATTTAGGGAAAGTCTTACAATTTATAGGAACACAGAAGGACAATAGCTAAACTTGCCTTCACTTCAAGAATTGAACCTACAATCATCCTTTCCAAACTATACAAGTCACATAGTTTTCAAGAGAATTATCATTTTTAGTTCAAGGAGACTCAAAATTCTCAATATAAGTCTAAACCTTATATATCAAAAGTGACTACAACCATGTTTCTTAACTTATCTCACGAAGTTAAATGCAAAATTAACATAGCAAGATGCACAATCAACATGAGAAAACCATTATTTGATGAGAAATCCTTTTTCGTGTGATTTAGAATCCTCAAAACATGTATACATAGTGTTAACGAAGACATACTAAATATAAGGAGAACAGGCAACTCATACTTTAATGCAAGACTACTATCATGAACAAGCTTCTAGGGACTCTTTAGTTTCAAGCTCAAGTAAGAATAAAAGGATAGGGGTAGAAGTATCTACAACCTTACTACTCTCATCCTCGTCCCCCTCTTAGGATAAACCCAATTAAGAGAAACTTAACCAAAACCTCAAGTGGATCTTAGCTTAGCAACCTTCATCATCATCACTTAAAAGTGATTACCAACCTAAAAGGGAATTATAGTAACTCAACATAGGAACACCAAAGGCATTTTAAACCTTATCATCTATGCAAATTATCCCCAATCATCAATTTAGGTCATACTATCAAACCGCATAAGGTTTCAACTATCCCATAGACACCAATGGTCATACAACATTAGAGGAAAAAACTAGATGAGACTTGGCCATAAGGTCTCTTTCTTTTCTATGAACATTATAGTAAGGTAACTAAACCCAAATAATCACCTTGACAAGACAAGCATACTACCCTTACTTCTAAGATCAAGTCTATACAAAGGACTCCAATTCAAACAAGGCAACACATATATATTTAGGCAACATTTGAACCATTTAAACATATAACTAAGGAAGCATGCATTCTTAGGTAGTAGCTAACCATTTAAGATCAGTTTATAACATTAGGCTACCATCATGCAAAACCATATAGTAGCATACAATTCCAAAAAGAAACTCATTTTAACCATATAAACTTCTATCACGCTTTGACCATATCATGACATACATTTCTCAAAATAACATGCCATTTCACATAGCTCTCGTATATTGCCACAAAGGACATCATATCAACATAACATATAATTTCTCATGTTTCATATACATAGCCACAATTGATATCACATCATCAAAGCATGTAAAATTAACCTTCACACATAATTATCAAACCATAAAACAAACATAATCATCAAAATTCACCTTTTATCCCTCAAGCATAGAGATACCATCTCATCCAAGCAATCACATCTAAAAGATTACTGTACAAGAAAACATAAGAGAGAGACCTTATAGAGTTAAGTTTTATGACATGACATGAGAATGATGAAGAAGGGAAACTCTATTTACAACAACCTCTCGCTAATAGATGTGTCACGACTCACTACCGATGATCGAGACTCTACTAGGCGTGGCAATATGAGACTTTTGGAACCTAAAACCAATTTCATGAACCTCATGCTCTGATATCATGTTTGCCACGACCGGGGGCACCCCCTAGAAGTAAAATGGCGTACTTGACCTCTCGGAGGTCTTATACAAGCCCATAATTATAATTCATCACAATTTCATAGGTAAATTTAGCATAAAATTTAAAAGTTTCTTAGCAGATCATATGCAGGAACATTGCTTTAATTATATATGAAATATCGTAATACATAATTAAAGACTCTAGTATCTTTTTGTCATCTTATACTCAACATCATTAGAGTAATTTAGGGACACGACCATTATAACATAATTCATTAGTACAATATTAAAAGACGTTATAGTAAAGACACAAGTTAGGAAGTCCTTGAACTTATGCATTCCTTTCCTTGAGCTTATTAATCACATATCAAAATCCTCAACAATTAAAAACATCCTTTAAGCAATAAATAACCTAAACATTGTGTAAAAAGGTAAAGAAGAATGGAGTTAGTACAAGAATGCACTAAGTATGACAACCATGCAAAAACATGCGTTTAAAAGGGATATTTTTCTGGAAACCATTCTTCATGCTTTTTTGAGAAATCTTCATCATCTTTTATACTTATACAATTCACATCCTTCATATATTAATATTCAATGAGCATACATCATATAAAATTTCACGACCCGGATTCTGGAATCCAAATTACAACCGGCGTCATTGACCTCCCAAACGTCGCAGACAAGTCTCTTCTTGCATTCATCACATTCATCTTGGTAATTTGTGGAAAATTTAAAACTTTATAAACGTATGAACTATGCACAGACTTCGTATAATTATTAAATAGTTACATCATATACCAAGCTCAAGTAAAGAACAACCATCTATTATAAAGAATCAATTCGAAATAGAAGATGAATATATTATAAATAAGTTTGCCAAACACAGCCTTATTATAAATCAGCGAGATTAAAGTACGAAAGAAAGTCTAGGGACAACATCCACTAGCTATGTCTACTACTAGTCTAGAACTGTAGCATCCTCGAAATCAATAGGACCTACCAAATGGTCTGAGAACGGTGATGTCCAAACTGCTGCAATGAATCTTCAATCTGATCGATGACCTACACCTACAAAAATAATAACTTTTATATGGTTAGTAAACCACTTTTACTAAGTATGGATGTATGCACACATACACATAAGGCTATGCCTGATCAAGGAAAGCTCTTCCGAAACAACATGTCATTTCTCGAAAGTGACTTCACTAGACTTCCGTAATTCGTTATTTGTGAATTGTGGTATGAATATGACGTATTTTAATTCCTTCAAAGCACACATTCATTTTCTATGTGATTACAAGGCATTAGAATCACGAACATAATTTTAGAACTAGTCGGGCAAGAATTCGAAAATTTAATAACCTTGACCCGAGAGCTCCTATTCCTATACGTAGTTTTATTTTAAGTATTTTTCTTCTTCTTGATGTGTAGTTCAATAATTCATTTAGTCCTATGTTTTACTTACAAGTGCAATGATTCATTGTTGTCCTATACCCACAATGAATCAAGTAAGTAATCCAAGGACCGAGGAAAGATTTCACTACCTTACAATGAGTCATTTGTTACTCTATGTATTCATTAACATTTTATACGCCATTCGATATGAGGTTTTTCGTTGTCATTATGTTTCTACTTCCCTTTATTGGAATCATATAATAAGCCATTATAATCCAATATTATTTGTCCTTGATCATTATTTACTGAAACTTCATAAGTATTTATATTGGAAATTGACATTCTTAAGCTCTTCTTCATAGCTCACTTTGAACATACGTTCCATCATCATTCTTTCTTGCTTTCATAAAGACATCTTTAGAAGTCAGATCATGAGATCTAACATGACATCCAATGTATTCCCCACACTCAAAAGAGGTGATTCACCGATTAAAACGAATCTATATCATGTGAGCTACTCATGAAATCCAGTGCCGCACACCGAAAAAGGGTGATTCTTGGAAAAGGCGAATCCATCTTAGGTGTTCACTCCACACCGAAAAGGAGTGGCTAACAACTATAGTGAACCCAGAAAATCTTTTTAGCATTAACCGACATAGATCATGTGAGTTAAAAATGAAGTTCAATGTCTTCCCCACACCAAAAAGAGGTGGAATCACTGGCCAAACAGAAACCGAAACATACCTAGCTCTCTTAGGTGAAAACCACTGGGTAGTTCCTATGTTTTCTAGACATAGTTGAAACACTAGGGACTTAATGAGACTACTTATCCACCTTGGTTGTAGCCTCGTCTCATGAGACTTACACGTGCAAGCACATGCTCATAACTAGTGTATCGGTGCTGTTCTCATTTTTCATTATCTTCTTTATCTTTTAGAGTTGACTCAAACATTAATGAAGCTTGTTTTAGACTGAGAATAACTTACTCTTTTGATGACTTTTCATCCTTACTTTACATTGATTAAAGCTGAATTATCCTTACATATCATCCTTTTGTGTTAATGAGACTAGTCTCACACATTCTTACACCTTCATTCTTGAGTACTTTTAACATAGTAGCTTAGCTGTAAGTGAGGCTTGTCTTACTTCCTTTAACACCTCATTCTGGTCATTTATTTAACTTAGACCTCATTAGTTATGTTATTTTTCACGTTACTTACTTTATTTAGTGTAGTAGCTTTATATCATCGATTATGGACGAATGAGCACTTCATTCAATGAGATTCATAAGTTCATATATCATTCTTGTGGAACATGCTGGGATTTTTCCCAATGAATTGCATACTCTTGGATATGGGTTCATTGAATTAGTTAGAAGTGCTTATGTTGTCATTTCTTTACTCTAACTACACATGATTGGTCTTGTCCTGAACACTTGGATACTAAACTACATAACCATTTTTGTTGGCATAAGCCAATCTTACGTGTGTTCATATTTAAAATTAATATGTATGAACTATTAGCCAATACTTTAATCATTTAACATAAATTTCTAGCCATTTGCATGCATCATTTTTGGGAAAATGTATTTTTAGCTAATTTAATGGCATATAATAAGCAATACACTCAAGATGTGAATTCATGGAGGTCCTTTTCACCAATCTAAGTTCATGACTTTAGGGATAACGTTTCTAAACATCATGGATAGCATCATATTAACATTTGGTTATTATAACATCTTCATAACGTCATAATAAAAACAAGCCAACATTCTGACAAGCACATCAACACTTAAATATTGACGGACGTAACTAGCATATCTTCGTTTCTTAATTCATGTTGTGAACATTTAAATTCATACAATTACAATTTCATAGGTTCAAAATACATTTATAATTCAAGAACCCTACAGATTAAGATCATCCAGAACCACATACCAACAACATGATCTCTAACCTATTTAACATTGAAATCGTACAAGGATACTATGGAAAGGAAGTTCGACGAGAACGATGGGAACAACCGTAGTTTTTAAGATCTCATGAATTGTCCGAAGGAAAGTACTCTTGGAGAAAGTATTCAATGAGATAAACCCATATCATATGTATAACTTAACCTACGAAGACCACCTTGAACGAAACCTTGAAGGAACCTTGAAATCGCCCTAGAGATATCGATAAACTTTCTGCCTTTTTCTTTCGTTCGTTGTTTTCTGATTTGCGTTGAGAAAATCTTAGTGTTCTAACGTGAGTCTAAGTCTTAGTAACTGATATTTACTCATTCAAATATTTTTTAATAAGTTCATAAATAAATTAATTTACTAATTACTAAAAAGCCCCTCCTAGATTGACTAGAAATAGGAAAACACAACACTTAATTAAATCTGAAAATTTTCCTAAGAATTTCGTTTTGACCCTTTAAATTAATTCATTAAATGTATAATTTAATTAATTAAGGGACCTAGGGTAATTACTAAAGTACCCCTAAGTTATTGGAATTATAGTTAACCCTTTTGGACCATCGTAGGTTAAGTACAAGGATGTTTCTTGAGTTGTACTAGGTTAGTGTAAGGATATTGGTTTGACCCCTTTAATTTAATTAATTAAATGTATAATTTAATAATTAAGTGACCTAGGATAATTACTAAAGTACCCTTAAGTCGTTATAACCATAACTAGTCCTTTGGACCATCCTAGGTTAGATACTAGGTTGTCTTTTTCTTGCCTTAATTGAAAATGGAAATTGCTTTGTGATTTTGGTTTTGCTCTTTTAAATTAATTAATTAAGATTATAAATTCATTAATTAAGTAACCTAGAGTAATTACTAAAGTATCCCTAAATTTTTATGACCAAAACCGACCTTTTGGGAAATCCTAGGTTAGGTAGTAGGTGGTGTTTTGCTTGCCTTAACCGAAATGTGAAAATTGCTTTGTGATTTCGATTTTGTCCATTTAATTTAATTAATTAAGTTGATAAATTAATTAATTAAATAACCTAGGGTAATTAATAAAGTATACCTAAGTTATTAGGACTATAACCAACCTTTTGGACCATCCTAGGTTAGGTACAAGGTTGTCTCTTTAACTAGTTACTAGGTTAGTGTCACCAGGTTAAGTCTTAGGTCATCGGGTGCACTAATTAGTTTATTTCGGTTGGTCATAGGTTATTTATCTAGTTCAGTCAGTAGTTAGAGTCTAAAGTTAGTTATAGAGCTAGGTCCCACATGGGTGAACCCATGTGCACGCCTGCCCTCTAACTATCCTAACCACATTCGGTTAAGGTGGTCCCCTCTTGGCCGTTTCACCCCATGTGCTTGCACATCGGTTTCTTGTACTTTCCTAACTAACTATTATTTATTGTTCATTTTGGAATGCTTATTGTTCCAAGGATCCTCACTATGTCCTTAGGCACTGCTTTATTTACATGATTATTTTAAATGGTCATGTGCTTTGGTACTAGGCTTGACACTTTGATGCCTAGTACATAGTGCATTGGGTTGAAAACTCATCGTTTTTATTATCTTAGGGTCTTCATTGTAGGTACATTTCTTAAATAAGCTCATTAATACTTAGAAAAATTTGCTAACACCCTTTAAGTCAATATTTTTTAATATGCCCAATTTTTTGCTTATTTGGGTATTATATAGAAATTGGCTAATACCCTTTAGCCAAATTTCTAATACTATGCCCAATATTTCTCAATATTGGGTATTGAAATGCCAATGTATCCCCAATACGCGTTCTTAAAGAGCTATTTGCCTCTTCACTAGACATGTAATTTGCTGTAATGTTACATTATTCCCCCCTACGAACATTCGTCCCCGAATGACAGTACACATCATTTAACACAAAGAGGGTGATTTTCGGAAGTTACTTTAAAATGCTTAAACTTTTCTCTTTCCTGAATATCTAATTCACACTTATTTGGATGATGCATAACATTCAACCTTATCTGAAGCTTCATATTTGAGATTGAGGAACTTACTTCTCAATCGCACTTAACTTAATGCACATAACAACTCATGTAACACAAAAATCACGCCTACTCTATACGAAACAGCAACATGAATGCAAGCATGAACTCATTTTAACTCAAATTGCAAGTATAAAACACACTATTATGGACTTATATTACCAAAATCGACTAAATGCACTAAAATCTTAAAGTTTCTTAAACAAAAAACCGGACTTAGGAAGAGTATATTTAACCTCAAGAACTGAACAAGTGCAGGTAATGGGATCTCATATTGGCCTCGGCCTCCCATGTTTCTCCCTCAACAAGGTGGTTTCTCCATAACACCTTTACGGAGGCACCCTCCTTGTTCCTCAACCATTTCAATTGGTGATTCAAAATTTCTATGGAAACTTCTTCGTAAGACAGGTCCTTATCGACTCCTAACCCCTTAGATAACATCTTTTTGGCCTTAAGATTGGAAACTATTTGGCTTGTTGGATTTGAACCACGCCCTTCCCATTTCCACTCTAACACATTTGGCAACTGAAACATTACTACCCTGTTTTGATAGACTATGGTAGTATTTATGAAGCCAATACATAACAAAAATTATATCAAAATCAAGTATGGTTAGTTCTATTAGACCAACATGAGTAACATTATTGAGAAATTTTATTGGGTCATCTCTATATACTCTTTCAGCTCTAATAGTGTCTCCTCTTACAAAGACCAGAACTTGAGCCTGGTGCCTTAGAACACTCCACCATCCTGACCTATATCTTGTACCATACCTGAGAAACATTTTTGAGCTGGTATGCAGCCAAATCAGCCTTCTCATATTCATTAACACCCATAGAAGGATTTATAACCTACCCTGCTCTTACCTCGATGCAAATAGCCACACTTACCGCACACTCAAGAACCTGGGGTTTGAGGAGGAGCTTGGTTTCCCCCAACAGCTGCTTCGCCAACTCACTTGGCTACGTTTCTTCTTGTGTTCACGCACACAAAAGAAGAAAATTAGATTCTAGAATGACAAAAAATGTCAAAGCTCTAGAAAGCACGATAAAGAGTAGAAGAAGGGAAGATTTCCTATTATCGCGTAGTCTTTAAGTCATGATTGTGGCGCGCTTAACAATAATAAGTTAGAAACTACATAACATTCTTGTGTTGAGCTTTATTTCCTAGGTAATTTAACCTCATGCTCTGATATCAAGTTTGTCACGACCCGAATTCTGGAATCCGAATCAAAACCGGCGTCGTTGACCTCTCAAAGGTCGTAGACAAGCCTCTTCTTGCATTCATCACATTCATAAAGTTAAATTTGGGAAAAATTTAAAACTTTTTTAATGTATGAAGTATGCATATACTTTATATAATTATTAACTAGTTACATCATATACTAAGCTCTAAGTAAAGAAAAACCATCTATCATAAAGAATCAATTTGAAATAGAAGATGAATATATCATAAAAAAGTTTGCCAAACACGACCTTATTATAAAGCTTCGAAACAAAAGTATAAAATAAATGCTAGGGACAACACCCACTAGCTATGTCTACTACTAGGCAAGAATAAAATTGTAGAATCCTCGAAATTAAGACGACCTACCAAATGGTCTGGAGAAAGCTGATGTCCAAACCGCTACAATGGATCTTCAATCTGCTCTACGACCTGCACCTATAAAAATTGTAAATTGTATAGGGTTATTACACCACTTGTAGTAAGTGTGGGTAAATGCACACATACACATAAGGCTATGCATGATAATGGAATGTTCTTCCTAAAAAACATGTCATTTCTTGAAAGTGACTTCACTAGACTTTCCTAATTCGTTATTTGTGAATTGTGGTATGAATATGACATATTTTAATGCATTAAAAGCAAAAAACTCATTTTATATGTGATTAGAAGACATTAGAATCATCAAAATAATTTTAGAACCAATCGACGAGAATTCAAAAATTAATAACCCCCAACCCGAGAGCTCCCATTCCTATACTTAGTTTCATTTTCAGTCTTTTTCTTCTTCTTGTATTGTAATTCAATAATTCCTTTATTCCTATGTTTTACTTACAAGTGAAATTATTCATTGTAGTCCCATGACCACAATGAATCAAGTAAGTAATCTAAGAATTGAAGTAAGATTTCACTACCCTACAATGAGTCATTCGTCACTCTATGTATTCATTAACATTTCATACGCCTATTTCTATTGGCTATGTCATCTGTTTCATTACTTTTATGTTAGGGAAGTTATGAGGTTTTTAGTTGTCATTAAGTTTGGACTTTCCTTTATTGGCATCATATAGGAAGTTATTATAAGCCAAACTTATTTGGCCTTGCCCATTATTTGATGAAACATCATAAGTATTGATATTAGCAATTAACATTCTTAAGGTCTTCTTCATAGCTCACTTTGACCATAAGTTCCATAATCATTATTTCTTGCTTTCATAGAGACATCTTTAGAAGTAAGATCATGAGAGCTACTCATGAAATCCAGTGTCTTCCCCCCACCAAAGAGGGGAGATTCCCGGCTAAGGCGAATCAATCTCAGGTGTTAACTCCACACCGAAAAGGAGTGGCTGACGACTATAGTGAACCAAGAACATTTTATGAGCATTAAATGACATAGATCATGTGAGTTAAACATGAAATCCGGTGTCTTCTCACACCGAAAAGAGTTGGAATCATTGTCCAAACGGAAATCGAAACATACCTAGCTCTCTTAGGTGGAAACCACTGGCTAGTTCCTATGTTGGCTAGACATAGTTGAAAGACTAGGGACTTAATGAGACTACTTATCCATCTCGGTGGTAGACTCGTCTCATGAGACTTACACATGCAAGCACATGCTCATAACTAGTATATAGGTGTTGTGCTCACTTTTATTATCTTCTTTATGTTTTAGAGTTGACTTAAGCATTATGGAAGATTGCTTCTAGATTGAGATTTACGTAACCTATTGATGAATTGTTAATATTACCTTACATTGATGAAATTTGGATTGTCCTTATATATCATTCTTTGGTGCTAGTAAGACTAGTCTCACACATTCTAACACTTTCATTCATGAATATTTTTAATATAGTAGCATAGGTATAAGTTAGACTTGTCTCACTTCCTTTAACACCTCATTCTGGTCATTTATTTAACTTAGACCTCATTAGTTATGTTATTTTTCACAATACTTACTTACTTTATTGTAGTAGCTTCATATCATCGATTATGGACGATGAGAACTTCATTCAATGAGTTTCATAAGTTCATATATCATTCTTGTAGAACATGTTGGGAGTTGTCCCAATGAATTGAATGCTCTTGGATATGGGTTCATTAATTTAATTTAGAAGTGCTTATGTTATCATTTCTTTACTTTAACTACACAAGATTGATATATGATTTGTCTTGGCCTAAATACTTTGATATTAAACTAAATAACAATTTTTGTTGGCATAATCCAATTTTACCTGTGTTCATATTTCAATTTAATATTTATGAACCATTAGCAATAATTTAAACATTTAACATAAATTTATAGCCATTTTCATGCATCCTTTTTGGGACAATGTACTGTTAGCCAATTTATTGGCATAAGATAAGCAATACACTCAAGATGTGAATTCATGGAGGTCCTTTTAACTAATCTTAATTCATGTCTTGAGGGATAACGTTTTTAATCATCTTGGGCAACATAATATTAAAATTTGATGAATATGACATCTTCATAACGTCATAACAACAACAAGTCAACATTCGGACTAGCACATCAACACTCAAACCTTTATGGACGTAACTAGCATATCCTCGATTCTTAATTCACGTTGTAAACATTTAACTTCATACGATTACATTTTCATAGGTTCATTTGACATTCATAATTCACGAACCCTACAGATTAATATCAGCCAGCACCACATACAAAAAACATGATCTCTAACCTATTCAACATTGAAATTGTACAAGGATACTAGGGAAATGAAGTTCGACGAGAACGATGGGAACAACCCTAGTTTTCAAGATCTCATGAATCATCCAAAGGAAATTAATCTTCGAGAAAGAATTCCATAAGAGAAACCCATACCTTATGTACAACTTAACCTACGAAGACCTCCTTGAACGAAACGTTTAAATCGCTCAAGAGAAATCGATAAACTTTCTGCCTTTTTCTTTAGTTCGTTATTTTCTGATTTGCGTTGGAAAACTCTTAGTGTTTGAACGTGAGTCTAAGTCTTAGGGAATGATATTGAATCATCCAACTAGGCTTTAATAAGTTAATTAAATAACTTAATTAACTAATTACTAAAAAACCCCTCCTAGATTGACTAGAAATAGGAAAACACAACACTTAGTCAAATCTGAAAATTTTCCTAAGAATTTCGTTTCCCCCTTTTAATTAATAAATTAAATGGATAATTTTATTAACTAAGGGACCTAGGGTAATTACTAAAGTGCCCATAATTCATTGGAATCATAATTTACCCTTTTGGACCATCCTATGTTAAGTACTAGGATATTTCTTGAGTTGTACTAGGTTAGTGTAAGAATTTCGGTTTGAACCCTTTAATTTAATTGATTAAATGTATAATTCGATTAATTAAGTTATCTAGGATAATTAATAATGTACCCTTAAGTCTTTATAACCATAATTAATCCTTTGGACCATCCTAGGTTAGGTACTAGGTTGTCGTTTTCTTCTCTTTAACCGAAATCTTGATATTGCTTTGTGATTTCGGTTTTGTCCTTATAAATTAATTAATTAAGCTTATAAATTATTTCATTAAGTAACATATGGTAATTATTAAAGTATTCCCTAAGTTTTTAGGACCATAATCAACCGTTTGGACAATCCTAGGTTAGGTACTAGGTTGTCTTTTGCTTTCCTAAACCGAAATCTGGAAATTGCTTTGTGATTTCTGTTTTGTTAATTGAAGTTAATTAATTAAGTCTATAAATTAATTAATTAAGTAACCCAGGATAATTACTAAAGTATCCCTAAGTTTTTAAGACCATAACCAACCTTTTGGACCATCCTAGGTTAGGTACTAGGTTGTCTCTTTAACTAGTTACTAGGTTAGTGTCACCCGGTTAAGTCTTAACTTGTCGGGTGCACTTATTAGTTTATTTTGGTTTGTACTAGGTTAGATAGCTATTTACTGAAGTAGTTTAGAATTTAAAATTAGTTAGAGAGCTAGGCCCACATGGGTGAATCCATGTGCACGCCTACCCCGTAACTACCCTAACCAAATTCTGTTAGGGTGATCCCCTCTTGGCCGTTTCTCCCCATGTGATTGCTCATAGGTTGCTTGTTCTTTCCTAACTAACTTTTATTTATGGTTCATTCGAGAATGCTTACTTATTGTCCCAAGTGTCCTCACTATATCCTTGGGTACTACATAATTACATGATCATTTTAAATGGTCATGTGCTATGGTACTAGGCTTGACACTTGGATGCCTAGTACATAGTGCATTGGGTTGACAACTAATCATTTTTATTAGCTTAGGGTCTTCATTTCAGCTACATTTCTTAAATAACCACATTATTACTTAGAAAAATGTGTTAACACCCTTTAAGCCAATATTTTCTAATATGCTCAACATTTTTCTTATTTGGGTATTAAATAGAAATTGACTAATACCCCTTAACCAATTTTCTATACTATGCCAAATATTTCTCATTATTGTGCATTGGAATTCCTATGTATCCCTAATACACATTCTTAAGTACCTATTGCGCTCTTCACTAGACATGTAATTTTTCGTAATGTTACATTAAATCGTACAAAGCATTTAAGGCATTTTAGAAATATTTTACAGTAACCTATTTTCCCTTTACAGTGAACTATTTCATTTACAGTTAACTTCTTTTCTTTAACTCATTAACCTCCCAAGTAATCCTTTAGTAATACTTTGTGCAATGCATCACCTTAAGGTCACAAGGTAGTCATACATACAATCCACATAATCCAACCACATACCATCATGAAAGTAAAACACCTCATAGACACATATAAGTCAAGACTCTAATGACGTTACGGTAAGCTACATCAACTTGCACATATACTAACTTCACTTCACATAAATAATTATAAGACCTTGCTCACAATCCCAATCTAAGTCTACTAATGCAATTTACAAGTGAATCCCACATAACCTCACACATACTTAGTAAGCCTATCATAAGACCATAAGCCTTACAACTTTATTTCATACATCAAAAGGAAATATAAACAACTTCATTTATGCAAACGAAACCTTCATCGTATAGTCATCAAGACCAAAATTATGCATATACAATAATACCACTTCATATGGACTCATACCATGCATTTAATCACAACAAGTAGACAACACTACAAAGTCATGCCTAAGTTACATAAACATAGTCACATGCAATAGTACACCTTTCTAAGACTTCTCTCCAGAGCCCCTTGTGAAATGCCAAACCTTCATCTACACTAAGCAACTACCCTTAGGTTATCCTAGTTAGGGTCCTTACTTTACTTCCATTGTCCATTTTACTTTAGGGAAATTATAGCCTTAACCGACACTAAGACCCTGGGTGCTACATGGAATTTTGTTTTTTTAGAGCTTTACCCCAAGGGAATGTGATCTACTTAGCCAAAGTAGAATATTAACAGATGATAGGATACAAAGTGATAACACTTGCTATATTTCAAGTTCTTTCGGTGCTAAGCTATGTTCCCTTTTATTAAAAAGTCTTTATTAAGATTACTTTATAAAAACATAGCCTTTAGGATATTTAACTCCTGATATCCTTAGCTCATAGGTCATAGATGAGAGTTAATCAAAATAAATCATGTGAAAAACCTTTTCACATTGACATAGCATATTCAAGAATCTATCTAGTTTAGAGTACACTTGAGCACACCTTTCAAGGCCCCTCCATTGACTATATCATCATACATGTGTGTGTATATACTTATAGGTGAGAAAACCTTTCACAAAACACATTTAGGCCACACATGTTCATACATTAATGCACAAGTATATCGATGTAACTATGTGAGCAATCCTTTCATATAGACACTTTAGAACACTATGAACATTCATACTTCATCATATCATATACTTCATATCATTCCATATAATTTATATTCATAATATGTTCATACATTACTATTCATGCACTTAGAAGACAAACCTAGGAACTATTCTATCAAGGTACACATGTGCAATGCATCGACAAGGTCTCTTACCCTTGCACATACTAGTACACGTATCAACTCATCCTAGTTGATGATACATTAAAAACTTCATAGATACAAATACTTTACATGCATAGTAGTAGATATTAAAGCATATGAGAATATCCTTTCATTAGACACCATGAACCTATACTACATTGTAAGAATGCATAATGTGTGAGTGTGTGTACATTGGTCAACATGACCACATAATGGCTACCAACAAAATATTGAGGCAGCCACCCTCTTAGGACCACAATACGCCTTGAAATATAAAACATACAACACATAGTAGCATAGGAGACAAGAAAACATCACATTACTTTCAAGACTCCTCACCTTAGGTATTCACACATTCATATAGGGAACATAGGTAAGGGGTTATTAACCATCACAATTCACCAATGTCTGCACCGAAACCTATCCCTAACATTGTTATGCACATGCTTGTAACATTAGTAGTACAACCTAGATCATAACTAGAATAGATAACTGGCCATGAGCTTCACATATGGTGATCATCACTAAGACACATTCATAGTATAATTGCCTTCAAGGTCATGATAAAATCACATATATTTTGTCAATAAAGTAAACACCGCCACCATAAGTGGAGCATACCACACAATGTCATACAAGGCTTCATCAACTAATAATACTATAATAAAGAAAACAAGATAGGCGATCTTACCGATTTCTCATCCTTTGATCATCATTGAATAATACCCCTTTTTCATCAAAAATACAATATAAGGAAGTACCTACAAGTACCATTAAAAAATGAAATACTACATTCATGTACTATAAAGTAAAGATTACACTGAATAGACTACATTCATCAATCGATAGGAAGTAGAGTAATATAGATCACTCACCATTTTCCCTAGCCTTGACCATCAATTACAGTTCATCAATAATATACATGTACGGCAGTAGCTAAAAAGATAACAACCTAAGCTAAATCATGCTTCATCTACCTTAGAGTAGAGGTCATATCATGTACATTATAATATCAATCTATAGGCTAGAAGAACCTCAATCATTCCTTACCAATTCTATTGTATCTATTCAGATTTGATCAATTATACCTAGTTTATCATCACATTACAATGTAGGCAGTATCTAAGCCAATTCATCATGATGGAGTCACATAAAAACCATTCTAGCATCAAGATCTAAATATACTACATTATAGACTAGCCTTATCCAAACCTTCAAACATTGATCCACATGGATATATCATAAAAAAATCATCCTCAATACACATAACTAGGCAGTATATAAGCAATTCAATATGCTAGAATCATAATTCAATCAACATAAATTCAATATCACAAAGCCCACACATAGGCGAAATCGTGAATCGAAGGAAGCATGGTTTCATCATGCAATTGGATTGAAATTAAAGTTATAACCATAATATTGACATCAATTTATCATGAATAACCTTTAAAAAATTTATGAGAAAGAACCCATGGCTAGATTGAAGAAAGAGAAGCTTGATCATATTTTCTCTTTGAAAACCTTGAGAAGAAGTCTCTAGATGCAAGATTGACTAGATATAAAGGATCACCATACCTTATTGTAAAATAAATAAATAAAAGTTTATGAAAAACCCATGGGAATCAAAGGTTAAAGTTGTTTTTGAGCTTCACCTCCAATGGAGAATTCTAGATAGGTTTCTTTTTGACAGGGAATGGTTTCAATTTGAGGAATAAATTAGGAATGTGCTAGTCACGTTTTTGATCACCTAAATACACCAAAAAATTAACAAATAAACCACCTAGGGTCAAGTTAAAATGTCGGGTGAATGGGATAATAAGACAGCGTGCATGGCAGTTTTACACAGACTGCATCGACGTTCTCAAAAAACGACCAATAGGTCCATCGACGGATTGTACTGCAAGCTGTCGTTTGGGATAGAGGCTTGTCCATTGTATTTATACTTAACCAAATTAAGTATTGGACTACGCCTCACTGCCGATGGGGCGTAGGTGAGACTACTAACCTTTCTTCGGTTCCGTCGATTGACACTGCCAAGGTAGTGTCTCAACAGCCTTTCGGTCCTTGATGGCCTTTTGCGGGGCCTTTGGGGAGTCGTACCTAGAAGTTTCCAATGTAAATATGAACCTTACCAAATCAGTTTCACCCAAAACAAAAACTCGCAACACGTCCAAACATTCGAGGCACACTCAAGAAACCACACATGCACTTTTCAAGGGCTAACTTTCAAACATCTTGAACATTTGGCCTCTAAACTTCATAAAACTCAACATACTACCTATAAACATAATTATTACTAATATAAGTACTACATAATCCAATGACACACATATAAGCACATAAAAACATCTTAAGCATATTGGTCACAAGTCGTCAAACGTCTTGGTCGTCCCTTGACATTTGACTTTCAAATAACTTCAAATCACTCATGCTACTTTAAAACACTTAATTAAAATGTTAACAAGTTTATAATAACATGTTAGGATCTAGACACACAACCTCATGTTGTGGGTCTTACATATTGATAGGTATGATCCACTTATGGTGGTGATGTTTAATTGTTATAAATGTTATGAACATGGCCTTGTCGGCATTATTATGTGAATTATGGGATTATCATTATATGGTATGAGCTAATGTATACGGTAACGGTGCTCGTGTGGTGTTTATATGATCTTGGATGGGTGCTATAATGATATAATTGAATTTACTTCTCCTCTAGTCATTGATATATTATGAGGAAGGACTAAGGATGTTACGATCCGGGTGCATCCATTAGAAGTTACACGACATACTTGACCTATCAGTGGTTTTATTCAAGCCTCTTAGCTATCATTCATTACATAGTTATCAAAAGTAGTGTTGTTTTAAAACTTTTCACAACATAACTAATAAGAAACTCTTTTAATAAAACTAAGGAACAAGTCTCATCATCACAAGCCAATTTAGACATTTCTTAACATCATTGGGTCATGACCCTTTACGTTGAAAGAAACATACTAAGTCTTAAACAAGTATTTAAAAGAAAGGAAACTAAACATAAGTCCTCGTCCTTAACCTCATATTGTAACCAATTCATTCATTTACCTTACAAGGACACACCAATACTCCTCCAAATTCCTACTGTGCAATAAATAGATGGTTTCCCATTCCACCACCTACCCTAAGTAGTAAACCTTAGGAAGACATAGTTCATTACATTCGTTTTATGGGGGGCTAGCTTTATCCAACATAGACAATGAGAGATTGACATGGAATCCCGTATTAACCCCTACTGGATGAGGGATCCCCACTTGCCTAAGGTAGGGTCATTTTTTTAGCCTTTACATGGATCTCCCATAGTTAAACCTATACGGTAACATAGTTATGGCATAAGGAGATTGCTTCTAAGTACTACATCTCAATTCAAGAATAATACTCATCTCAAGAGGTACATCGGATACAATATCTCTACTCACGAAGAGTATGCACCCCCTTTTCAAATCTTCTCTGTTGTAAGCATTAAGTCCCCATGGAGTTCTAGACATTTTTTTTGCATTCATTAGCTGTAGGATATGAGATTCTACTAAATATACATCTCAACTAATGATGCGTACTAATCTCTAAGGGTTACTATTGAATACTATATCTCAACTCACGAAGATTATTCAACCCCCAACCTATGATTCATTCATTGGAAAGCTTTTACGAATAGTGACGTTGCTACTAATCACTTCATCTCAACTCACGAAGAGTGTCAACCCCTAACTTCCCTTTTTCATTCACTAACTTAGTTCATTCATTGTGTGTATAAGTATAGAGGAGAACACATTTCACATAATCACCATCATTCATAACGTAGACTCCAAATCAAGATCATACTATATTCATTGTACTTCACAAACTATCATACTTCACGTTAACACCATACTTCAATTAGACATAGTATCTTCAAGACACAAATTCATAACTTCATAAGGAAATCTCTATGCATATACTTCATAACATTACTTTACTTCACATTCAATGCCTTCAAGGCCATAATTGGAATTCACATGTACATTCATATACATCAAGAATACACCACCACCATAAGTGGACCATACCATAGAAGATAAATTCAATAAGAACTTGACAATTGACATGACTTACCCTTTATCCAATCCTTGATCACCCTTACTCAATTCTCCAACAATTCATAATAATTAGGCGTAATTGGTCACATCATGATATAACACAATTCTAACATTGTCTAATCAAGTACATTAAACCCACTTAATAAGCCAAAATGAGAGAATTTGAATGGTCATGAGTCCATAGAGTTTTTAATCATAAATTCATCCATTAATATTTAAAACATCACAATTCATCCATTAAATCCTTTTCATGCAAGGACACATGCTTATAATTCGAAATACAAGAATTTATGATTTTGAAATCTTTTTGAAAAGCCTTTGAATTGGCTCCTTGAATGAGAGAAGAATCAAGGATGAAATACCATACCTTAGTGTAAGAAAATCCATGAAATTTTGTGAAAGATACCACTCAAAATCTTCAATCCAAGATATACCTTGAGTTCAAGCTTCGATGGAGTCTTAAGAGAGTTTTTCTTGAAGAGGGGTTTTGATTTATAAAAACTGAAATCTAATTTAGGTCTTAGGGGTATAAAATAACTTAAAATACCTAAAAACTCTTAAAATAACCACCAACAATCAATCCCCAAAGTACCCGAAAGACGCCTACACTAATTTGACCTTTTAACCTAGTCTAATTTTACTTAAAAGCGACGCGACGAAATATGTGACATGGCTGGCCGTCACGGGACACCTCCACAAAGTGGTTCTGGAATTAATTTTTGACGTTGTTCGACGTTTGACTTTAAAACTCTTCAAATTGACTTGTAAATCTATTATTTATCATTATAACACCTTATTAACTCATAAAACTCATGATGGAATGTAGATTTTCTTATTTTACTTTGAGGATTGTTATAATCTCCCCCACTTAGAAAAGCATTCGTCCTTGAATGACACTAAACACCTTCAAGGACTATAATACTCAACTAGAATCTCACAAAAAACATCATCATGGATACATCATCCATAGTAAATACACCATACTTACAAGGAATACCAATTTCACATCATTATTAATTTTAAGCAATGCAAGCAATTTGTAACTATTTCCACAATTCAAAGTGCAAACATACTTCATCATTCTCATTGCATTTTGAAGGAACTTCCTTTTCCAACATTATGCATGCTTATCATTTCAATATAAATCTCCACGCACAATAACTTCCAAATCACACATTGATATAGAAACATAACAATTGTTAAGGCAATTGATCAATTACCATTAGATACACATTGACACAAGAAATAAAGATTAACTACCAATTTTCCAATGTAACTAAGATATCATCAAGAGCATGCAAAGTTTATACCATCAACGGAACTCATAACATAAGGAGACATGCAATTCATACTCATGTGCAAGAATCCAAAACCTAACCAAACTACTAAGAATTTTGGTTTCAAGCTTGAGTAAGAATATAAGGAAAGATAAGGATATCAACCCCCTTACTAATCAACTCATTATCCCCCACTTAGGGTTAAACAACCTAAGAGCAAATCAAATCAATTATAAGAAACTATGGCTTACTTTGCCCTTTATAGAGGATTAGATCCTTTGAATATTTTTATCCAACTTTTATTAGGACCCTTACAGAGCATTAAAGGTTTCATACTTCATAATGCACTATACCTCTCATAATGTAGGAACTCATACAATCCTAACTAATGAACATCAAGACTACCAATCAACCTTACTACCTAAGAATAACATTCTTCGTTTAGGAATAAGCCTAAAAAGAACTTCAATCCAACACAAGGACAACTATAAAACGTTACCCATTCAAAGGGGAGACTTTCAACCCTTACTATTTAACACATTCCTCCAAAACTCCTCAAGTCTACACCACAACTTACTACTATCATTGGACCTAACTATAGGGTGACTCATTGTCCACCTAAAGGAATTCATTCAACCATTATAACTCTTATCAAGCTTAAACTACCTCACCATACAACATCCTATCTAGATGTCTTCCATCTCATAGATTACACATAGCCATAAATGCATCATATCAGATCTACAAATTCCACCTTCACATATACTCATCTAGTCACAAACCTTATTAAGTATCAAAACTCACCTTCTTCACCGTCAGACCTTGCAACATCACCCCTTCAAAGTAATCACATTTAGAATACCACCAGACAAGGCAAATAAGATAGAGATTATATGGAGTTAATATCTATGGAACGACACAAGAGTAATGAATAAAGTGAAACTTCTATCTTCCTATAGACTCTCGCTCATAGATGTGTCGCGACTCACACCGATGAACAAGACTCTACTAGACGTGGCTTGTGAGACTTTGCACCCTAATACTATCTCACATAACCTATTCTTTGATACCAAGTTATTAACAATCGGGGAGCACCCCCTAGAATCTACACGACGTACTAGGTCTCTCAGAGGTCTTGTACAAGCCTCTTATCTATCATTAATGACACATGTAACACCCTGGAAATCTATGAGATATAATTGAGTATCACATAATTAATAATAATAATTCTAGACCTAAATAATAGTAGTTAACTTGTTTTGTATGTATTAGAACCTAAACGTGTAGGGACGACTATGACGTCTGGGAACTAGGGAAATTGAACTAGTAAACATCCTTAGGTTTGTGAAGGTTTGGAAGTGTGGTATGAAGTCTAAAACATGTAAAAATACTTTAGATAGGTAAACACATGTATAAATGATCAAAAAGTCAAGGTCCAACTCCCCAAGGACCGTCCTAAGGGTCCTTGAAGGGACACCACCCTTGGCTATGCAAGTTGCCGAGGCAGCAGCCAAATTTGCCTAGCAAGGAACCATTCCGCATCGCGTACATGGTCCACGATGGACAAAAAATCATGGTCCACATCGCGGACATGTATTAGACTCCACTGTCCCTAAAATAATTTTGAAAATCTTGGGATAGAATAGCTCCGCGACGCAAACCTGTTTCCCAACAAAAATCTAAAATTTAGGATTCAATTTTGACTTCACTAAAAGGAAAACTTAAGTGATAGGTATTTTGGGTATTTTAAGGGAGGTTTATATATTGATTTTAATTCAGTTTTTCCTCACAATTTCCACACGAACCGAATTTCCAGATCAAAAACCAAAAGCTCTCACTTTTCTATACATTCTCTCTCTCCCCCAACCTCAATTGTAGAATCTCGAAGCTTGAAGAATAAGACCAAATTCCCTAAGTTTCTACTCAAATTCGTGGGTAAAGTCTCCATAAGGTGTGTTTTGTTTCACTCATGGGATTCTTTCTCCAAAAGGCCCCTCCAAAAGATGACTTCTAAATCCCCCAAAACTAGGGTTTTTCTCTACACATGAGTCTTCTTTGAATAACCAAATTGAGAATCAATTGTGATGAATTCTGGTCAATTAATGTTGTTTAAGTATTTTTTAGTCGTTAACTGTTATTATTCTGTAAAGATTCCCATGGAACCATGTCTTTCCCTAATTTCGTGAAAACCTTTAATTGATATGATTAGTCTTGAAGATGATGAGTATGTAGATTGAATACATTTACATTAATTATGTAATTTCTTCTTTAATTTAACTTGTTTATGTATTGGTTATGTATCCTTTGTAATAGAAGCATGAAGGTTCTTGAGAGGTGTAATTAGGTAGGTTGATTGGTTCTTCTTGGATACAATTATGAAGTATTACTTACATAGATAGTAATGTCCTATGTCTAACGTGTGGTTGTGATGTTGATGCTAAGTATTCCTCATCCTTAACCCTAGACACTTGAATTATCTATGAAGTATGTATGCATGTTATAATACACTTACTATATGATAGAAAGTAGTTTCTCATGATTATAATAAAATGTTAAGTGAAAGGTTTACTCACTTGTCTTGGGTATCTAAGGTAAAACGATTTTGCTCACTTATGATGACCTATGAGCTAATATGATAAGACGTTTACATAGGGGTCTAGAAAAGACTAATCTGAACTTGTGTGATGAAATAAGACGATTAATAAAGAGAATAAATTCGTAGCATCGAAAGGGAATGTAAAAGTTATGGAGGTCTCACGTTTAGTAAGTTTGGCGTCCCACATGGGTATCTTAACATTTAGCATGTCTGGATTACCAAGACATGTGTTCTCTAATGAGATGGAAAACTCCACGTTTAACAATTCAAGGTTTCCAGTAACAATCTTCTTTACACTTAACTATATTCCCACATAGGACTCTAGCTTAGTGGATCCACCTAGATAGCTATGTACGAATGGTTACACCTTAGGCAAGTGATAACCCTCTATTTTCGGTGTGGGAGTAGAATATCGGATTCCATGTAGCTAGCATGGGCTTATTTCAATTATTCCACATTTTTCCCTAATGTAAAAGTAAATCAACAAGTTAAGTATATGAACTCTTATAAGGGGTTTTCTTAAGGTTGTTATAGAGTGTGAGGGAGGGTATGTGACTTCTCTTACACATTGCATATGTGGGATCCTAAGGGATGGTCATAGTAGTTCTCTTGTATGATAAAGTTGATTGTATGTTATATATGTGAAGTTATATATGATCTTATGAATTAATCATGTCATGATGAAAAATGAGGTTATGTCATATGTTTGAAGAAAGTGAGTTAATGTGATACTTGGCTTTGGATAGGATTATGGGTTCTATTATTGCAATTGTACAAGTATTGCTTTGGGTTGTTTATATTTTGGATTAATATTATGTTCGGTTGACTTATGATGTTCCATATGTGTATGTTAAGCTTATTTGATACTACACATGGTTTTGACTAAATTGTGCCTTTTCTCATGCATTGATGATTTTTATTCATAGTAGCCATACTTAGTACGTGTGGTTTGTACTAACCCATATTTCTTCCCTTTTTCCCCAAAAATTTCAGGTTCTGGTCCTTGAAGAGCTTCTAGAAAACTTTGTAAGAAGACTCGGACTTTTCCTCCACGTTGATTGGTGAGTCCTCAAGTTCGAGGAAGGTGCCACTTGTTCTACCTTAGTAGTGTTCCTATTACCTAAAGATATTCATTTATTTACTATTCTTGAAGACATTTGTTGTAAGGCATACGTTGCAATATGTACTTTTATAAGGTCTATGACCGATAATTATACTGCATTTTAGATGGTTTAATATGACACGAAGTAATAGACTATTTTTTATGGTTTGGTTATATTGTCTAAATGAGAAGACTATGTAAGCTTCAATAAGCGAGCAGTCTATGTAAGCTCCACATATATATGCGAGAGGTATATGTATACCTCACTATGTAAAAATTTTCAATTTTTTCTGCATTTTTGACTCGTGATATGTTATAAAGAATGCTAAGGGATAGTCTAATCCTCTTCGAGGACAAAGACGTTGGTAACGCCTAGGGGGGACTTTGGTTCATTACAAACATGGTATTAGAGTTTCTACATTTTTGACTCGTGATATGTTATAAAGAATGCTAAGGGATAGTCTAATCCTCTGCGAGGACGAAGACGTTGGTAACACCTAGGGGGGACTTTGGTTCATTAAAAAACATGGTATTATAGCATTAAGTTGACTAATCTTAGGATTGATGTCTCCTAAACCATGTCAATTAGAGTCTTGTTCATGATGGTTAAGAGCACCACACTCATGAATGAAAGGCTACATGATGTCAAAGAAATTCTAATGTTTTTAGTATTCCTATGTCGTGACTCAAGTGTCTTAATTATATGTTTCCTTTATTCTAACATCTTCTCGTGCTTGTCGGTAATGAATACAAGAACGAACAATGCTCGAAGGGCCCAACAAGAGAACGAGAATGAGGTGGTTCCCCCTCAAGCTTGTTAAAACCTTCAAGTTCCTATTGAAGAAGGGGATATGTCTAATGTTGAGAAAGGTCGGCCACTTATATCTTGACTCAAGTGCTTGCTACTTAAGTTGCAAGGGATACTACGTGCAAGTGAACCCCCAATGCTAGCACTACTGCTTCAGGATTTCACAAGAATGAATCCCCCAACTTTTTTTGGTTCCAAGGTGGAGGAGGACCAACAAGGTTTCATTGATGAGGTATTTAAAGTTCTTGATGCCGTGGGTGTGTCTTCTAAAGAAAAGGCAGAACTAACCGCCTATCAACACAAACATGTGACTTATGTTTGGTATGAATAATGGAAGGATGATAGGCCGATTTGAGAAGGTCATATTACTTGGAGGGCTTTCAAGGCGACTTTTCTTGATAGGTTCTTTCCCTTGGAACTAAAAGGGAGGAAAATTAAAGAATTCATCAACCTTTGCAAAAATGTTATGAGTGTGAAAGAATATAGCCTCAAGTTCACTCAATTATCAAAATATGCTCCTACCATTGTGGGGGACTAAGGGCTAAGATGACAAATTTTTCATGGGGATATCCAATCTTGTCGTTAATGAATATAGGTCAGCTAAGTTGATTCCTACCATGGACATCTCATGTCTTATGGTTCATGCCGAACAAATTGAGGAACAAAGACCTAATCAAGTTGGTAGGGATTGAAGAAGACAAGAGCCGAAGATGGAAATTTTTCCAAGGAAATATTTGAGGTTCAAGACAAACAAAGGTTTAAGAAAAAATTTTCCAACCAAGTCCCTCATAGTGCTCTAAGGGTCAACAAGAGTAAGGTGTCTTCTCCCAAGACTCAATAGGGTAAACGTAGTAATTATTATGTGGATAAACCTCTTTTTGCAAACCGTGATAGAAGACATGATGGCAAGTGCCTAGTTGGCATAGGTAATTTCTATGGTTGTGGCAAAAGTGCTCATATGAAGATTTATTTCCCTATGATGAAAGCTCTTGATAGGAAGGGAAAATACTCAAGCAGAAGAAAGTGCCCCAAATCTGAATGCCCTAAGAAGAATCACTTTTATGCTCTCCAATCCCGAAAAGATCAAGAGATCTCTCCGGATGAGGTTACCGATTTGTAACAATTATTTTCCATTAATGCTTATGCACTATTGGATCCCGGTGTCACGTTGTCTTTTGTGACCCCTTCTTTAGCCATGAAATTTGACATACTTCCCGATATCTTAGATGAACCCTTTTTAGTTTCTACTCTGGTGGGTGATTTAGTGGTGTCTGAAAGTGTCTTTAAGGATAGTCCTATTTACTTGCCCAGTACAGTTACATTAGTTGAATTTGTAGAACTTTGACTTGTTATATTTTGATGTCATATTCGGAATGGATTTGTTGCATGATTTCTTTGCCTCTATTGATTTTAGGACAAGGGTGGTCAAATTTCAATTTCCTAATGAGCCCATTTTTGAGTTGAAGGGAGGAAACTCAAATCCTAAAGGTAAGATCATTTCATGTCATAAAGCTTGCAAGTTAATTGAAAAGGGTTGTCTCTATTATATATTGAGGGTCAAGGATCTTGAATCCCAGGCTCCTCCCTTAGAGTCGATGCCCGTTGTGAAGGAATTTCCGAAGGTGTTTCCTGATTACTTGCCCAAAATTCCTCCTGAACGGGAAATTTAATTTGGCATAGATTTATTACTGGATACACAACCTATTTCAATCCATCCTTATTGTACGACCCCGTTCGAGTTGAAAGAACTAAAGGCTCAACTCAAGGATTTGATATACAAGGGTTTTATTCAATGAAAGCATATCTCCATGGGGTGCTCCCATATTGTTTGTGAAGAAAATGGATTGTTTTTTAAGAATGTGTATCGACTACCATCAATTGAACAAGGTAACCATAAAAAATAAGTACCCACACCCAAGGATTGATGATTTGTTTAATCAACTCGAAGTTGAGAGTTATTTCTCAAAAATTGACTTAAGATTGGGTTACCATCAACTTAAGGTGAGGGGTGTTGATATTCCTAAAATGGCATTCTGAACAAGACATAGTCAATTTGAATTCCTAATTGTCTTTTGGTCTAACAAATGCCCCGGCAGCTTTCATAGACATTATGAATCGAGTTTTTATAAATTAGCTTGATTTATTTGTGTTTGTCTTCATTGAAAACATCTTGACATAATCTACGAGTGAGAATGATTATATGAACCATTTGAGAATAGTTTTGCAAGTTCTCAAGGATAACCAACTTTTTGCAAAATTTAGTAAATGTGAATTTTTATTGAGATCGGTTGCTTTTCTTGGTCACATTGTCTCTTGTGAAGGGGTAGAGGTCGATCCGAGAAAGTTGAAAGTTGTAAAAAGTTGGCCTAGAACTTTGAATCCTACCGACATCCAAAGTTTTAGGGTTGGTCGATTACTATAGGAGGTTTGTTGAGGGATTTTTGTATATCATTTCTCTATTAAGGACTTTAACCCAAAATAAATCCAAATTTGAATGGTAAGAGTCATATTAAGAGATCTTCCAATTATTGAAAGATAGACTCACCTCCACTACGGTGTTAACCTTGTCAGAGGGTACCCAATGGTTTGTGGTTTATTGTGATGCCTCTCGAGTAGGTCTGGATGTGTTTTTATGCAACATGACAAGGTGATACCGTATGCTTCTAGGCAACTCTAGGCATGTGAGTAGAATTACCCAATTCATGACCTTGAGCTTGCGGCCATAGTATTTGCCTTGAAAATTTGGAGACACTACCTTTATGGGGTACATGTTGATGTGTTTACAAATTATAAGAGTCTACAATATATATTTACTCAAAGATACTTTAACCTATGCCAAAGGACATGGTTAGAGATTCTAAAAGATTACGGAAATGAGTGTACTTTACCACCTCGGGAAAGTTAATGTGGTTTGAAATGCTTTGAGTAGAGAGTCCATGGTTAGTGTAACTCATGCGGTTGATTATAAGAAAGATCTAGTGAAGGATGTTTATAGGTTGTCCCGGTTGGGTGTCCCATTAGACAAATCTTCAAAGGGTGGTTTTATGGTTCGTCATAACTCTTAGTAATCTTTAGTGGTTGAGGTTAATTGTAATGAACATCTTGATTCTCTATTGATGGAGTTGAAGTAGTCGGTTCTTAGAAATAATAATGAATATTTCTCCCAAGGGGAGGATGGGGTACTTAGGTACCAAGGAAGGTTATGTGTTCCGGATGTCGATGGTTTAATGGACAGAATCATGGAAGAGGCTCATGGCTTCCAATATTACCTTTATCTGGGAGCCACCAAAATGTATCGTGATTTGTGCGAGATTTATTAGTGGAATGAAATGGAATAAAGAGAGGGATAGATAACTTCGTGGCTAGGTGCTCAAATCGCCAACAAGTCAAAGTCGAGCATGAAGGACCGGAAGGTCTAACTGAAGATATTGTCATCCCCACTTATAAGTGGGAAGATGTCAACTTAGACTTTGTCTTAGGTTTGCCTCGCACACATCAACAACATGACTCTATTTGGGTCATAGTGCATAGGTTGACTAAGTCAGCCCACTTCCTTCCCGTTAAAGTTTCTGATTCGGTGGAGGAGTATACTAGATTGTATGTTAAGGAGATCGTTAAGTTACATGGGTCCCCCTTTCAATCATTTAGGATAGAGGTTCCCAATTCACTTCCCATTTTTGGACAACTTTTCAAAGCGGGTTTGGTACTCAAGTAAATCTTAGTACAACTTTCCACCCCTAAACGAATTGTGCTACCTGAGCGCACCATTCAAGCCCTAGAAGGAATGTTTTGTCTATATGAACATAGATTCATGCAATCTGAGACTCGGTATGTGAGATCATTGATTGATACGTGGTTGTAAAACAAGAACAAACTAGTGGTGACTATTATATTGTTATGTAGGCAAGGTTTCGTGCTATTTGTCCCTTTTGGTGAAAACACTTGCGCTGTAATTTTGTGAGAACTTGAAGAGACTTTCTTTTTCTAGTTTTTTGATTTAAAAATTGAATCATTTTTGTTGTACGTTAGTAGTTTCATTGAAATATACCCTACGTTAATGTCATCGAGAAGTGTAGACCTTTCACCAGTTAGTTGGATGCCAGTTGCTTGGTATGCTAATTATCTCCTTGTTTCCAAATGATCATGGGAGTTGAAGGTTTACTGTTACAAGGGTAACACAAATGAGTTTCTTCATTAAGATTTTTTGAATTGAGTTATAGGTATCCGATATATCACATTCCTATGGGAAGAACTATTCAAGACTTATGCTTTCTCACATTCCACACACTTTCATCTTCTTTTCATGGTATGATTCAATATGTCTTTTTAGTAGTTTAACTTTTGAATATATCGTTGCTTTTCCCTTTACAGATAATTTTTTGTATTATGGTCCAGATATGGACATTGATGATGACATGGAGAATGGTAAACAAAAATAGAACAAAGGAGAAACTATTCCCCTTGCGCTTTTTTGCTTGGGTAGTTACAAAATGCAGGAAGATGTGTGGCTTTCAGACAAGAGTAAGAAGGACCAAGAGAGGCTATCAACTCTTTTTAGTATGGCTAATTCTTGGCTAAAGCAGTTTGTTATCCAGCACCACGACTTTAACTATTTTATGGGTATTCATCATAGCTGATCATCTCAAATGAATGAATTTTTGCTTTATAAGACCCCACCAAAGGGGTTGAGTACTACAAGAGTTCCTTTTATTAACATAGGCTCTCTGAGGTAATTTTGGTTTGTTGTTTTTAATATAATAAAAAGCCTTATAACTCCCTCCTATATAAAGGCATTTACTATTTTACGCATTGTGCTTCGAACTCTTTTAGTTTTTTTCCTTATTATTATCCTGGGATATACATCATAAAAATTGTATTTGAATTCGAGGTACATAGATTTTTATAGACGAAGTTTGTACTAGTGTTTGCGTTGATATGACTATTCCCAAATAGTGTAATGCATGTATAAAAATTATGGCTACCTTTTTTTTGTAATCATATGCTTCTAGTTTAAGAGTTAACTATAATACCTTTAAAATGATTAGGTGAATCTAGAGTCTAAAATGTCTGTGATGATGATCTAAGGTCCTAAAATGATTTATAATGTGGTATTGAGGGAGTGTCTAGAGTTTCAGGTTATTTGGAAGTGAAACGTCAAGGGACGACTAAGACGTTCGATGACTAAGTCACCTATATGTCTCATATGTGATTATATGCTTAATTATGTGTTTCATGAGGATATAAGGTCATTATTTGCATTATTGTAGTGTATATAGGAAGTGTGTCAAGTTTCGTGAAGTTTCGAGGTCAAACGCTTAAGAACGTTCGAAAGGTTTTCCTTGAAATGACCTTATGTGTCTATGCTTGTTTCGTTGACTTTTATGTGTTCGTTTTTTGATGAAATTCATGTGAGAGGTCCTAAACGCGTATAAAAACATATTTGGGTTTGAAACATCCAGGAAAACATCCCCAAGGACCATCCAAGGGTCCTTGACGAAGGATCCATGTTGGTGGCAAAAACTGCCTAAGGCAGTCCCACCTACGGATGGCAAACAACGACCAGTGGCTTGGTCGACGCCCTGTAGGTTGAGGTCATCGTTTGGTAATTATACTAGGAATATAATCTCCCATTTTACAGCCTCTTAACCCATAGACGGAGGACAGTATGGTCCGTGGGTGGACTGACACCCCGTTGATGGGCAACCGTCTATTAGGTCTGTGTTCTATGTAGCTTACTGTTAAGTTCAAGGGGTGAAGTTGTAAATTAACCCCTGACCCAAATAAGATAAATGGATGTTACTTAGGGGTATTTTGGATATTGTAAATGTGTTTATAATCCTAAAACACTTAATATTTCATTCTTCAAAATCAAAACCCAAAATCCTTTAGAAATTCTATCGAACTCCATTGGAGCCAAAACTCAAGGAAAGGCTTGGATTGGATAATTGAGTGGAGATTATTCATCAAATTGGAGTATTAGGTTTGTTGAGGTATGATTTTTTATCGTGATTTTTGATGCTTGAAACTTTATTCATCAAGGAGCGCAACTTTCAATGAAGTTTTCTAAAATTTTTAAAGATGAATTGTCCAATTTTATGATTTCATCCATGGGTTGTTGCATTAAAGGTTTTAAAGCAATGGATATTGATTAAAATGTTATTAGTTTATTGATTTTAACTCAATTAACCTATGAAACCATGTAATTATTGAAACCTAGTTTTTGACTACTTTAAGGGTTAAATTATTTCGACTTAATATATGTATTCAAGTGTAGTTTTCTATGGGATATTGATTGATGTAATAGTTGCATTGACATGATATCTAGGTTGTCTTAGATTGATGATTCTCTATTGATTTGACCTAGTTTCATTGAATATCATAGTTTATGTATTGAATTATGGGTTATGGCCATAGGTAAAGGCCTTATGATACTGAATTAGTTAATTTAGCATTAGATTGAAGCGTGGAGGATTGAGTGGTGGTACGCTTCCCTAATTCCCTTTATGTTTTGTTAATTAGACTTCACTTATGTTGTGATAGGTATGGTCCACTTATGGTGGCGGTGTTAGGTGCTTTACTTGCCATTGATGTGGCCTTGTCGGTGTTTCTTTATGTACTATGATGATCATGTCCTTATCGGAAACTACTTGAAGTATCATGATGATTTGTATAGTTTATTTATGTTAAGTATGATTATATAAACCTACATCTGAAGTAATGTGAAAGTATGTGTTCTTTCTATGTATGTTAGGAGATCATGTAGACTGTGATTATGTGCTTATATGTGTAGTCTTAGAGTTGATGCATGATTGTTCCTACTTGACTATATAAGTATATGATGTTTAGATGATGATATTGTAGTGTCTAGGATTACCTTAAAATGATGATGGTTATTTCTATGTGTTTCTAAAATGACATGTAATATATGTTAAAGTGAAGTATGTTGTGTCTTGCTTGGTTTACATGTGTCCCTTACTTGATGCATGTATGAATGTGAATATGAGATGTCATGCCTTTGGATGATAAAGTCTCTTAGTATTGTATGTATGAATGACATGAGACCTTAAATAATGTTAAGAGGGTCCTTACTCTGAAACCTTGAACCCAGTGGTAAGGTTATGAATGTTGAAGTCGAAAGTCGTAATGGCATCCTTCAAGTAAAGGAATGATAGACTTAAGGTTGGTTGGCTGGAACGGTATCATATCAATCCATAGGAAAGTCATTATGAGCTTCTTTTCACCATTGTAATGTAGCCCTAGTGGACCTCTTTGGTAGGGTAAATATGATCGGGTTATGAACTTGATATGGAACCCCTTTATATAAACCTTTAATGTAAATAACTATATAAGAACAAAGGCTAGCACCGAGTGAGTATGGTAAGGGAAGCAGCTCTAGTTAAAGTTTGAGACAAGAGTACAAAGCACGCCCTTCATATTCCTTAACCATGTGCCTACATGGGATGTGTCCAAGTTCTACCATTGGCAAGTAGAACACCATCATCGGTGTAGGATAGAACTATGGATTCCATGTCTAGCTATCATGGTCTATGTTGGTTATAGCCTATTCTAATCATATGGGATACTTACTAGCACTATAGAAGTTCTATGAAGTTTAGGTGGTGGTATGGGATGCTATTTAGACATTGCAAAATAGGCTTTGAAGGTGTTAGTTTGAGTCCCTAAGCCTTGTCTAAGACCATTAAGTGAATGTCTTTTATGTGATGAATGAGTCTTAACTGAACAAATGAATGTATTGAGTTAAGTTTATAAAAACATGTTAAATGAATAAGTACTTCTCTAGAGTAGTTAAGGGTTGTTTAGTTAAGGTTTGAAGGGGGCATAGGAATGGTCACTTCGTATCTTACCTAGATAACTCTTAAGAATGACTCTAGTTAGGGAAGATGTTGATTATGTGGACATGATCTAAGACTTAGGTAGTCTTAAGGATTAATGAGGAAATCTTGAAGAGGTAAATATGGACGTTATCTTGTTTATTAGTTTAATTAAGTCTTTTGATAGGCTTTGGAAATAGAATGTCATGTTTATGTGTTTGGTGTCTTGTAAGTGTGTGTTTGTAACATCTCAAAAATCACATAGTTAAAATAGAGCATAGCATGGTTTTCGTGATGGTCTAACTTCCTAAATTGGTCTGTAATAAGGTATTGACGCAGTGTCTAAGAGTTTAGGTTCATCTAAAGTCAAATGTCATGGGCCGACCAGAATGTTCGACGACTAAGTAACCTATGTGCCTCATATGTGGTTTTATGTGTTTATGTGTCTTTAATATTGTTATAAGGTCCTTAAATGATTTCTTATGGTGTATATTGGCAGTGTGTCAAGTTTCGTGAAGTTTGGAGGTCAAACGTCTAAGAACGTCCATGACTTTTGAAAATTTTGCCTTGAAATGACTTTGTGTTTTTAGTCATGTTTTGTTGAGTTTTATGTGTACGTTTTTGATGAAATTCATGTGAGAGGTCCTAAACTTATATACGATCATATTTGGGTTCGAAATGTCTGGGCAAATATCCCCAAGGATCATCCATGGGTCCTTGAGGAAGGACCAAAAGTTGGTGCCAAGACAGACCAAACGACGGAGGCAATCGACGCCTAGTGGGACAGTCTATGCCCTGATTGTAGGATATCATCAATTGGGACTAAGCCATGATATAGGATAGGCCAACGACCAGCCTCAATCCTAGACCACAGACCAACATGAAGGTACATTCGTCAAAGGATGGGCCATCATTTTGCAACCGTCAGTGAGGCAGTCGCTGCGTGCATCTTCACTACAAATAAGGGTATTGACGGTTCCTTAAGGGTATTTTGGGGTTTTATATATGTTTATAAGCCTAAAACACTTGGAATATATCATTCTTTAAAATCAAAACCGAAATCCCTTTGAAATTCTCTAGAACTCCAATGGAGCGAAAACTCAAGGAAGGGCTTGGATGGGTAAGAGCCTTGTGATATGGAATTTTGTGATTTTGTATTGTACTGAGGTATTGAGGACAGAGTGGTGGTATGATGCCATATTTCCTTTGTTTTATGATTATTAGACTTCAATTATGTTGTGATTGGCATAGTCCACTAATGGTGGAGGTGTTATGTGCTTTACTTGCAATTGATGTGGCCTTGTCGGCGTTATTTTAGGTAATATGATGATTATGGCCTTATCGGCAAAATATTTGAACTAACATGGTTATTTCTATATTTTATTATATTAATTATGATAATGTATATCAGTATGTGAAGTAGTGTGAAAGTATATGCGTGATTCCATTTATCTTATTTAGGTAATTATGTTAGACTATGACTTTGGCTTTGTGTTTATAGTCTTAGGGTTGGTGTATTTATTTCTACTTGACTATATGAGTCTATGATGGTTATATTTAAGATGAAAATATAGTGTATGGGATGACTTAAAGATAATAATGGCAATTTATGTGTTTCTAGAATGACATGAAATAATGAGTTGAAGTGAAGTATGTGGTGTCTTGTCTTGGTTGACTTGTGTCCATTACTTGATGCATATATGAAAGTGAATATGTGATGTCTTGACTTAGGATGCTAAAGTCTCTTAGTCGTATATGTATGAATGATATAAGACCTTAAATGATGTTAAGAGGGTCCTTTATGTGAAACCTTGAACCTAGTGGTATGGTTATGAATGTTCAAGTCGAAAGTCGTAATGGTATCCTTCAAGTAAAGGAATGATAGTCTTAAGGTTAATTGGCTTGAACAACATCATATTAATCCTTAGGAAAGTAGTAATGAGCTTCTTCTCTCCATTGTGAGGTAATCCAGGTGGACCTTTCTTTGGTAGGGTAAATGTGTTTAGGTTATGAACTTGATATGGAACCCCTTTATATGAACCTTAAGTGTAAATTAATCTATGAGAACGAAGGCTAGAACCGAGTAAGTATGGTAAGGGAAGTAATTCTAGTTAATGAATGAGACTACAATAAAAAGCACAACATTCATATTCCTTAACCATGTGCCTACATGGGATGTGTCCAAGTTCTACAATTGTGAATTAGAACACCCCCATCTGAGTAGGTTAGAACTTCGGATTCCATGATTTTCTATTATGGTCTATGTTGGTTATTTCCTATTCTAATCATATGGAATACCTATTAGTATTAGAGAATTTCTATGAAGTTGTGGTGGTGGTACGGGACGCTATCCAGACATTGCATAAGAGGCTTTGAAGGTGTTAGTTGGATTTCCTAGGTCTTGCAAAAGACCACTACTTGAATGTCCTTAATATGTTGAATGTCTCCTAAATGAAGTAATAAATATAATGATTTAAGTTAAGAAAGTATGTTAAATAAATAAGTACTTATCTAGAGTAGTTAGGGGTTGTCCAGTTAAGTTGTGAAGGGGGCATAGGACTTGTCACTTGGTATCTTACCTAGATGAGACTTTAAATAACTCTAGTTATGGAAAATGGTTGAATATGTAGGCATGATCTAAACTTAGGTAGTCTTAAGGATTATTTAGGTGGTCTTTAAGAGGTTAATCATGGACGTTATCTTCTTGATTTACTTAAGTAAGTCTTTTGATAGACTATAGTAAGAGAATGTCATATTATCTTTATGTTGTTATGTTAAGTGTAGAATGATTCTATCGTAGGTAGTCTATAGGATCTCTTAATTGTGTGTGAAAGTGATTGTATGGGCGGTTTCTTCAGAACACACTCAAGTGAGACTTAGAATCACCTTTGGTAGAGAAAATTTTATGTTTATATGTTTGATGTCTCGTAAGTATGTAAGTGTCTTATTTGAAGTAATCTTGAGGGTCATTTAGGTATGCTTAGGGAGGTTGTATTGGCGGTCTCTCTTTATGTGACTTAACTGATTTTTAGGATAGCTTTTAGTGGGTTGATTATATGTTATAAAGTGTGTAAGTAAGAAGTAGTAAACTTCACTGTAATAGTGAAGGAATTCACTGTAAAGTGAGTTGAGGTCACTGTAATATGTCTCCTAAAAATGGGATAATTGTTCTAACGGATTTCTTATGTGTTTCCAAGTTGTTAAATGTGGTTTTTATGATTTTAATATATTTTTTAAATAAAAGTATACATATTTCTTATAAATGTCCATTTTTCATGATTTTAATGTAATATGTCATGCTTAGTACATCTGATTGTACTAATCCATGCTTTTATGTATCTCTATAGTTGTTGTTAGGCGAGGAGCATTTGGGAAGCAAGACATGGAACGTAGGATAATTCAAGTGAAGTTGAAGTATGTCCTCAATTGACTGGAGGGAATATACAGATGTCTTTTATGTCTTCTATTTCAAAGTATTAGAATAGAACTAGTATTTCAATATTAGTATTGTGTATGGGTCATGTCCCAAAAGTATTCTTGTGTATTAATTTTGATGAGATTGAGACTTAGTATTTCCTATGACTTTCGATGAAAGATTTCTTAAGGACTATGAAATTTTTTATGAAATTTAATCTGCACTACTTTTCATTATGTATATTCAATGAAATATATGTAAGAGCTTGTACAAGAACTCAGAGAGGTCAAGTACACCGGTTACAATCCGAGATTGACCCTAACATCTAGGGTGTGCTCTTGGGATGTGACAAGCTTTGTATCAGACCATAGGTCATGAAAGTAGTTTTTTGAATCAAAAAAATAATCAAGTAACATCTAGTAGAGTCTTCACAATTTCTGTGAGTCGCGACACATCTATGGGAGAGAGACTATATGACGATAGACTTTACCTTCTTTTCTACTCTTATGTCGTGCCTTAGAGTAAAATGTTATGACTACTCTTTTCTTATGGTTTTCCTTGTGTTTCTAGGATGATGAATACGAGGAAGACACCGACTAGGAGAGTTGAGGAGAATGATGTGCAAGAGGATATTCCTCCCCAAGTTGAGCAAGTTCCTCAAGGTTCTCAAGGTGATCACGTCCCTATTGTGGGAGAAGGTAATGATATTCCGGTGGTTCCCCCGGAGTTGAGTAATATTGATATTAGAGAGGCTTTGCTTGCTTTAGCCTGAGCCGTAACTACTCAAGCAAAATTGAGTATGGTGCCTAGGGTGAATGTTGTAGAGAGCACTATGATATCTAGGTTAGAGACTTTGTGAGGATGAACCCCCCTATATTTATTGTCTCTAAGGTGTGAGAGGATCCCCAAGAGTTCCTAGATGGAGTGTACAAGGTGTTGAGTGTTGTGAAAGTTACATCTATTGAGAAAGCAGAATTCGCTTCATATCAATTGAGAGAAGTTCCTCAAATATGGTACACTCAATCGAAGGACAATAGTCCGGTGGAGTTGGGTCCTATTGAATGGTAAGAATTTAAGGAGGCTTTTCTTGGTAAGTACTTTCCCCACGATAGGAGATAAGTTAAATTAGAGGAGTTTAGCAATCTCAAGCAAGGCAATATGAGCGTTGAGGAATACTCTTTGAGGTTCTCTATGTTTTCTAGATATGCCCCATACATTGTGTCTAATCCAAGGGATGAAATGAGTCGCTTCGTGATGGGTGTTGCCTATCTAGTGAAGGAAGAATGTCCTAGGGCGATGCTACATGATGATATGACCCTAGCTAGACTCATGGTGTAATCCCAATCAATTGAAGAGTCTAAACTTAAGAGGATGTCTAGAAACTGCAAAAAGGAGTGGTTCTAGTGACAAAGTTAAATCTAGGTTTAAGAAGAGGGCTCAAGGTCAAAAAGAACCTAAGGTGAAATTGGAGAAAGGAGGTAGTTCTCAAAATGTCAAACCTACATGTGTAACTTGTGGAAAGAGGAATTATGGTGAGTGTCTAAGGAGTACCTGGAGTTTCTATGGTTGTGGTAAAGAAGGACATAAGCTGAGAGATTGTCCGAACATTGCTTCTAGAGGAAAAGAGGGTAGGCAAGTTGCTCCTAATGTTCCAAAGGAGGATGTTCCAAAGGCAAAGGCTCGTTTCTGTGCACTCTGGGCAAGAGGATCAATGCCGGATGAAAATGATTATGACGATGAGGGTAATTCCTTGCATTTATTTTTACTATAATGAGTTCCTTATAAGTGGGACAATATAATTAGTAGATGAGATAGAAAGTCGTAGAAGCATGTAGTATGTACATGGTATTTAGGAGTTTTGTTGAAATTGAATTTCATTAACTTCTTGCATTCTGTATTTTATGATGTCATGATTATATTGTAAGATTTTTTTATATTATGCTACCTTGGATATTAGCATATTTCTATCATGAATTGCCTAAAAGTTGGATTTTTGGAAAAATGGTCAAATTCACTATATTGCATTGTCTACTCACTATTAAAATTTTCAAATTTGACTATTTCATTATTTGGTCTAACATTGTTGAGAAGTGGTTAAAACTTATGTATATGAGTATAATATTGATAATAAAATGAGTTTTTGTTGTTTGGAATGAAGCATGTGAGTTTTATAACGTGATGAGTTATAGAATGTTTTCTAGTCTCTTGTTGTGTTGTGAATCTTTTGACTATGTGAAATTTATGTTCTCTCTAATGTTTTTATTGTATGAGATGTTATATGGTATTTTAATGAGCTTCTAGTTTAATCTCTATTCTTGGAAGTGTTCGGAGAGTGGCAAGTGACACTCGAGGACGAATGTGGTCTAAGTGGGGGAAAATATAAGATCAAGAAAATTACATAGGTGAAATAAAGCCTAACATGGTTGTACTAATGGTATAAAGTCCTAAATAGGTATATAATAAAGTATTGAGGTAGTGTCTAAGAGTTTAGGTGCATTGGAAGTCAAACGTTGAGGTACGACCAAGACTTTCGACGACTAAGTACCTATGTGCCTCATATGTGGTTTTATGCGTTTATGCGTTATTCATGAGGTTGTAACGTCTTAAATGAGTTATTATGGTCTATATAGCAGTCTGTGAACTTTCGTGAAGTTGGGAAGTCAAACGTCCAAGAACGTCCATGACGTTTGAAACTTTCGCCTTGAAATGACCTTGTGTTTCTAGGCATGTTTCATTGAGTTTTACTAGTTTGTTTTGGATGAATTTTATTTGAGAGGTCTTAAACTCGCATACAAACATGTTTGGGTTGGAAAAGTCCGGGAAAACAAACCCAAGGACCATACAAGGGTCCTTGAGGAAGGATCCAAAGTTGGTGCCAAGACTGGCCAAACGACGGAGTAAATCGGTGCCCAGTGGGCCAGTCAACGCCCCGTTTGTAGGTTATCGTAATTTGGGACTTAGAACTCGGAGAGGATAGGCCAACGATCAGCCTCAGTCCAAGACCACGGACCAACAGGATGGTTTGTTTGTCAAAGGAAGGGCCGTCGTTTAGCAACTGTCTGTAAGGCAGTCCCCGCGTGCAGCTTCATTGTTAAGTTAGGAGTGAATTGGTAAATTCACCCCACATCCAAAAAAGGGTATTGGAGGTTCCTTAAGGGTCTTTTGGGTATTTTAACTATTTTTATATGCCTAAAACACTTGGAAGATTTCATTCTTCAAAGTCAATACCCAACTCCCTTAGAAATTCCCTAGAACACCATTAGAGCAAAAACTCAAGGAGGGGCTTGGATTGGAGAATTGAGTGGGGATTCTTCATAAAATTGATTAGTTATCTTCATTGAGGTATGATTTTTGATCCTTGAAACTCTCTTCATCAAGGAGCCCAACTTTCAAAGATGTTTTCTAATTTTTTCAAAGTTGAATTGTCCAATATCATGATCTATACATTGGTTTTTGCATTAATGGTTCTTCAAAGATTGGTTATGGATTGAATTGTTATTAATTAGATTATTTTAAACTAATTTAACCTATGAACCGATTAATTGGATAAACCCTAGTTTTTTTACTAAGTTATGGATTACTTGATACTGATCTAATGTTTATGAATTCTAATGTAGTTTTTTATAGGTTATTGATTGATGTAATAATTGCAGTAAATTTATATCTAGGTTGATGAATATGTATTAAATTGACCTAGTCATGAATAATTTATAATTATATTGAATTGTTGGTTATGGCCATGGGTATGGGCCTTATTATATCAAATTTGGTGATTTGGCTTTGGATTGAGGTATTGAGGATGGAGTGGTGGTACTCTATTTCCTTTGTTTTATAATTATTAGACTTCTATTATGTTGTGATTGGTATGGTCCACTTATGGTGGCAGTGTTATGTGCTTTACTAGCAATTGATGTGGCCTTGTCGGCGTTATTAAAATGTAATATGATGATTATGGCCTTGTCGACAAACTACTTGAAGTAATGTTGTTATTTGTATAGTTGATTAGATGAAGTATGATAATTTCTATCTACATGTGAAGTAATGTTAGAGTTTATTTGTTCTTCTATTGATGTTATTTCGGTAATTATGTTGGATTATGACTTTGACTTTGTGTATATAGTCTTAAGGTTGGTGTATGTTATTCCTATTTGACTATATGAGTCTATGATGGTCATATTTATGATGAAATGATAGTGTATAGGATGACTTAAATATGATAATGGATTTATATGTGTTTCTAGAATGGCATGAAATAATGATTTAAAATGAAGTATGTGGTGTCTTGTCTTGGTTGACTTGTGTCCATTACTTTATGCATGTATGAAAGTAAATATGTGATGTATTGACTTAGGATGCTAAATTATCTTAGTCTTGTATGCATGAATGATATGAGACCTTAAATGATGTTAAGAGGGTCCTTTATGTGAAACCTTGGGCCTAGTGGTAAGGTTATGAATATTGAGGTCTAAAGTCGTAATGCTATCTTTTTAGTAAAGGAATGATAGACTTAAGGTTTATTGTCTAGAACGACATCCTTTTTGTCGTTAGGAAAGTCATAATGAGCATGTTGTCTCCATTGTGAGGTAGCCCTAGTGGCCCTTTCTTTGCTAGGGTAAATGTGATTGGGTTATGAACATTATATGGAACCCCTTTATATGAACCTTAAGTGTAAATTACTCTATGAGAGCAAAGGCTATCACCGAGTGAGTATGATAAGGGAAGTATTTCTACTTAATGTATTAGACAAGATTACAAAGAAAGCCCTTCATATTCCTTAACCATATCCCTACATGGGATGTCTCAAAGGTCTACCATTGGCAAGTAGAAAACCTCATCGGAGTAGGTTAGAACTTTGGATTCCATGCTTTGCTATCATTTTCTATGTCGATTGTTGCCTATTCTCATCATATGGAATACCTATTAGCATTAGAGAAGTTCTAAGAAGTTTATATGGTGGTATGGGACGCTATCTAGACATTGCATAATAGGCTTTGAAGGTGTTAATTGGAGTTCCTAAGTCTTGTCCAAACCATTACTTGAATGTCCTTTATATGTCCCCTAAATGAACTAATGAATATAATGACTTATGTTTAGAAAGTATGTTAAATGAATAAGTATTTTTCTAGAGTATTTAAGGATTGTCTAGTTTAGGTGTTAAAGGGGCATAAGAATGGTCACTTCATATCTTACCTATATGAGTCTTAAGAATGACTCTAGCTAAGGAAAATGGTTGAATATGTAGACATGATCTAAACTTAGGTAGTGTTAAGTATTATTTAGGTAATCTTGAAGAGGCTAATCATGGACGTTATCTTTTTTATTTACTCAAGTAAGTCTTTTGATATCCTTTGGTAAGAGAATGTCATATTATCTTTATGTTGTTATGTTAAGTGAGAATGATTATCGTAGGTAGTATATAGGATCTCTTAAGAGTGTGCAAGTGATTGTATGGGCAGTTGCTTCATCACTCACTCAAGTGAGACTTAGAATCATCATTTGTAGAGGAAATCTCATGTTTATATGTTTGATGTCTTGTAAGTGTGCAAGTGTCTTATTTGAAGTATGCTTAGGGAGGTTGTATGGGTGGACTCTCTTTGTGTGACTTAAGTTAGTATTAGGATAGATTTTAGTGGGTTGATTACAAGCTATAAAGTGTCTAAGGAAGAAGTAGGCAACTTCACTGTAAGAATGAAGGAATTCACTATACACTGAGTTTAGGTCATCGTAATGTGTCTCTTAAAAATGCGATAATTTATCTAACGGATTTTTTATGTGTTTCTAAGTTGTTAAATGTTGTTCTTATTATTATAATATGATTTTCAAATTAAAAGATGCATATTTCTAATAAATGTCCATTTTTCATGATTATGATGTATTATGCCCTACTTAATACATGCTATTGTACTAATCCATGATTTTATCTATCTCTATAGTTGTTGGTAGGTGAGGAGCATTTTAGAAGCAAGAGTTGGATCGTAGCATCATTCGAGTAAAGTTGAAGTATATCCTCAATTGACTCGAGGGTATATATAGATGTCTTTTATGTCTTCTATTTCAAAGTATTGCAATATACTAAGTATTTCAATATTAGTAATGTGTATAGGCCGTGTCCCAAAAGTATTATTGTGTCTTAAGTTTGATGAGATTTAGAATTAGTATTTCAGATGACTTTATATGAAAGAGATTTTAAGGACTATGAAATGTTTTGTGAAAAGTTTTAATTCCACACTACTTTTCATTATATATATGGGATGAATGATATATAAGGGCTTGTACAAGACCTTCGAGAGGTCAAGTACGCCAGTTGGAATCCGAGATTGACCCTAACTTCTAGGGTGTGGTCTTGGGATGTGACAGTGTTGATCTCATTATAGGTGGTCTTGAGGATCATTTAGGTGTGCCTAAAGAGTTTGTATGGGCGGTCTCTATTTGTCTTACTTAAGTGAGTCTGAGGATAGCTTTTAGTGTGAGGATTGCTTGCTAGAAGTGTCTAATAGGAAGTTAAGAAAACTTCATTGTATAGTGAAATAGTGAAGGAGATCACTGTATAGTGAAGTAGTTCACTGTAAGTTGCCTCTAAAAATGTGATAAATTGGCTAAGTGATTTCTTATATTTTCTAAGTTGTTAAATGATATTCCTATGATTATATTATGATATTTAAATGAAAAGATGTTTGTTTCTACTAAATATACGTTTCCATGATTTTATGCATAAATGCATTCCAAGTACAAGTGTTTGTACTAACTCCACACAATTGTTTGTCTCTAAAGGTGTAGGTGAAAGGTGAGAAGGATCGAGAAGGAAAGATTGGATTCTAGAGTCGTTCAAGACAAGTGAAGTATGTCCTGAATTGACTCGAGGGCATACATATATGTATTTTATTGCAAAGTATTGTAATAGACTACGTATTTCTTATATTCATATTGTATGGGACGTGTCCCAAGTATTCTTCAGTCTAAGGATGACATATGTTTATACTTAGCATGTTATATGATTCCAGATGAAAAGATGTTTTATCATATTCGTATGAAAAGTTTTAATTCCCCACTAATTTTCATACTTGTATATGTGATGAACGATACGGAAGGGCTTTTACAAGACCTCCGAGACGTCAAGTACGCGGGTTGCATTCCTACAATGACATATCTTCTAGGGTGTCTTTTCGTGATGTGACATGAACCTCTTTCCCGTCATTCTGTGTTATTTTTAATTTTTTATGTATTCGATCTCAAATTTCTTTGTAGCTTTCTTCTGTTACGGAGTAAACATACACTTTAATAAATTTCATTGACGATTTCAGGAAGCAGAATAGTGTTGAAAGTTCACATGAAGTGGTCATTGGAGCCATTCTTCAGGTTACAATCCCTGCCTTTTTTCCCATTGACAAACTATCTTATGAATTGTGCTTTATCTAATTGTGATAATTATATCTTGAATACATGATATTTAAGTATATCTTGCCAACAAAGAGAACTGTATAAAGGAACTGGAGAACTACATATCTTAACCAAAAAAAGTTAACATTTGCCAGCTCAATGAAATAAAGTTTCTCAATGATAAACTAAATAATGAATCTAAAAGAATAAAATCATAAGAGAGGGAGGGGTATGCCTTATGTTCTCAGATAGCTCTCTTACACTCCAAATTTACTTCTGGGTTACATACTTTGTACTGTTGTATTTTGTATGTTTCTTAAAATATATGTTTCGGACAAGTGATAAATCTCATGCAGGAAATTCCAATGGGTTGTTGTTCATCCATGACACATAAGAGTTTTATATTCCAGATATTTATGACAGACTTTTAGAGATATGGGTACATACATTTGGTGTTTATGCATCTTATGACTTCTAAGTACACTTGAGCGAGTTAGAATATTAGCTCTTTTTCTATATAATTTTACGATTGCATGTCTTTTATTTACTTTAATTTTACAACCAAATTATCATATCCTAAATATCATTAATGTTAATTATGTTATACACTTTTTTGGCATATTTGTGCAAATGGATTGGCATTTCTCCTATGTTTTGTTGATATGCTTTATCGGTCTACTTGAAAGCTAGGTGAACCTCTGAAATGTATGCAGTTGGTTTACTTCCAACTGCAGTGGCTTCCTTCAGGAATAAATAAGATGGGCCATTATATATTGTTATAGTTCAAGAATCTGTTTTTAGTTTGTACTAGAATAAAATAAATTGAGGATTTGCAATTGCACCAACTTATTATTTGTCATCAGGTTTTGGGATAACCCGACAACGCTACTTGCTTTTGTTGGTACTAAACAACTGATGTAGTTGGATCAAAGGACTGGTTCACCTTAAGATTTGTGATTGTGATGTCGGAGGAACATATTCTTGTGTATTTTCCTATGTGTAGATGTCGTTCCTTATCTCTTGCAAGATATGGTTGTCCTCCCATACAAGGACAATTTATTAGTATTCTCTAAGCAAAAACATTGACCTTGACGGTAAACGGGCTAATTACACATGTTTTATTATAGGTGTGTGTATGGATAAAAAAGTCATTTTCCATCTTATTTCTCGCAAGAGAAAAACATAAATACTAAACGAATAGATCCTGCAATATTAACAATAGGCGACGTGATCTATAAAAGAACTCTCATCGAATAAAAAAGAAGCAGTTCTTGTGTAACGATATTGTTTTAACGTCTCCTTTAATTATTCCATACACTTTCTCCTTTAAATGATTCATTTCGTCTCTGCTTATTTTGAAGCTTTTTCTTCGTCCTTTTTTCCAATGCTTTGTAGTGTTAGCTAGAGAATTCAAATACTCGAGCAGATGATTCAGACGCTACCAAAGTTGAAGCTGAAAAACTTCCAACAGCTCGAGGTAAGGAACCTCCTCCTCATTCTCAACTAGAAACACTGTGGTTACTTGCGAACCTATCATTTTGATCTCATCTCAGGTTTATTTAAAAATATAACATGATAAACTTCATAACAAAGTTTTGAGGCAAAAGTGGAAACATATGTAGTTATTTTTCATTACACATCAGATTATGTTGATTATAAGTCATTGAATCTTATTCTTACAAATAAATATTATGGTGATTGTAACAGCAACTTCTAAGAATCAAATTATAGTGAATTATCCGATTACACTAGCCAATCACAATGTTTAATGATTTCTAATGCGCATTATCTCGAGTATAACAATATGAATGTGGAAAAAAAATTAATTTTGATTTCATATTTGAACCATAGAAAGAGTCTCCTGTTAAAATGCAAAATAAGGTTGCATAACTTTAGTACATTGAGTTACCCTTTCAGTACATTATTATTATTATCTCACTACAATTTTTGTTTTTCGTTTGCAATTTCTGAATGATATTTAAAGCCAAATCGATAGGATCTTTTTATGCAATCATGAACTCCGTGGAAATCTATTAATTCTAACACAACTTGTCCTTTTGAAGTTGGATAACTTTTTTAGATATTCACAGGAAGACAACCCAATATTCTATTATCTCTTGCTTTTGGTATTTGCTATTTCTGGTTGATAATCAAATAAAGATTTCAAAAATGGAAAATGTAACCGGGGTTCTCTTCTAACTGAAAGTTTTCTTCTTTGAATTGGCTTTTAATGTGGGTGTTGATTTTGTGTAAGTAGAGTATAATTGTGAGGTTCTAGATAAAAATGGCATGATTTAACTATACATGTAGAGTTGTAGAGATAATGTAGAGTTCTATGTGAACTGTTTGTTATCTTATTGTTGATTTATATGCAACTTTTTCAAGAATATAGTAATTCTTATATATATATTGATTTGGATAGGTTGGCCTAGAGTGAGTACTCTCCAATTTTGCACTTCTACGGCTTTATTGTTATGAATTGGTTTGGCATACTGTGAATTTAAGCATATTAAATACATGATTAATTTTCCTAACTTGTATTTTTATTTTAAACGTGCAGGAAAATGTCCGTAATTGAAATTGAATTGTGGCCAGAAGTAAACTCGATCTATTGTAGTGATTGATGAAGATTATTTGTTCTATTATCATATATGTTTGACTGTATTTTGTTTTGTGAAATTTATTGATAGTAGAGATCTTGAAGCAATCATTTTATAAGTATTGGTTGTACAAGACTTGTTTCTCGAGGTTTGTTTGAATATATAACTCCCATTTAATTTTTTGTTAATTTTGTGCTTTAATTTACTATATAAGTATGTGATTATTGAACATATGCAAATAAAAACTATTTTTCTTAAAAATTAAAATTGTAAGAATAATAATATTTGTTTTCAAAAAGTGTGGTTGTAGGACATCCATTGTTATTTTGTACATATCAAAAGTTACACTTTATAAGTTTTGTTCTAGATAAGATGTAAAAGGAAACACTTTTTAATTGTGACCAATAACAAAGCAAAGACGACACTTTTAAGTGTAGTATAATAAAAAAAATTTGTCGCGAATGATTCACTAAAAAGTGTGCCGTTGTACCTCTTTGGCCACATTTGATAAGTGTAGCTATGATGACAACATTTAAAAAAGTGTTGCCTAATGTCAAAGGTTACATTTCTTTAGGCCACCCCGTAAAAAGTGTTTCTTAAAGTCCAAAAGTGTAGCATTTTATTAAAGACCACACTTTTGCTATTTTAGGCTACACTTTACTAGGGTAGCCGTAGGTCTAAAATAGTGTAATGTGTATAGGCGATCCGCTGTCAATTATCCCTCTATAAGGTTTTACGAAGAGGTTCCGATGGAGATATTTGATCGTCAAGTTAAGAAATTGGTGAATAAAGAGGTTGTTTTCGAAAAAGTTCAATAGAGGAACCATCTATTTGACGGTGCAATATGGGAGGCCGAGCTCGACATAAAGTCCCACTACCCTCATATTTTTCCTCTTACTAAAATCCAAGGATGATTTTATTAGTTTCTTTAAATGGATATTATAAATAATGTTGAACTTATCATGTCTAACTAGTATGTGCATTATCTTATATAAATTCATGCCTAAATTAAGTTTTCGTGACATATGTTTCTCATAGTTAAATTGAACTTAAATATGTAGTGTGCTATATGTCTTTCATAATAGTTGTGTAGAACATTTTTAGTGTTGTATTGATAAGAAATCAACATTTCTACTCTTTAAAAATGTTCAGATCGAGCTCAAGTTAAATTGGAGAAGGTAGTTCCTCCTTATATGATATGAAATGATGAGCTCTTATGTGTTATGAATTGTGGATTAAGATCCCTATGTGCTAATGCTATGTTATGTCTTGAAAGGGTGGAGAATTCCTTCTATAACCGGTGACTCATTATGATATTGCTTGTTGTTGGGTTGCTAGTCTTGAATCTTTTCCTTTTTCCCAATACAATGGTTTAAGGTGTCATTCGGGGAGGAATGTTCCTAAGGGGGGATATTGTAAACCCCTGGAATTCTATGACCTACAATAGAGTCTCAAATAAAGAATAATGATTATTCTAGACCTAAATAACAGTATTTAACTTTTTTTGTAAGTATTAGAACATAAACGTCAAGGGACGACCATGACGTCCGAGAACTAGCAAAATTGAACTAGTATACACTCTTAGGTTTTGTGAACGTTTGGAAGTGTGTTATGAAATCCAAAACATGTAAAAATGAATTAAATTTGTAATAACATGTATATAGGGTCAAACATCCAGGTCCGACCCCCCAAGGACCGCTCTAGGGGTCCTTGAAGAGACCCCACTCTTGGCCAATCAAGATGCCAAGGCAGCAGCGCAATTGGCCTAGCAGGAAACTAGTTCGCGTCGCGGACATGGTTCACCATGGACCAAAAATCATTGTATGCATCGCGGATACATAGTGGACTCCACTGTCTCGAAATTATTTTTGGAAATCTTGCGAATACAGCTCCGCGACGCGAACTTAATTACTGACGAAAATCTTAAATTTAGAATTCAAGTTTGACTTTACTTTAAGGTTAACTTAAGTGATGGGTATTTTGGGTATTTTAGGGGAGGGTTATATATTGATTTAGGTTCAATTTTTCCTCACAATTTCCCCCTCAAAAAAAATTCTCAAATTAAACCCAAAAGCTCTCACTTGTACACTACATTCTCTCTCTACCCAACCTCCATTGAAGAAGGTTGGAAGCTTGAAGAACAAGACAAAATTCCCCAAGTTTCAACACAAATTCGTGTATAAAGTCTCCATAATATATAGTTTCTTTCACTCTTGGGATACTTTCCTCAAGAGGTCCTTGTGATGATCTCTAAGTCCGCCAAAACTAGAGTTTTTCCCTACACATGGCTCTTCTTTGAATTGCGAAATTGACAATCAATTGTGGTTAATTCTGGTCAACAAATGTTGTTCAAATATATATTAATGATTAATTATTATTATTCATTCGAGATTCCCATGGACCCATGTCTTTCCCTAATTTCATGAAAACCTTGAATTGATATGATGAGTTGTGAAGATGATGAGTATGTGGATTGACTACAGTGATCTTAATTATGTAATTTCTTCTTAAATTACCTTTTTTATGAATTTGATATGTATCCTTGGCAATGGAAGTATGAAGGTTCTTTAAAGGGGCAATGAGGTATGTTGATTGGTTCTTTTTCAATTCAATTATGAAGTATGAGTTACATAGATAGTAATGCTCTTATGTCTAATGTGTGGTTGTGATGTTGATTCTATGTATTCCTCATCCTTAATCGTAGACACTTGAATTAGCTATGAAGTATCTATGCATGTTATTATACAATTATAATATGATCGAGTAGTTTCTCATTATCATGATAAAGTGTTAAGTGAAAGATTTACTCACTTTTATGAGATTTCTAAAGTGAAAGGATTGTTCTCACTTATGATGACGTATAAGATAATATGATAAGATGTTAACACAGGGGTCTAAAAGAGACTAATGTGAACTTGTATGATGAAATACGATTATTATTAAGGGAATAAATGCTTAGCACCAAAAAGGCATCTAAATGAGTTGGAGATCTCACGTTTAGTAATTCCGGCCTCCAACATGGGTTTCTTCACATTTAGAAATTCCGGATTCCCAAGACGTGTTATCTCATGAGATGGAAACCTCCACATTTATCAAGTAAAGGTTTCTAGTAACAATTTCCTTGACCTTTAACTATGTTCCCACATAGGACTCTAGATTAGTGCAGTCACCTAGATAGCTATGTATGAATGGTTACACCTTAGGCAAGTGTTAACACTCTCTTTTCGGTGTGGGAGTAGAACACCGGATTCCATGTAGATCATACGGTCTCATGTCGGTTATTGTAATTCTTTCCCAAATATAAAATTAAATGAACAATTAAGTATGTGGACTCTTATTAGGACTTTTCTTAAGGTTGCTACATAGTGTGAGAGAGGGGATGATACTTCTTTTACACATTGCATACATAGTATCCTAACAGATGGTCTTAGTAGTGTTCTTCTATGTTTAAGTTTATTATATATTATATTTGTCAAATTATATATGATCTTATGAATCAAGCATGTTATGATGAAAAATGAGGTTTTGTCATATGTTTGTAGTAAGTGACTTAATGTGATGCTTAGATTTTAGTATAGCACAAGTATTGCTTTGGGTTGCTTATATGTTAAGTTGATATTATGTTTGGTTGACTTATGATGTTTGATGTACCGGGATATCCGAGTACAATTTAATGCTTAAAACAAGGAATGAATACTAGAATCGAGTGTATTTGGTATAATTTGATGTGTTTATTGATGATGCAAGAAGAATGAGACAGAGAAGAGAAGAAGTAGTAAAACACGACCATCTTGACGACCCGTGGCTTCACAGACCGTGTAAGTAATCGTGAAGTGATGACAGTAGAGGAATTTTGAAGATTTATGTTTGATATAGTAAAAGTAAAGACCACAAAAGTCTTCATGGACCGTAATCGTTTTGATGGTCTGTGGTTCAACCTGTGAACCAGATTCTAGAGAGCACTTGAAGTGTCTAATGTTTTAGAAAATTCAAGTGAATATCACAGACGTCTTCATGGACTGTAAGTTAACGGCAATAATTTGAGGGTCCATGCGTCTAACCATCACAAGATTCTAGAGAACAATGCAAAGTGTCTAGAGTTAAGAAAGTTTAAGTGAATAATACGAAAGTATTCAAGAACCGTGATAATTATATGGTCCATAATCTTGTCTGTCAACCAGATTCCACAAAGAAGTGCAAATGATCTAGAGTTTCAGAAAGTTGAAGTGAATACAACAGATGATAATTTTGATGGTACGTGATTCTATCAGTTAATAAAATTTCATAGAATAGCTAAATGTTTATGTTTTTTAGAGTTAAAGGTAAGACCACATATAATTGTAAGGACCATGGAGCTTATCACGGGGCCTGATAGGGGCTCTGAAGAAAAGCGACTATGCATTCCTAATTAGATTCGGTCTCTTTTTAAAAAGGTTTTTGGGGATTATTTATTTAGGTTTTCTTGAACTATTTCTCTCTTATCAAATTTTTGACGAGGAAGGCTAAGGAGAACTTGGAATTTTTTGAGCTCATCTTGTTTTCGATCTACTCGGCAACAAGAGAAAGTTTGACTTTTAGATTGTAAAGTATAATTTTGAGTTTCACTTTGTTATCGTAAGTATTTATATATATGTTCTCAATCATTATAAAATGCTATGTACGCAGAATTATGAATTACTAAGTATTTAAATTTGGTGTATGAGATCTATGATGAGACTGTGAATCTGAATCTCTAAAACGATCATAGAGTAATCTTTTTTCACATGTTGTATATTCAATCTTTGGTTTTAATTTGGACTAAGGAGTGCACACTTTAGACTTTCCTGAATCAATCTTTAATGTATTGAAGTAAAAGTTAGAGTTCGAGAGAAAGTAACTTCAGCCTCACATCCAATAAGTCAGCTCTTTATAAAAGAATCATTTGTAGCTCGAGAGAATACAAGCGATTATTTTCTAATAAGGCTGAGAAGCATTAGATAAAATTAAGTCATTAAGTTTTGTGAAAGTATGATTGTTTGAAGCTCTAATTTCAAAAGAGATTCATAAGTTCTTGTCATAGTGAATACTAACAAGGTTTCTCCGAAACGACAGAAAACCCATACCTAGTCCTCATTTATAAAATAGATTTGGAATCTTCGTGTCATGCCTAGAAATTTATCCTTGATAGTCAGACTCAAACTTTACTTTTTGTTTGAATTCATTAGGAGAGAGTAATCACAATCGGATAAGTGCGACTGTAAACATTGTCTATAAAGAAATTCTCTGTGGGAACAATCTCAAATCCAGTTGAGTTCTGTAAAAGTAAAAATAACCATTTACACTCTCAATGGAGGTGTATGTTCGTACGTATCAAATTTTGGCACAACAGACGGGGAATTTCATTTCTGTAGTGTTTTACTAGCTTGTATTCAAATTCTAGTTATAATTTCCTAATTTTAGTTGTGATGTTTTTGATCTATTTTATATTAATCTTCTTGTTTTAAGCCCACCACCAGAAGTCAGCGAGCAACATTACTACATTACAATCTGCAACTCCAGAAAAACATACGCAAGGTGGCTAACATTCAAGAACTAGAGCCTCAGAGGCAAAGGTTAGTCCTTGAAGGTAAACTGGATGCTGCATGACATGTGCAACAAAATACTGGATTAGTCACAACTAGGGGAGTTGATGGAAACAAGGATGATGTAATTTCTCCTCATCGTCGCCTAGTATCCCAAATGGTTAAAGTTCATCATCCAGCTCACAATATGGATGTATGAAGAGGATGATGCTGAGTTGGATCCACTGGAGACATAGTGTTACCCGCATTACCTCCAAGAGTGAAATTCACTATCACCAATACAATGACTCGATTACTTAATTTCAAAGGAATGATTAAAGGGGCTGTTGGTGATTATGCGAATCAACATCTGTGAATTTTGTGGGGATCTATTAATCTCAAGAGATTCCTGGAGTGAATCAAACTGCAATAAGGCTAAGGCTATTTCCCTTATCTCTTAATAGGAAGTAACTAACTGGTTTAATGAGCTTTCGGATGACTCCATTCGAAACTGGAGCATATTAAAAGAGGCTTTCCTGGAAAGATTCTTTCCAGAATCGAAAGAACTACAAATGAAAAATGAGATCAGTACACATAAGTAGTTACTAGGAGAAGTAATGCATGATACTTGGTGGAGTTCAGCCAATAGTTGAAGAAATTCCCAAACAATGATTTTACAGAGGGGCATCTTAAACAAGCTTTCTATAGGTCTCTTAATTATGTTACTAAACATGTTGTTGATGTAGTCTTTAGAGGTTCTTTTATGAGGAACCCATTTGCTAAGAGCATTCAATTGTTTGATAAAGTTTCCAAAATAATAGGGTATGGTAAATGAGAGATGCAGAAGTAGGAGAATTAGGGTAAACATATGAAATGTCAGCGGAACAGAGAAATAAGGAAGAAGAAAGGGATTAGGAAATGGCACATCTGATAATTCAAATTGATTTACTAACGAAGCATATTGTGTGCTAGTTCAAAAAAGTAAATGTTGTGGGACAACAAAGCAGATACGAAGGTCAAGACATTAACATTGACGAGAAAACTAACCACTTGGGAAACTAAGGAGGTTTCCAAAATTATAACTTTGGACATCAGGGGTATCTTTCCAGAAATACAGGTGTAAACTACACTAGAGATGGTCAATATGATAGACCACCAAACAGAGGCCAAGGAATCTTGCAGAGCATAGATATTTACAGAAATGATCGTAGTGGTTTATATGGGCCCAAGGTAGAAGAGAAAGAACGGTTTGTCATTCCAATGGATCTAAGCCGGAAGATATGAAGGCCAAGATTTTTCAAAAGGTTTAATCAACAGAAGCAGGAGGTAAAAAAATGAGGGGTGAGTTCTCAAGCATGGGTCATCTGGTGTAGTCTCCTACCATCTCTATTAAGAAAATAGAGCAACAGTTGGGACAACTCTCAGCATCCCTAAGTCAGAGAAAGAATGGTTAATTACCAAGTGATACCATTCATATCTCCAAGAAGTATGGGCACTGTATGGACATCACTACTAGAAGTGGTAAGGTGATTTCTAACGGAAATATTGAAAGTACCAAAGATGAATAGGTTGAGGAACAAGTTGACACAGAGGAGGATGAAAGTGCACCTATTGATGACTTGGAAGAGGCTCAGCAGAGACTAGCTCCTTTTAGAGGACAAAAGAAAAAGATTCATGGAAAACTGCTCTTTCAGCACATTCTTAGACCTCCTCCTCATTTTCCACAAATACTCAAAAAGAAAGATGAAAATAGTAGGCTTACAAAGTTCATCACCATAAAACTTTAAGTCAATATACCACTGGTAGAAGATATTGAACAAATGCCAGGATATGCCAAGTTCATGAAAGAGTTGGTTACCAAGAAAATGTTGTGAGTATTGATTTTTCTAAAGATGTGCATCATTGCAACACTATTGCAACCAGGTCTCTGGTTCAAAAAAAATCCTTGTGCTTTCACAATTCCATGTACCATTGGTCAATCAAGTTTGCATAAGCATTGTGTGATCTGGGAGCTAGCATAAAATTTGATGTTATTAGCAATCTATGGTAAGTTGGGTTTGGGAATGCCAAAACCTACATCAATTATATTGATGATGGCTGACAGGTCAGTTAAGAGACCAGTGGGAATCTTGTGTGGTGTTTTGGTTAGAGTGCATATATTTTTTATTCCTGCAGATTTTGTTATCTTTGATTGTGAAGTAGACTTTTAAGTTCCTATAGTTCTAGGAAGAACATTTTTACCTACATTAAGAGATTTGGTTGATGTTGAGCAAGGTGAGTGAAGTTTAGAATAAATTCAGAAGAGGCAAAGTTTAACATATGCAGATCAATGAAAGAACCTCGAGAGATGTTGTGGTATCTGCAATGGATGTTGTTACTCAAGAAAACTTAAGAGTACCCAAGAAGAGAGGATAGTTGTTGAAACATTAGCAGTTGTGTTGATGAATTTTGATGCTGATTTCTTTCTTGATTATAGAGAAACGGTGAATTCTTTAAATGGTATGGGAGCACATTCTTAAGATCCAAATAGATTAGATATGGATTTGAAAACAGAACACATCCTTGAGCTGAACCCTCCATTGAGGAACCACCAGTTTTTGACCTAAAGCAGTTACCCAGTCACCTCAGGTATGTATTTTTGGGTACTAACAACACTTTACCAATGATTTTTGCTGTAGATTTAAATATATGAAAGTTACAGGAGGTGGTGAATGTGCTTCAAATGTTTACAAAAGCTATTGGCTGGACTATTGTTGATATAATTGGAATCCCTCCAAGCATTTGCATACCCAAAATATAAGCTTGAGGAATATTGCAAACCAAACATTGAGCACCAAAGGATATTTAACCCACCAATGCAAGAGGTGATAAAAAAGGAAATAATGAAAAGGTTTACCCGATCTCAGACAGGCACTGGAGCAGTGAAGGGTGGTATTTATGGACCAAATGATGGACCAGTTAGCAGGTAAAGTGTGGTATTGTTTCTTAAATGGATACTCTAGTTTCAATTAGATATCCATTGATCCTGAATATCAAGAAAAAATAATATTTACATGTCATTACGACACCTAAATATTTAAACGCATGACGTTTGGATTATGTAATGCACCAGCTATATTTCAAAGATGCATGATATCCATTTTTTTCATTCATGGTTGAGGACACTCTAGAAGTATTTATGGACTCTTTTTCTGTAGTAGGTGATACTTTTAATGACTGTTTGTTGAATCTTAGCAGGGCATTTCGGATATGTGAGAAAAAAAACTTGGTGCTGAACAAGGAAAAATACCACTTCATTGTTAAAGAAGGCATAGTTCTTGGACATAAAGTGTCACAAAAAGAAATTGAAGTTGACAAGGTAAAAATTGAGGTGATTTAAAATTACCTCCGCCTATTTGTGTGAAAGGTGTTTGAAGCTTCCTAGGACATGCAAGATTCTTTAGGCATTTCATCAAGGACTTTTCCAATGTTCCACACCCCATTTATAAGATGTTGGAGAAGGAGGTGAAATTCATCTTTGATAAATCCTGCCTAAAAGCCTTTGAAAGAAAAACGATCTGAACACCTATAGTGATTGGCCTGAACATGGAAGAACCGTTCGAAGTGATATGTTATGCCACTGGCACCGCATTAGGTGTTGTATTTAGTCGAAGTGCAACGAGATGTTCTATCCAATTTGCTATGCTAGTAAGTCCCTAAACGGAGAATATTGAAACTACACATGATTGGACAGGAACTGTCGGCTACATTATATACATTTGAGAAATTAAGAGCTTATTTGCTGGGCACCATTATTATAGTTCACATAGATCATGTTGCACTGAGATATCTCATGAACAAGAAGGATGGCAAAGCAAGGTTATTCAGATGGGTGTTAATACATCAAGAATTTGACTTTAAAGTAAATGATAGAAGAGGTTGTGAAAATCAGATAGCAGGTCACCTTTCAAGGTCGGAAGTTGCACGGAGAGAACATAGTGAGCCTGAAATAAATTATCCATTCCCAGATGAGCAGGTATTGGCCGCTACTCTTAATCTAATTCCATGGTTTACTGATTTTCTAATTTCTTTGTCAGTGAGTATGTATTTTTGGGATAAGACTTATTTGTACAGAAAATGTGCTAATAAAATCATTACGACATGTGTTCCCGAAGATGAGATGATATCCATTCTGGAAACTTGTCATTCCTCTTCTGTAGGTGGGCACAATGGTGGATCTAAAACAGCTCAAAAGATTTTCAATGTGGGTATTATTTGTCAACCATTCACTAGGATGCAGCCGAGTTGGTATGAATTTGTCATATTTGCCAAAGGCAAGGAGACATATCAAGAAGCCATGAGTTGTTATGACACCAATGTCGGAGGTAAAGCTTTCTTATGTGTGGGGAATTTATTTCATAGGCCCCTTGGTGAGTTCCTATGGACAAAAGTATATCCTAGTAGTAGTGGACTATGTATGTAGATGGGTAGAAGATGTAGAATTACCTGAAAATGATGGAAAGAGTGTGTCAAAATTCTTAAGAAATAACAGTTTTGCAAGATTTGGGACACGTAGAGATATTATTAGTGACGGTGGTTCTCATTTTCGCAAAAAAGTATTCACTGCTCTTCTGACCATGTATGGGGTAAAACATCATAAGGTAGCTACACCTTATCACCCACAAACCAGCGGCCAACTAGAAATGTCTAATAGAGAGATCAAGAAAATTTTTGCTAAATCGGTAAATGCTAATCGGATAGACTAGGAAAGGAATATAGATGATGTATTTTGGGCATACCGGATAACTTTTAAAACACCTATTTTCATGTCTCCATATGAACTTGCATTTGGAAAAACATGTCACTTGCCTGTTGAACTGCAACATAGAGTACTGTGGGTATTGAAAAAGCTAGATCTCGACTGGAATGAAACAACAAATTTATGTCTAGATTAGATAAATCAGATGGATGAGTTTCGTCTGAGAGCATATGAGAGATCAACATTGTATAAGGAGTGGATGAAGTGATACCATGATAAACACATTGAGAAACTAAGTTTATCTCCTATAGACTAGGTGTTATTGTTTTATTCTAGATAGCGATTATATCAAACAAAATTGAGATCCAAATGCTCTGGCCCTTTTAAGGTCACTCAAATATTTCAATTTGGAGCGGTTGAACTAGAAAATTATAAAGGACATAGGTTCAAAGCTAATGGAAAATGAATCAAGCAAAATTTAGGTGCCTAGGAAGAAACCAAGATAGTGGAAGAATGCATGCTTGATGAAGTCTATGTAATCAAGAAACATATGTGGCGCCGCGACTTTAAAATGTGTGTTGCTTGCGAGGCAACCCAACATATCATAATTTAGGTATTTTTGCATTTCTTTTTCTGTTAAGTTTAGTGTGCAGAGTTTATGGGTGTTGACATGCGTAGGAAGACGTAGTGATAAAGATTATAAGAACTGGTGTAGTATGTTTCTGATGCGAGGCTTCACGGACCGTGGCAGCCTCTGCGGGCACCTTCATATTCAAACAATGGAAGTTCCTAGAAAATAGCAAAACAAAGGGTTCAGGGTTCGTAGTAATGTATACGGACCCTGAATACCTACCGTGAATTTTAGGTGAAATTTAATAAACAAAAGTGTTATATATGGGCTACCTCATAGAGCACAAACCTCTTTACGAGGGATTTTACGGATCATCATCTGTCCCAAGTAAGACATATCTCCTAACTACTTCTATGTTAGGGTTGACATATCGTGATGTCTTCCACAGACAATTCCACGATCTGTTGTTCACGCAGGTAATTCAATAAAACGAAACCCGCCCCACTCCGCAACTTGACCCGTTAAACATGCAAAATGTATTTAGGTCTAATAAAAAATGTTTCTTCAATTCTTTTTCTTCATTCCTTCTTCTTCTTCCTCTTGTTTCGTGTGTAACAACTACTCAACAGAATCCCCCTTAATATACTAAGTGAATTATAGGAATAAATTTCTTTGCTCACACCATTGTTACGCGTATAGTTCAAGTCCCTCTAAGTAAGTACAATGTTCAGTGTTTAATTTCATCTGTTGGGTTTGTCTTATTCAAAGATGATGTTTGTTCTTGGTTGAATATAGTTGTTAGGGGGGGGGCCTTGTTGCAGTTCGACATGATTAGTTGAGGTGATTAGGTTATAACCAATACTTAGTAGTTTAGTGTAAGGATATTGAGTCTCCATCAACTAATTGTTCTTCTGTGATTCTGTGGTCAATGTAGATTTTGCCTTAAACATGGGAAGATGAGTAATTTGAGTAGGAATGAAGAACTACATATCTTAAACCTTGCTAAGGGTGAGCCACACTCAATGGTACAATCCGTATAAATTATTACGTATTGTAACCTAGCCGTGAACCACTCATGTAACAAAATATGGGTGAAATGAGCACAAGAACAAGATCACGACTTGTGCTTTTCTTGACGGACCGTGACTTTGACAGTGAAAATTCAATGGGAATTTTTTGTGGCTGGTTATTTATGTTTTAATTTTGCCAATAGTTCACGGAGCACTTCACTGTCTGTGGTCCATTCCACGGTATGTGAAAGCATATGTAAACATTACTTGTCTAGATTTCACAATGGACTTTATGGTTCATGGTTTAATCCACGATCCTTGAAGGCAACCATGATCATTACTTTACTGAAGTTCTCTTTGATTCATTCTGTGAGCCTTCATGATGATAGATTGGGTGACGTCATTGTGAAGGCAAAGCGTCACGATGTTGTTAAGCAAATGGGAAGTTTGAGTACCCAATAGTGTTTCAATCATTTTCACTCATGCTAACTCTGGTCATGTATGCAGGTACCATGTCACATCGACCAAGAATGAAGAATGCCAACAAGCCTGCTCCCTACAACATCTTAATATGAGGGACATGACACATTTGAGGCTACTAGGTCGGAGGTTCACTTGGATGTCACTCTGACACATAATTCCCCTCGGGCCTATAGATCACAAGTCTAAAGACGCTTGCCCCAGAACATTCCCTCTTAGTCTGAAGAAGGGGGTAGTGCTTCTGAGAATGTTGCAACTGCCAGCAGTCCATCTCACTCTGAAGCACGTATCAATAATGAGGACATTTCTGGGGTAATGCTGTAGATGAAGGCAGTTTACATGATAACTCTCGCACCTCCTCTCCAGCAACTCATACAAAATAGGACACAACAGCTCAACAAGATACTAATCAAAGAGAGCTCGAGGTGATACCCACAAATTAAGAAACCATAATATTATATGTGTATGCTCAGGAACCTCATACAGATTGTTGGGAATAACTCATTGCATGTTACCGTACTCTGAGGATGGTGGACCGTACCAAAGAATTCTTACACCAAGGGATTGTGACCAATATTGGCAGTTTCAATAAGCGGGCTATTTTACTTGAATTTAGAGTAGTGAGAAGTGGCATCAAGGCATTTTCGGTATTTACCGGATGTGTCACTTTCACAAGTTAAAATGGATGGACAATGCACGAGGTGATTTCTCTAATCACCTGACAAAGGTGTTTTATACATGTTATGCCGCTACGCTGATAAATTTGTTTGTAACCACTGATCCACAAAACGAGGGTAGAAAGATTTTGCTGCTATACTAGGTAGACTTGAATTAATTATCGTAAGGGGCATGTCTAATGATATTTTAGAAAGCTCTATCAACAAAACCTTACATGAATCAAATTACATGTCTCCATCATCAGTGGGACTTTTTTAAGGGAAGCACCATGACGTCACCAATACACCCAACAGGGAAGATCAGACGTCTCGAGAAAGGTTGTTGTGATGGATCGCCAAGAAGATTGCCATCGATGGGGAACAACCAAGTTGGTTAACTACAACTCCGACTACTATTGCTAAAGCTTCATTGACCTTCCCAGCTAAAGTATGGGGGGCTATGGTCCGGGTGCAATAGCAGCCAACGGCGAATGACAATATATTTTCACCATTTCTTTCTTTACTGGTAGCATGCTTACTAAGTGGTTACCCAAAAAATATAGGGAAAATTATAACTATTAAAATGCTAGACAACACTCTAAATCAGAGAGAGGCATTTCCTTTGTGTTGTCTGATAGAGAAATTATGTTGCCAAGCAGAGATTCCTCCCAATTGTTTAGTTGATCGATGTCATGAGGCATCTAAACTCATTCAGGTGTCAAAGATAAAAGATTTGGAAAACCACTTGTTTGGTGCTAAATCTGCAACAATAAATAATATGTCTATTTCTCCTCCAGTCCATTTAGAGTTGCCACAAACTGATAGAGTGCCAGAGTAGGGCGACTCATCCCAAACAAACCCAGAAGCACAACAACAAAACAACCCTGCACAAGTTTCAGGTACTTTTGTGTGTGTACCTATCGTATTCCTTGATAAATTTTTTGTAGATCAGTGTCATACACGGACATTAGCAGATGATATAGTCCGTCAAATGCCTCAAATGATTGAAACCGAAATATGTACTGCCAAGAAGGTTATCACTAGTCAGGTCCGGAGTAGTTGGAAGTACTTAAAGAGCTACTAGATGGCATTGAGAATTGGGTACAAGACCGATTCCCCTTTACAAGTCAATCAGTGACTGGTGAGCTGAAGGCACAATTGGCTGACATGCGATCTCATATTGCTAATATTCCAAGCAACCGGTGTAACCTTCTCCTCTTGCACTACCTGACTCACTAATGCAGATGCTAAATCTGGCACCTCATGTACAATTCCTTGATGCAATTTGTGGTGAAGAACTTCGTGCCAAATCCAAAAAGTGGAAGCATAAGATTTGTGACATTGACCAGGACACTCCTCTTTACCCATTGCTCGAGGTACATATATCATAGAAAATGGCTCACAAAGAATCTCGGAGGTTGGACTGAGAACAAGTAGCCTGTGCAAAGGAAAACCAAGACGCACTCTAAGCTTGTGCATCAGGAAGTTGAGAACCTTCTCACAATGAAATTGTAGAACCCACCCCTGATGTGTCTAATGTACTCACTAAGCACTCCATTCTTAGAAAGCACATGCTGATAAAGGTACTAGCGCGGATCCTAATACTGGTACCTAGAGTGCTGTTTGCCACCCTTCCTATGTAGTATGCTATATCGACTTTGATGGAAAATTACTTTCTTGTTGGGTGGCGGTTGCGAGAAACCTTCCATAGCTGTAGAAAATGGAGGTTTTCTCTGTATTTTGAGTTTTTTTTTCTTGTTTTGATAAATCATAGTAGGTTGAGATATGCAGCTACTAGCTAGAAACCAAATGAACAACAAATTTTGAACATGTTTTTGACGGTTGGGATATTTGTATGACATTTTATATACTAACTTGTTGAACATTACTGAATTTGAAAGATTAATTAGTGGATTAAAAATTGGATAATGTAATCATGTGTAACTATTCGTGAGTATTGATTGATGTTTAGCGCTAACAACAAGTATAACTTTCCTGAGTAGTCCTGCTTGAAACATAGGAGATTTTGATAGGAAAAGATCAGTAGGCTATTTTTTTAAATAAACAAAAAAGAAAACTTACCAGTTGAACCCATTTAGAACCCATGTGTGGCTGCTGGGATGACAGAAAGAAAGAAAACAAAAGATTTAAGTACAATCAGGTTTTTGAAAATAAAACTTTTAGAAACCAAGGTATTAGTCTTTCATAAAATCGAACATACATATATCCTTTACCTAGAGACGAGCCCATGTTACAAGCCAATTAAAGTTCTGCAGTGATCCTATTCCAATTGTATGAAATAGTGTAGAAAATGAGGGCAAGCCTATAGTAGTTGCTACTAGTGCTATAATTTTTTTAGCATGAGAGTAGTACTCAGTCACAATCATTCTGAGCGAGGGATTTCATTGTTGTGAGTACACTATGATTGTATTAGACTTTGGATTAAGTAAGCTAATAACTCACAGACATAGGCATGATTAACTTCAATTAATGAAATGTCATGCCTAAATCCTTACATGTTAGATTCAGTAAAGTGGGAAACAAAAGGTGAGGAAAATAGCTGAAGTGTGATAATAGTAGAGGAATTCTGAAGACCTATGTTTGACAAAGTTGAAGTAAATACCAAGAAAGTCTTCATGGACCGTAATTATTTTGAAGGTCTGTGGTTGAGTCTACTAACCAGATTCCAGAGAGCAGTGTGAAGTGTCCATAGTTTGAGAAAATTTAAGTGACTACCACGGACGTCTTCATGGACCGTAATAACTTTGACGGTCTGTGATTCTATCCATCAACAAGATTCCAAAGAGAACTTCAAAGTGTCAAGAGTTCAGAAAGTTGAAGTGAAGTCCACAAAAGTCTTCACGGACTGTGATAATTTTGACGGTCGGTGATTCTGTCTATCAACCAGATTCCAGAAAGCAGTGCATAGGGTCCGGAGTTTGAGAATGTTTAAGTGAATACTACAGACATCTTCATGGATCATGATAATTTTTATGGTCCGTGATTCTATCCATGAACGAGATTCATAGAACAACTAAAAGTTTAATTTTTGGAGAGTTAAAACAATACCGTGTATGATTGTACGGACCGTGAAGACTGTCACGAGGCGTGATAGGGGTCGTAATGAAGAGCGACAATGTCCTCCTAATTAGAATAGATCTCTTTCTAGAAAAAGGTTTTTGGGTATTATTATTTATGTTTTGTTGAACCATTTTTCTATTATCAAATTTTTGACGAAGAAGGCAAAAGAGAACTTGGAATTTTCTGAGCTAATCTTGTTGTTCTAACTACTTGGCAACACGAGAAAGTTTGACTCTCATATTTTCAAGTTAGATTTCCATTTGCAATTTTCTATTGTATGTATTCATATTTATGTTCTCAATCATTATCAATTGTTATGTAATAAAAATTATGAATCACTAAGTATTCAAATCAGGTGTAAGGGATCTATGATGAGACTATGAATTTGAATCTGTGAAATGAGCATAGAGTAATCTCCTTTCACATGCTGTAGATTCAAGATTTGGTTTTTATTTTGCATAAAGAGTGGACACTTTAGACTAGCGTGAATCAAGTTGTTGTTCGAGAAAAAAACACTTGTTAGGAAAAGCAGAAATATCTTTACTATATTGAATTTAAAGTTAGAGTTCGTGAGAAAATAACTTAAACCTCACATCCATTTAAGCTAGTGCTTTATAAAAGAATCATTTTTCGTTCAAGAGAATACAAGCGGTTATTATCTAATAAGGCTAAGAAACATTCGATAAAATTTAGTCACTAAGTTATGTGAAAGAATGATTGCTTGAAGCTCCGATTTCAAAAGAGTTTCACAAGTTCTTGTCATAGTGAATACTAACATGGTTTCTCTTAAACTACAGAAAACCCATACCTAGTCATCATTTATAAAATAGATTTGGAAACTTCGTCTCATGCCTAAAAAATTTTCCTTGATAGTCAGACTCAAATTTGACTTTTTGTTTGAATTCATTAGGAGATAGTAACAACAATCGGATAAGATCGACAACGAACACTATATGTAAAGAAATTCTCTCTGGGAACAATCTCAACTACTGTTAATTCTGTAAAGTGACAACGACTTTTTACACTCTCAGTTGAGGTGTAAGTTTGGATGTTTCAATGTTCCATATATGTGTATGTTAAGATTATTTGATACTACACTTGGTTTTAAATAAATTGTGCGTTTTCTCATGCATTCATGATTTTCATTCATAGGAACTATACTTAGTACATGTCATTTTTACTAGCCCATATTTCTTCCCTTTCCCCCAAAACTATAGGTTCCGGTCATTGAAGAACTTCTAGATCACTTTGCAAGAAGACATGGACTCGTCCAACAATTTGATTGGTGAGTCCTCAAGTTCAAGGATGGTCCACTTGTTCTACCATAATAGTTTTGCTATTATCTAAATACATTCATTTCTTTCCTATTCTTGAAGACATTTGTTGTAAGCCATATATGGCAATATGTATTTGTATGAGGGATATGTCCAATGTTTTGCTTCGTTTTAAATGGTTTAATGTGGGATGAAGTATTACACTATTTCTTATGATTTGGTTATATTGCCTAAACGAGAAGACTATGTAAGCTTCAATATACGAGGAGTCTATGTAAGCTCCACATATGATGTGCGAGAGGTCTATGTAAACCTCACTATTTAAAAAGTTTTAATTTTTTCCGCATGTCTTACCTATGATATGTTATGACGAATGCTACGTGCTAGTCTAAGTCCTCTTTGAGGACAAAGACTTCGGTAATGTATATGGGGTAATTTGGGTCGTTACAACATAGGTATGAAAAGTAATGCGGAATTAAAAAGTTTCACAACATAACTAATAAGAAAATCTTTTAATAAAACTACGGAGCAAGTCTCATCATTATAAGATAAGTTAGACACGTCTTATAATCATAGGGTCATGACCCTTTACATTGAAAGAAACATACTGAGTCTTAAAAAGTCTTTAAAAGAAATGAAACTAAGCTTAAAATCCTTGTCCTTGAACATATGATGACGTACCATGAGACATGAGAGAACTATATTTCCCAAGCTTGAACTTCTAGAAACCTTCACTTCACTTCCACTTATAATTTAGAATATATAAAAGATTATGGAGTTAGTACAAACATTGTACTAAGTATGGAAATATTATTAAACATTCTTAAGAAGGATGTTATAGTTGGAATATACTTTCATGCGAATTTGGAAAGCCTTTATTAATCAAGTGTACAAAACATCATATAAGTCATAGTTAGCATACAAGGTAATACGTCCATCATTCTCAACACATAGCCATCATCATTAAAAAATCCATTAGTCACTTAGAATACCACAAGTTTTTTAGAACCTCCATCCAAAGTTATCCTAAGACTCACCTAGGTAAAACATGAAGATACCTCCCATAGACCCTATTCAATGCACACCTAGATAATCCTTAAGACTACCAAAGACAAGAATACTTCACCTCTTATTAACAAGTAAACATTCATTATATAGAAGAAACATTCATGCATTTAAGGTCTTAACATAAAGACCATCCTCCAAGACAACCTCCAACTTACACTAGTGCAATGTGAAAGTACCATCCTATACTACTACTTACACTTAATGCTCCTCAGGAGACACCCTAGATTAGGAACATCACACTCATTATTTACATAGACTTCATCAACATTAGACATATAAACAACATGCTTTAATAACACTAGTCATATATTTAACATGTTTCATTAACATTATACATAAAGTAATCCTACATCATTAACATCATATGGTAACCCATTCATTTCATTTACCTGAAAAGGACACACTAAGACACCCTCAAAATGACTACTTGTGCAATGGATAGATTGCATCCCATTCCACCACCTACCCTAAGTAGTACACCCTTAGGAATACCTATTTCATTACATTAATTTTGTAGAGGCTAGCTTTAATATACATAGGCTATGAGAGATTTACATGGAATACAATTATTAACCCCTTCCGTATAAGGGATCCCCACTTTCTTTAGGTAGGTTCATTATTTTAGCCTTTACATAGATCTACCATATCCAAACCTATTCGGGTGCATAGGCAAGGAATAACGATAAAGCTTCTAAGTACTACATCTTAACTCACGAAGAGTACACATCTCTACAGGTACATAGTATACAACATCTCTACTCACTTAGAGTATACTCCCCTTCTTCCAGTCCTCTCGGTGCTAAGAATTTTAAAGTCCCTACAGAGTTCTAGACATTCATTACAGTCATTGGGTATATGTTAAGAGATTCTACCAAGTACTACATCTCAATGAACAAAGAGTAATAATCTTTAAGGGTTACTATTGAATACTACATTTAAACTCATAAAGAGTATTTAACCTCCAACCTATCATTCATTCATTGTAAAGCTATTAGGAATAGTGAGGGTTCTACTAAACACTTCATCTCAATTAACCAAAAGTGCCCACCCCAATACACCCCTTTTTCATTCATTAACTCCATTCATTCATTTATTGTGTGTGTGTAGGTATATGTGAGAAGACCTTTCACATAATCACCATCATTGATAACAAAGATACCGAATCATGATCATACTATATTCATCATACTTTAGACACTATCATACTTCACATTAATATCATCCTTCAATTAGACATAGTATCTTCAAGACATACATTCATAACATCATAAGGAAATCTCGATACATATACTTCATAACATTACTTTATTTCACAATAAATGCTTTAAAGGCAATAATCACAATTCACATGTACATTCATATACATCAAGTAAACACGGGTGTTATAAGTGGACATACCACACAAGATAAATTTAATAAGAACTAGACAATTGAGATGACTTACCCTTCATGAAAGCCTTGATAGCCCTTATTCAATTATCCAACAATTCATCATAATTTGGCACAATTAACAGCATAGAATCACAATACATCATGATATAAACACGATTCAAACATGGTTTAATCAATTACATTAAACCCACTTCAATTGCAAAAATTAGAGAAATTGCTTGATCGTCAGTCCATAGATTTTTAATCATAAATTCATCAATTTATATTCAAAACATCCTAATTGACCCATTAAATCCTTTTCATTCAAGGACCCTTGCATAGAATTCTCATAGAAGAATTTAGGATTATGAAACCTTTTTGAAAATCCTTTGAACCTGCTCCTTGAATGAGAGTAGAATCAAGGCTGAACTACCATACCTTATTAAAATATAATAAAAAAAAATTTGGTTAATAAACAACTCAAAATCTTCAATCCTATCTCTACCTTGAGTTAAAGCATCAATGGAGTGTTGAGAGAGTTTTTCTTGGGAGAGGGGTTTTGGTTCATGAAAAGTGAATTGTAATTAAGGTCTTAGGGGTATATACTAACATAAAATACCTAAAACCGACAAAAATAACAACCAATAATTAATATAAAAATTACCCAAATGACTCCCATACTCATTGGAGCTTTTATCAAAGTCTAATTTGACTTAAAAACGACGCGACCAAATCTGCGACATGGCTGGGCGTTGCTGGGACACATCCACATTTTTCTTTTGGAATTAATTTCCACACAGCATGGTTCATGAAAATACTAAATTATAGGGCAAAATTTTTTTGCCTTAAGTGGCAGTTGTGCAAAGCACAAGCAGTGCCACAAACAGGTTGTTTTGGCAGCCTTCTTGCCACACCTTTGGTCCTCCTCAAGGACACTTTAGTTGGTCCTTGGGGAGTATTTCCTAGACGGTTTGACCCTAGGTATGTCCCTCTAGGTGATAGGGTCACCCCGCTTATTTTAGGCTCGAATCAATACCTAAAAACATGCACAAATAAGGACACACTAGCGCGCACACAAGGCTAGTTTCCAAACGTCTTTGTAGTTGTTCGAAGTTTGACTCTAAAACTCTCCAAACTGACTAAAACTAGTATTCATCATATTAACACCTTATTAACCCATAAAACTCATTATAGGATGTATCTTTTCGTGTTTCATTTTGAGAGTTGTTACAAAGGAGAGTCTTTATAAAAAGATGTTGTATCTTGTGTTGGTATACATAGTTGTCCCTATTTGGTACTTGAATGTCATTGAATGAGTGTATGAATTAAATTCTAGGATAGGTAGACATAACTATTTACCATTATATGAATAATTATGTAAAACCATGAATAAGAAAAGAAGGTTAAGAATGTGAAACCTTGAATATAAAAAGAAGGTTGATTAGAAAACCTTGAAGGTATATACCTAAATGGTGCGTTCTTCTTGAGTAGAATGATTGAATTAGAGTGAGGTTGGACGGAATGAAACCATCTTTAAGGAAGTCATAAGTTCTATCCCAATAGACCTTGGTTGGAAACCCTAGTGGATCCATCGTTGGAAAGTTGAACACCTTCAACGGTGTGGGGTCTTATGAAACTCGGTTGTATACCTTGCGAGTGTGGTCTATTTCGGTTAATTCGTATTCTTTTCAAGTAGGATGCGCATTTTAGTATTGTATAGGTTCTAAAATGTGTAGGTGGTGGAATGGGACTCTATCTACACATGACACGAGTAGGCTTTGAAGATGCTAGAGTGAGTTCCCTAGGTATTCGAAGACCATTATGTGAAATCCCCTAATTGTTTAGTTGTATCATATATGTCTAAATTTAATAATGTTGGATTATTTAAGGTATTTGAATAGAAAGGTTATTATATAGGATAGATTTGACGATCACTTATGTGTGCTTGAAGAGGGTGTCTGGGCAGTATCTTCATGTCTTACACGAGTGAGTCTTAGAGTAATTTTAGGTATACATTCGAAAGTGATAAAAAGTCTCACTTTTTGAATATGGAATATGTCTTATATATGATTGTTACCTTGTATTATGTCTATTCAACTCTTTCGATGAAGGTTTCTATTGAAATAACATGAAAGCATATCTTAAGGTAAATTTCCATTTTTGCTTGGTTTTCTTTTATGTTCACCATGCTTAGTACATAAATTCAGCTAATTCAATATGTTTCTATATTTCTACAAGTGAAGGTGGAAAGTGTGGACTTTATAGAAGTTAATGCTTTGGAAGTAGATTTCTATCAAGATTGGTACGTTGTCATAGGTCCGAGGACATGAACTATGTTTCTAGTTTACTTTATAAAAGTTTTTATAATAGACTATAAGTTTCTTTTCCAATTGATGAAACGGTTGAGACGATATTGACATGTTTCTAGGATGGCTTATGACGAGATTTAGTCCTTTGTTATGTTTTATAAATAAGTTTTACTATTAATGTGAAAATTTTTAATCCCACACTACTCTTCATATGTATGTGATGCATGATTGCTAAAAATCTTGTAAATTACCTTCTAGAGGTCAAGTACATCGCATTATGATGGTCCATTGATTGGGGACTTCGTTTTGCACGTTCAATTTCTATAAGGTCTCGGCCAAGTGAGGAGTGAATTGGGAAATTCACACCACATCCTAATTAAATAGTAGATTGTTATTTTAGGTGTTTAAAGTATATTCATTTAGTTTAAACACCTAGACTTAGAATTAGACCTCTCTTTTCAACATCAGAACCCCTCTCCCAGATAAAATTCTCGCAAGACCCCATCGAAGCTTGAACCCAAGTTTAAGCTAGGATTGAAGATTTTCATTGATTTCTCCATCAACTTCTTGGTACTTCAACTATTAAGGTATGGTGATTTCAACCTTGACTCTTCTTTCATTAAAGGAGACAATTCCAAAGGCTTTTTTCAAAGATCACCAAAAACCGTGAAGCTCTACGTTGAATTCTAAGCATGAGTTCTACATATTAAAAAGGTTTAAATTGTTTTTTATGAAGTAATCAATGTTAATTTATGGTTTTAATATAAAAAACACCATGACCCCATGTATTCCTTGAATTCCTAATTTTGGCTCTAAAGTGAAGGTATTGATTATGATCTAATAGTATTAAATTCATGTTTAGATTTTTATGGGTTATTGAATTATATGTTTATCACTGTTGAAATTGATCTTAGCTTTCCTTGTAGTATTGATCTCGCTCTCTCTCTATCTATATATATATATATATATATA
>NC_028648.1:19060859-19175947 GCF_001406875.1 Solanum pennellii | reverse complement strand
TATATATATATATATATATATATATATATATGCAGTGTTTTGTTGGATAATTGATATGGATTAAATGTTGGCCTAGTCTTATGGACATTATCATTGGTAAGATCTCTTGATTGTGTGAATTTTTTCGAAAGGATAAGGAATGGTGATTTTTTATATTGGAAGGTGGTATGTTGACCTAATTCCTTTGTGTAATTTAGAGTTCATATTAATTTTCTATTGATTTTTATGGTTCACTTATGGTGGGCAGTGTTTAATTTTAATAAATGTTATGAACATGGCCTTATCGGCATTATAATGTGAATTATGGGATTATCATTATATGGTATGAGTTAATGTATAAGGTCTAGGTTCTCATGTGATATCTATACGATCTTGTATGGGTCTATAATGATATGATTGAATGTACTTCCCCTCTAGTTGTTTATATATGATGATGAAGGACTAAGGAGAGTCTTTGTAGAATGACGTTATATATTGTGTTGGTAGGCAAAGTTATCACTACTAAATTGGGCCGTCTAACCCATTCAGTTGATGTGCGAGTTTCAAGGATTGAGGAAGTTGTCCCACGTACGATAGAGAGAGTTATAGTTGTTGTTTTGTATCCAAATCAGGAGGAACTGAGGTGACAAAGTGAGTTGATTATGTCTCATATCCTATCGTTGGATGCCATAACCGTACGGGTTGAGGCTTGTGAGTAGGGTGATTGACTATCGAATGATGTAACATCCATGAGAGCTAATATTGTTAGACCTTGTCATAATGTTTATGAGCTAAAGTCCACATATATTTCAATGTTATGAGGTAGAGTTACCATTCTCGAGGGTCATAGTTCATAGATGCTAGCTAATTCTAAGATCCCTCCAACTATTGTGACCGGAGATTTTTATGTAGCTGATGATGTTATTAAGACTAATTCCTTGGATACTTATGAGGAAGAGCTCATAAATCATGAGGAGGCGATATTCGAGGAACTAGAGGGTGATTTGGTATGGGTAGCTATAGAGGCCTCACTCTGAGTCACATATACAATTGGTCCCTACGGATTACATCCCACGATTAAAGGAGAGTCAAGCACTGATTGCAAAATTGAGATCACCTCAAACACACATCATTAGCCTCACTCTTAGCCTTATAGAGGGAACTTTACTCTCTTCCTATATGCATTTACTTTTGATACATGAATTTTTTTTTCATATTGAGGATAATATTTTGTATTTTTGGTGGGTTGATGGTATCATCATATATATCCTCTTGGTTGTATTTATTTTGTTTTGTTTTATTTCGTTGATTTTAAGATATTTAGTTGTTTTTATTGCTTCTATAAGTGTTTTTGGATCTCAATTATATCCTTGTGTGGCTTTAATGGCAATGATGATTGTTGAATGTTCTCGATATTCTCCTCCACATTTGAGTGTCGATTGCGATTAAAATTGATGACTTAAATAGTGCTCTTGATAGAACAAACTGTTTGTGCAAGTCTTATGAGGAAAATTTGATTTGCATAACTCATGTGTGAACTTTTAGCCTCTCATTGTGACTAGTCAATTTTCAAATTGAATCTTGTAATATTAGTTTCATGCGATCTTAACTTGTAGGTTCTTGATCATTCATTGGGATAAATGCCTTCTGTTGTGAGTTTTTCTTGAAATATGTACTTTGTCATACATAGGAGTTGTCCTGTTGGTCGAATTGACTGGCATTGGTCAATGAAAGAAATAATCTTAGGAAAACTTTTTTTTGAGTAAACCAGATTGTTATTATACCTTTTTGTGATCACCTTGTGAGAGTGAACCCAACTTTGCGTCGTATGAATCTAACCTTTTCTTTGAATGAAACATGAATATATTTGGCCCTTTTCTCCCCACTAAAACCTTCATGAAGCCTTGGTCTATTTGAATAACCAACTTAGGCCAGGGGTGTGGTATAAATGAGGAAAGAAATCGAGCAATGTGAAATTCACCCTTGAAGACTTGTATTGAAAACTACGAAAAAGATGAAACCCTTTTATTAAAAAGAAATAAAAAAGAAAAGCAAAAGAAAAATATTGATATTTTTTTGCATAGGATTTGCATTTGTGGAAAGATAAGGAGTATCCTATGAGCCATACAAGAATTTTTGTGTTTGATAAAAAGAGTGAAACAAAATGAGAAGAAGTGAAATTAAAGCCATGCTTCATGAAGGTCGAAGTCACTAAGCAAAAATGATCATACTTTTACCCTCAGCCCAATTACGATCTGGATCTTCTGATGTTCCAGAAAAAACTTGATGATTGAGAATAACAAAAGGGCGAGAAGAGGAGCGACTCCGAGGATTGTCGAATGGTCGGCGATCCTGACTAACTTCGCCGAGTTGACCATGTGCTTAAATTTTGTGAAAGTATAAATGCAATTTTTAATAGAATAAAAGGAGTTCCCACGCTATTTATCTCTGGGTTTTTGATTTTTTGCATTCTAGAACACTGCCTTTACATTTTGAGTAGAGATTAAGAGATTGTGAGATTTTTAGCTTAAATTTTAGAATTTGGGAATTGCAGATCATTAGCATATTAGATGGAACGCATTGTTGTAACGATTTAATGCTTTTACTTTATTTGGCTAAAACTCCTTCCCTTGGAGGTTGATTGTATAATTGAATGCATTAATTAGCAAATGGGTGTTGTAACTTACTCATTTTATTGTCGTTATAAAGTGTGTTAAGTTGATTGTTCATGTTTTAATTGGGAAATCATAGTTGCAAATGCGATTCTAACTTAGTGCTCTATGCTTTCTTGAATAAGAGGTAATAGAATAGGCTTATTGATCGATAATTGTATTAATTCTGTCTTTAAGAACCTACTTTCAGAAAGAAGGTTTAATTGCGTCTTTACTAATCTAGTTTTGTAATAACTATGGAGCACCTCCTATATGTAACAAGTGTCTTCTTCCTCAGAAAGGACTTAGACTAGCCCTTCACATTCATTATTGCATGTCATATGTCAAAAACGTAGAAAAGTAAAAATATTTATATACTGAGATATACATAGACCTCTCACATAACATATATGAAGTTTACATAGACTCCTTGCTTACGAAGTTTGCATAGGCTTCTCGTTTGGACAATATAACAAATACATAGTAAATAGTCTAATAGCATTGTCTCATATCAAACCATCTAAAAGGAGTACAACATTTGGACATAGACATTACAAGTACAATATGCTATTATAGACTTACATCAACAATCTCAAATGATATAGGAAAAAGACGAATATCTTTATACATAACAATCCTACTAGGCTAGATAGATGGCACCATCCTCAAACATTGAGGACTCACTAATAACTTGGTAAATATGTCCAAGTCTTCTTGAAATTATCCTAAAAAGACTTCAATGGACCGAACCTACGTATTAGTAGAAAATTAAAGAATATGGGTAAGTACAACCACTTGTCTTAAGTATGGAAACATATGCACATAATATCATTTCATGACATGCATTAAAAGGGCCATTTTTATAGAAACATGCTAAGTCATTTTGAAAGCCTTTGATGCACATACAAGAGAACATATACAAGTTAGAGATCACAACATCATAAGATATGTTCATAAATAAGGACAACATCATCACATAGTCATCTCAACATTTCATATTCATTAGTTCATGTCATTAAATTAGAAGACCTGTACCAAAAATCCCATCCCAATCCTACAAGTGCAATGCTCATATGAAGCCCTATAACCCCACACAATCAAGTATACATGAAAAGAGATAATAAGTAATGCCTTGTTTCATATAGGATAACATCATGCGTAGACATTAACATATATATCAACTTAGACCAATATCATGTTCATCAATGTAACCAACATCGTATTAGAGCAACGTCATATATATCCACATATATACATTTCACGATATCATAAATTAATAAGAACATAAGAATAACCTCCTAGGACTCCCCTCAAGGACAACTTTTACAATGCATAGACAGAGTCCCATACCCCTACTACATTAAGTAGAACCCCATAAGTCATTCTAGTTAGTGTTCATCTTCATTACTTCATTCATTCATTATACTTTTGGGAACAATCGCCTTAACAAACAATAAACCATGTGATCTAAACATGGAATCTGGTGTAATGAAACCTTACATAGAAAAAAGGTTCTCTACTTGCCAAGGTTGAACCAACACATGAACATAGCATTCTAGGTGGATCCACTAGCTATTATTCCTATGGGGGCAACCTAAATCAAGAACTGGAAGACAAACTAGACCATCTTTATGCACAATCACATTGTAATCTCTATCTAATGAGAACCATTGTGAACCTACCTTCCCATATTGCGAAGGGACACCTTTCATATCTAGTTCACTCGGTGCTAAGCAAAAGTATCTTTTTGAAATGTCATTAAGCCTTTATTAATCATCATAGTTTAGGCCATAAGATACTTTATATTTGTATATCATGTCATTAGCTCATTAGGTGTTGCATGATAATTTCCTTTCATAACAACCTTTCATTTGTGAGATCAACGCATCATAGTCATACCATAGTAAGGAACACAGGTTATTCATATTCAACCTTGTATCATCATACCCTTAACATGATCTCACAATTCACGTAGTCAAGAAATTTCTTCACATTCATCATCTTCTTAACCTAATTACATACAATACTTCAATTAAACATCATCATCAAGTATAAGCCATCATCATTGATGTAGAGGATTCAAGATCATAAAGCCTTACCACATAGACTTCATAGGACTCCATCAAGATCTTACCATTAATACAACCATATTCATCCATAAATTTAGTTAATAATATAATATAATAGTAATATATACAATAACTAAGTCAATTGTATCATCACTAATCAAATAAATCTCAATTCATAACCTACGGTTAGGGGAAAATGGTTCATTCGTTGATTCTTTCATAGAACATTGTCAAAGACTAATAACTACAACAATTAACTCATAAAAAATCATAATCTATAAATAATAATCAAAGTAAACCAACATCAAATCAATTACTAAATTGGAAGAAAAACCAACTTTTAGATTTCATTAGAAACCAATTTTGAAGATCCTCTTGGGGAAAGAGATCCCTAAAGTGAATATGTTCCATACCGTAGAATTCCTTAAAATTTTATGAAGAAAAAATGAAGTAATTAATCCCTAGTTGTCCTTGATGATTGATCTTCAATGGAGTCCTTGAATAAAGAGAGAAAGTAGAGAGAAGTTTGAGAGAATTGGGTTTGAGAACTATGGGGTGTTAATTTGGTTTTCGAATTAGGGTAACTTATATAGTCATTTAACTAACTAAATTAACCCCCCCAAAACCTTAATTAATCACCTAACTAAGTAATCAATTTAACTCCCTAAGTAAATAATTTGGCAGTCGACTAGGTGCCAAACGACAAGACCCCAACCTACGCCCGGTAGTCCCATCGACGGCCCGCACGGCACGAGCATTGTTTTGGACAAAGAATGGATTTTTTGTCCATTTGGGAAAATCAACAAAGTGTCGATGTACGAAACCATCGACGGAGCGTCAATCAAATGATGACTCATGGTTTGGCTCATCGTTTGGCTCGTGGATGTACACCATCCAATTTGACAGTTTTGGGTCAAATTAAATGGTCGTCTCCAAGAACCCCTAGGGTGGTCCTTAGGGAGTCTTACATGAACATTACAACCCTTAACACACTACTCTTTATATTAAACACCTTTTTACCAAATTTCACTAAATTCATACTCTGAAAACCCCATGAAACATTTCAAGGCACTCTAGCACACATTTCACAATTCTCCGGACATCATGGTTGTTTCTTGACATTTTTTATGCTAAAACATCCTACTTAGTTTCAAAACATTATTTTAGGCTTATTAATTGTGTTTCAATTTTTAGTTAATTATGTGAGGCTCTAGAACAATTCATGCACTTTCAGAGTGTTACATTATCCCCCCTTAGGAACATTCGTCCTCGAATGACACTAAAATCATTTTGTAGGGAAATGATAGAATCAATACTAGCAGCCCAACCAACAACACATAATGAACATGAGTTACAATTCAAAGGAGTAATTCACGAGTCCATCCAACACATAAGCATGACATTTAAACATAGAACCTCAAATAAAAATTTACCACATATAAGAGCTCAATATTACAACATGAGGAACTTCCTTCTCAATATCAACATGAGATCAACATGAACATCAAGAGTTACTTATTCCAGCCTTCTTTAAGAATACATTGGCATGCTCAATATAATTTCCTGAAGGCGACAATACACACAACACAAACAAGTGTATGTTAAGCAAAAGAGCATTTTTCCAAGAAAACTCAGTTTTAGCATAAAATGTTACCATAGTATGCACATATTAGCAAAGCAAGGAAAATTCAACATTACTCATTTTGTTAAGAGGATTATTACTAACCTGAACTTTTGCTAGAATTTTGAGGAAAAAGATGAGGATAACGGGACGTCATTTTGGCCTTGTCCTCCCACGTTTCTCCCTCAACTAGGTGGTTTCTCCATATGACTTTTACGGAGAGCACATATTTGTTCCTCAACTTCTTAACATAGGGAGCTAGAATTTCCACCGGAACCTCTTCATAGGAAAGATCTCAACCAAGGCTAACACTTCAATAGGGAAAATGGATACGGGGTCGCCAATACACCTCATAAAAATGGAAATATGAAATACCAGATGAACCGAATCTAGTTCAGTAGATACTCTCAACTCATATATAACTTGTCCAACCCTTTGCAATATCTCATAGGGACCCTGATACTAGGGACCTAGCTTCCCTTTCTTATCGAATCTCATCACCCCTTTTATAGGTGAAATCTTCAAGTACTTCATATCACCTACTTTGAATTAAAGGTCTCCTCTTCTATTGTCGGGGTATGACTTTTGTCGACTATAGGCTGTTTTCAATATATCCATTATCACATTTACTTTCTCCAAATCTCGATATATTATCTCGGGACCAAGGAGTGAAGACTTAACAACCTCAAACCACCCAACCGGAGATCTACATCTTCTACCATAGAGTGATTCAAAAGGTTCCATAGAAATACTCGAATAGTAGCTAATATTGAAAGGGAACTCAATAAATGACAAGTTATTATCCCAATTTCCTTTGAAATCTATTACACGTGATCTTAACGTATCTTCTAGGTTTGGATAGTACATTTACATGAATATCTATATGAGGATGAAAAGCGGTGATAAGATTCACTTGAGTACCCAACCCTTTTGAAAAAACCTTCAAAAATGAGAAGTGAATTGAGCACATCTATATGATATGATGGACCAAGGGATCCCATGAAAGCTCATAATCTTTAATGTATATTCATTCATAATCCTCCCCCGAATAAGTAGACTTGAGGGGGATAAAATGAGCGGATTTGGTCAATCTATCCACAATAACCAAAGTTAGTCATTTTGACTCCGGGTTCGAGGCAACCCAACAACAAAGGTCCATGGTAATATCCTCCCTCTTCAAAGTAGTAACTTCCATTACTTGAGTCAAACCACCAGCTTTTGATGCTCAAACTTAACCTGTTGTCAATTTGGGCACCTAGCCACAAACTCCGCTATGTCCCTTTTCAAACTATCCCACCGATATACCTCGCTAAAATCACAATGCATTTTGGTGAAACCTTTATGTATAGAATATCAAGAACCATGAGCTTCTTCAAAAATTCGATTTTTCAAATCATCAACATCTCGTAGACATAATCTACCTTGAGACCTAAGCACACCATCCCCCCTTGGGATAATGACTCATTAAGCTTACAATGAACCAATTTTTTTAACTCCATCAATAATGGATCAAGGTGTTGGTTAGACTTCACCTCAACCACTAGAGAATAAATTGGAGTTATTATGAATAATAGAACCCCATTTGGAGAATATTCCAACCAAACACCAAACCGATCCAATATATGAACCTCTTTAACACTCTCTTTCTTATCATCAGGGACATGTTCCATACTACCCATAATCATACGACTTAGAGCATCCATAACCACTTTGGCCTTGCCGGGGTGGTGTAGAACACTCACGTCGTAGTCCTTCAATAATTCCAACCATCTTATTTGTCAAAGATTCAACTCCTTTTGAGTAAATATATTGAAGATTATTGTGGTCGGTATATACATCAAAATGTATCCCATAGAGATAATATATGGCTCCATATTTTCAAACAAACACCACAACCTCTTATTCATGATCATGAGTTGGGTAATTCATCTCATGCACCTTGAGTTGTCTAGATGTATAAGCTATCACTTTACCATGTTTCATGAGGACACAACCCAAATCTACTCGGGAAGCATCACAATATACTACAAAACTCTTGGTACTCCTCGATAAGGTCAACATTGAAGCAGAGGTAAGATTATATTTCAACTTTTGGAAGCTTCTTTAACTAGATTCCGACCACACAAACTTCACCATTTTTGGGTTAGTGTTGTCATAGGGTATGCAATCGATGCAAGCACATCAACAAACCTTCTATAATACAAGACAAACCGAAGAAACTTCAAATATCGGTTGGAGCCTAAGGTATAGGCCAATTCATTGCCGCTTCCATTTTTTTTGGATCTACCTCTAGAGATAATGTGACCAAGAATTGCAACTGATCTGAACAAAAATTCACACTTACTAAATTTATGAAAGAGTTGTTGTTCCTTAAGAACATGCAATACCAAACTCAAATTGCCCATATGTTCTTCCTCACACTTAGAATATACAAAGATATAATCGATAAATACACAATTACAAAAGCATCAAGGTAATTTTGGAACACTCTATTCATTAGGTCAATAAAAGTCGCCGGAGAATTAGTTAACCCAAAAGAAATGAATCAGAAGTTATAATTACCATATCTAGTTCGGAAAGACATTTTGGGAATATCTTCACTTCTCACCCTAAGTTGGTGATATCCCGACCTCAAATCAATTTTTGATAAGTAACTCACACCTTGGAATTGATCAAATAAATCATCAATCCTATGGAGATGATACTTTTTCTTTATGGTGACCTTATTGAGTTCTCAATATACAATACAAATCCTAAGAGAACCGTCTTTAATTTTAAAAATCAATACCGGGGAACCCCATGGAGAAATACCAGATTGTATCAAGCTTTAGTCTAGTAAATCTTTGAGTTGAGCCTTCAAAAATTTCAAGTCGTCCAGATCAATCGGATAAGGAGGAATTGAAATGGGTTTGTATCCAGCAATAAGTCGATGCAGAAGTCTAGTTCCCATTCGGGTGGAATTCTAGGCAAGTTATCTGGAAAGACTTTTAGATTGTCCTTTACAACGGGGACCGACTCTGTAGAAGGTATGTTGGACTAAAGATCTTTAACTCTCACAATTTGGTAAGGACACCCCTTAGAGATCATCTTACATAATTTTAAATTAGAAATGATATATGACCTATAGGTATTGAGTTACCCCCCTTCAAGTCTAAGATAGGTTCTTCGGGAAAATTGAACTTAACTACCCTTGTTCTATAATCAATGGAAGAAAAAATAAGTTTGCAACCAATCCATTCCCAAAATGACATCGAAATCAACCATATCAAGTTCTACCAAATCAATCTATGTAACTCTATTGGATAATAATATTGGAAAACTCCTAATGACTCTTTTAGCCACAACGAAGTAACCCACCGAGGTAGTACCTGAAAAGTAAAGATGACAAAGTAACATATGGATCAAGTAAAACATAAACGTTAATAGAAAATATATGTAACATACTAGTCACCACATCAGGAGAACCCTCTTGTTCACCCTAGAGCGGAGAGCATAATAGTGGTTCTTCGTTGGAGCATCAGAACTACGACCGCTTGATTAAGCTTGGACACTTCCCTTCTATTGACCCTCATATTAGGACAATCCCTAATTTTATGGCCACACTTTGAACACTCAAAGCAATTATCCGTCCCAAATAGGTATTCACACATATGCTTCTTGCCACACTTTCCACAAATAGGGTTCTTCCGTGGTGAATTAGCACCTCTTCCCTTTTACGACTTAGGTTCAGACATCCTATCATCACGAGCCTTGGGAAATTTTGAGGGAACTTGGTTGGAGAACGTCTTTTTGAACCTAACATTGTCTTGAATTTCCAACCTACCCTTAGAAGAACCACCTTCATAACACTTTTCCCTCATAGCATCTCTATTTTTCCTCCTTAGTATACGTTCTTCCACTTGTTGAGAATGCACCATCAAATGAGAAATAACCATATTGTAAAGAAGCATAGCTTCACGACATTCCTCTACCAAGACTTCAAACACTCCCGTCACAAAACAACTCATCTCATCCCTTGGGTTAGACACCAAGGAAGGAGCATACTTAGACAATTTTGTGAATTGTAAGGAGTAGTCTAGAACACTCATACCTCTTTTATAAATGTTGATAAAATCTTCCACCTTAGCTTCTCTTTTATCTCTTGGAATGAACCTATGAAAAATTCCTAATTGAAGATCTCCCAAGTCACGCGACCCGGTCTCAAAGTGTAACTCTCCGAAAGTTCATAACCTAATTTAGAGCCTCAATTGGTTAACTACGGTTTTTAACACTGTTTTTAGGGCTAAAATAATTCATATAAATCATATAAGTAGATTTAAAGTAAACATGTCAAGGAACGTCCATGACGTCCGGAGACTAGTGAAATAGAGGTTAGTGTGCCTTGGCATGTTACATGGGGTTTTAAGAGTTAATTGAAATTTGTTAGAAAGTTTCTAAGCATGTATTATAGTGTGTTTAGGTTCTAAATGTATAGGTAAGATTCCCCAAGGAAAATCTTAAGGATCATTGAGGAGGACCCTTCCAAAATGCTCAAAAGCTGCCAAATGACTTGGCTACCTACGAGACCAAGCGATGATCCGTCGTCTGATCAACGAGGCTTCGATGGAATCCATAGGTAATGAATTCCTTATCCTTTTATAAAAATTTCCCAAAAACATGGTATCTGTTCGCAATGACGGTTGTTTAGTACAGGGGTGTCAGCTGACCTATGGACCGTAGGTCGGGATCTCGTAGGTCAGGTTTGGTTTGGACTTTTTTTTTCCAGTTGAGTCATATAATTATTTAGTTTATTAGGTAAAGTTAAGAGGTTTCTAATTAAATTTATTAAGGTATTATATAAAGACAACACTCATTACACTAACCCAACTCACTTCAATTCCCAAACACGAATTGCTCTTCCTTCTCTCTACTTTCTCTCTCCCCAAAGAAACAACATTGACGGCCAAGGACAAAGGGATTAGGTGTGAAAAACTTCTACTTTTTATCCATCAATCTTCAAGAATTAATAATGTGTGGGAACTCTTCATCTTTGGGACTCCTTTCCCCAAAGGGTTCTTCAAATTTGATTTCTAAAAGATGAGGAAAACGTGGGTCTCATTCTCAATCCAAAATTAATATTTCAAATCATATTGTTTTTATTTAATTTAATTTTTATGGATGAATTATAATTAATCTTGATCCACATACCTCCTTTCCTCAAACCACTTTTAGCCACATCTTTGATTTGACAAGTGGCTAATTCATCTCTCTCTATGAGTCACGCCCATAGCATGCACTACCTTAAACACCTCATCCACAAAGCCTTGTGTATATTCATCCACCTTAGTGAAATGGAAAGTAGGAGGGTTCATCCTCATGAAATCCCGGATTCTAGAAGCAAGAGTACTTTCATTCGGTTGAGGTCAAACTCCTAGGTTAGCTTGGGCAACCACATGATCATTGACGACTTGATCTTGAGCCGTCATGAGTTGGGTCAAAACCGTAAGAGCAGCTTTTATATTTGCATTAGTCATATCCCCTTCAACATAGGGAGATTGAGGACCTTGGGGCATTGGATGCATTTGGGGCACTTGAGGTCTTTAAGGTTTCCGAGGTTGAACTGCCTCATTCATATCCTCTTGGTCAACAATAGGGACTTGTTCATTTCAGAGAGGAAATCTCCCACTAGCTATTTCTAACTCCTCCCTTCTAGTGGGTGTCCTCCTCGTATTAATGTCCTATAAAGACAAGAGAAGATGCTGAGAAAAGAAACTTATAGAACTCAATTCTAAGTCATGACACTAGCGAAATGAAGAAAAGTGAAACTTCTATCGTCCTATAGCCTCTCACTCATGGGTATGTCGGGACTCACACCGATGACCAAGACTCTACTACACGTGGCTTGTGAGACTTTTAGGCCCTAAACTATTTCCCATAACCTTATTCTCTGATATCAAGTTTGTAATGACCAGCAAGTACACTCTAGAAGTTAGGGCAACCCCTAGGTCGTCACAAGTCGTACTAAACCTTTCGAAGGTCTTGCACAAGTCTCTTAGCTATCATTCATTACATAATACATGAAAACTAGTGATGAAATTTAAACTTTTCCTGATAAATAGTAATAAGGAATTTTTTTATACATACTAAGGATAGTCTCATCGTGACAAGACAACTTAAAGACAAGACATTTTTATCTTAAGAAAACGACCCTTTACATTGAAAGAAAATACATAATAAGTTTTATACAAGTCTTAAGAAGAACTAAAGGAAACATAGACTATGCCTTCCAATGTATGAGACATACTTAGTCTTGAGAGAGTCCATTCCCAAGATTGCCTTCTACCCTTCAGTTCGTCTCCAACCTATACTTATATAGTATAGATAAGTATGGGGTTAGTAGAAACATTGTACTAAGTTTGACATTACGCAAAATCATGCTAAAGGGGACAATTTAGTTGAAACACACAAGTCTTGCTATTTTCATAATAACCTTCATGAATTAAGTTACAAAACATCTTAAGGACATCATTCAACACATAAGGTGAAATTACAATTTTTTTCTTAACGTAAGAGCATATTTACAGTTAACCGAAAATCACACATGAACTACACCTATCCTATGTTTTCCGAAGGCTCCCCTAATTAAGACATAAGAAGATTACCCATATAATCTCCTCAATTCCTAGATCCTTACGACTACTAAGTATAAGCATACTTCATTTCATTTATACAAGTTACCCTTCATTATCAAAGAGACTATAGAAACACACGTATACTTAGGAAATTCACATAAAAACAATCCTCCTAGACAATTCCCAAGTCACACTTAGTGCAATGTGAAAGAAGCATCCCATACTACCACTTACATTTAGTGTTCCTTAAAAAATTACCTTAGACTAGGCGCATCATGATCATCACATGGATATCTTTCATCATTCAAAACATAATATCAACACGCTTCGTTAACATTAGACATGAAGTCACATTACTTTGATTTACATCATATCATGACCCATTCATACATTCAATATAAGGACACACCAAGACTCCCTCAAAATGTCTACTTGTTAAATTGATAGGTAGCGTCCCGTTCCACCACAATATAATTAGTACACCCTTAAGAATATTTAGTTCATTTATATGAATATGTGGGGGATAACTTTAACCGACATAAACTATGAGAGCTTGACATGGAATACGGGTACTAAACCTTACCGGAGGAGGGATCCTTACTTGCCTAAAGTAGGGTCACATTCTCTAGCCTTACATAGATTCTTCAATAGCTACACCTACGCAGGCGCATAGTTAAGGGATAAGGAGTTTGCTACGAAGTAACTCATTCTATACTTATGAGGAGCACCCATCTTAAGAGGTACATTGGATTCAATGTCTCTACTCACGAAGTATACCCACCCTTTCTTCAAATCCACTCGGTTCTAAGCATAAATCCCCCTCGGAGTCTTTAACATTCATTGACTATAGGTTAAAGGATAACTATTGAACACTCTCACGAAGGATATCAAACCTCCAACCTATCTTTGGGAAGCTCGGTTGCTACTGAACACTGCATCTCAACTCACGAAGAGTGTTCACCCAAAAATCCCCCTTTTCATACTTAGGAATAGTAGGAATGGTCTAGACACTTTATCTTTACTCACGAAGAATTTCCACCCTACAATTTCCCATATTCATTCATTTGAATTAATTCATGCATTCATGTGTGTTTGTGTGAGTACATGTATGCTCACCTTTCACATAATAACTAATATTTATATCCTTAACTTCAGACATGCTCAAACTCACATTTATCACCATTCAAACATTATCATACTTCACATATGAAATACATACTTTATTTATGCATAAACCCTTCAAGATACTCATATCAACCTTCTAACACATACCATACATATATCTATCAAATTTATCACTTCACTTCATATATCATGCCTTGAAGGTCATTACCACATTAAACACCGCCACCAAAGGTGGACAATACCACTCAAGAGTTACTTCTTCATATCTTAAACAAGATAGGATAACTTACCCTTCAACCAAACCTTTAACACATAGTAACAGTTTATCCAATAATCCATTATAAAATAGCCCTTGGGGCAATAGCTAAAACTAAATAAACCACCAACAAACAATAACTTTAACATTATCTAATTATGTCCATTAGACCCATTTCATAAGATAAAAGTTGATAAAAAGAATAGACATGATTCCATTGGGGTTTTGACATTAAAATCATACCTTATTTCTACTAACAACTCATTTTAATCAATAAAAAAATTTCATGCAAAGACCCATCCTTAGAGTTAATGAATAAAAAAGTTTGAAGTTGAAATCCATTTATAAATATCTTTGAATTGTCTAGTTGAATGAAAGAAGGTTCAAGGATGACAACCATACCTTAATATGAATAAAACCAAGAATTTGGCGAAGAAGACGTGAAGAACTTGGTCCTCTTCCTTTGAGGTTGAAGCTTCTTGAAAATGGAGATTTTAAGAGCAAAGGGTTTTGGAGAAATTTGATTTGATCTCTTAGGGTTTGAAATGGTGGGTAAAATGAGGTTTAAAATTACCTAAAAATCAGTCCACAAATTATCCCCAATGTTCCCAAAAGACCCCTATACCATTTCGATCCTTTTCCAAATTTAAATTTCACTTAAAAACGACGTGGCCAAATATGGGTCTTGGCTGCGCCTCACGTAGGGAGCTTCTGATTCTTGATTTTTCAAAACTCTGAGGTACTTAGCCTCATGATACAGGCGCGTTGTGAGGTAGGCTTTAAAATCTGCCCGTGCACGCTGCCTTGGACTGCTCCTTCGTAAAACATTTGGGTCCTCCTTGGGGGCTGTTAGGGTGGTCCCCGAGGAGTCGTACTCGAATTTTTTGACCCTTGGTACATTTCTCTAGGTACTATGGTAATATTCAGTGGTCTTAGAGACAAAAAAACTACCTAATAAATAGCACCAGAATCAAGAACAGACTAGCAAACTCCATGGAACATTTTCCGAACGTCATGGGCATTCTTGGACGTTTGACTTCCAAACACTCTCAAACTTTACAAACTTACTTCCGTTTCAAAAATACACTATTTTAATATATTATCAACTCATGAAACACATGGGAAGCTCTAGTTTGACATATTTATTTTTTAGGTCGTTACAATCTCCCCCACATAAAAAAATAGTCGTCCTCGAATGACACTAAACACTTCCTAGGACTTGAAGGACACCATTAGAAAAATACAACACATATTATGAAGTTAATAACTTTCATATTTAATGCATCAAACTTACAAGGAACACCATCTTCATATCACTAAGCATTTTAAGCAACATAAGCAAATTTGGAAAGTTCTACAATTCAAAGCACACACTTACTTCTTCATTCTTCATTTCATTTACGGAGGAACTACATTTACGGAGGAGCTACCTTTTCCAACATTATCGATGTTCATGACATCATTTAAAATCTCAACATGCAATAACCTTCAATTCACACATCAGCACATAGCATAAAAACTTTGAAGTAATTAAGCAAATATAGTAAGATACACATTGATATGAGAAATGTAGATTAACAAAAAATCTACTCATGTGTCAAAAATATCATAAAGATCATGCAAGAAATATCATCATCAATGAAATTCATAATATACATAGACATGCAACTCATGCTAACGCAAGACTTCTAAACATACCAAACTAGTAAGAATTTTGGCCTCAATCTTGACTTAGAATGGAATGAAAGATAAGGATACCAACTATCTTTCTACTCAAACCATTCTCTCCCACTTATGGTAAACTCATCTAAATAAAATCAAAACAACCATAAGGAACTTATGACTTACCAAGGCCTTCACTCCGGATTAGCCGCCTCTTTAGCTCCTAGTTCATAAAAACAATTCCTCTTTGGAGCATTGGGATCCGGACCACCTTGAGGAGCTTGGTTGACCTCTTTCCCTTTTTGATTGAGGATAGGAAAATCTCTCATCTTATGGCCTCTATTACTACATGCAAAGCAACCATCCGTGCCAGCAAGACACCTACCCAAGTGTTTCGTCCCACATCTAGTACACCTAGGCCTCTCATAACTGTAACCACGTCCGCAAGAGTTTTGATTGGAAACCCTATCCTTAATCCCGATGGAAGAGTCTTGATTGAAAAACCTCTTCAAGGACTTAGGTTGACTTGATTCATCCGACCTAGGCCTCTTTCCATATCAAGTCATCTCCCTAAGCTTAGACTCTTCAATTTGATTAGCATACACCATCATCCTAGAGATATCCATATCATTAAGGAGCATTGTTCTACGACACTCTTTTTCCATCAAGCTAGACACCCCTATCAAAAAAATTTCAATCCTAGCCTTAGGGTCAGTTATAAAGGTTGGTTCATACTTAGAGAGATGGGTGAATTTGAGAGTGTACTCTTTCACACTCATTACCCCTTGAAGAAGGTTCATGAATTCCACCAACTTTCTCTCCCTCAAATGTATGGGGAAAAACTATCAAGAAAATACAATTTGAACACTTTCCAATCTAACAAACCTTCCCTTAAGGGCCTCTCATCCCTCTATTGCTCAAACCACACTTGAGCCATATAATTGAGTTGATAAGCGTCTAATTCCGCTCTCTCTCTAGGAGTCACTACCATAGCATCCATCACTTTGAACACCTCATCTATGAAGCCTTGTGGATCTTCATCCACACTAGTTCCATGGAAATTAGGAGGGTCCATCCTCATGAAATCCCAGATTCTAGAAGTGGTAGTACTTGCATTAGGTTGAGGTCCAACTCCTAGATTAGCTTGGGTAACCACGTGATTAGTGACGACTTGATCTTGAGTCGTCCTGAGTTGGGTGAAGACCCTAAAATCAGCCCTTATCTCTGCATTAGTCATATCCCCTTAAGCGTAGGGTGCTTGAGGACCTTTGGGCATTGGAGGCATAGGGGGAACTTGAGGTCTATGAGGTTCCGAAGAGGGAACCGCATAATTCATATCCTCTTGTTCAATAATAGGGACTTTCTCATTCCGGAGAGGAATTCTCACATTAGATACTTCTTCATCCTCCCTTCTTTAGGGTGTCCTCCTTGTAATCATGTCCTATAAACACAAGAGTAGTGGTATGGAAAAGGAATTTATATAGCTCAACTCTAAGGCACGACATTAGAGAAATGAAGAAAAATAAAACTTCTATCGTCCTATAGCCTCTCACTCATGGGTGTGTCGCGACTCACACCGATGAACAAGACTCTACTAGACGTGGCTTATGAGACTATTAGACCGTAAGCTATTTTCCATAAACTTATGCTCTGATACCAAGCTTGTAACGACCCGCAAGTACACCCTAGAAGATAGGGCAACCATCAGGTCCTCACAAGGCGTACTCATCCTTTCGAAAGTCTTGCACAAGCCTCTTAGATATTGAGGTTAGTGTGCCTTGGCATGTTTCATGGGGTTTTAAGAGTTCGATGAAATTTGTTAGAAAGTTGTTAAACGTGTATTATAGTGTCTTTAGGTTCGAAACGTATAGGTAAGATTCCCCAAGGACAACCTTAGGGATCCTTGAGAAGGACCCTTCCAAAATGCTCAAAAGCTGCCAAATGACAGTGGCTACCTACGAGACCAAGAGATGATCCGTCGTCTGATAAACGAGGCTTCAATGGAATAAATTGGTAATAAATTCCTTATACTTTTTAAAAAAGTTCCCAAAAACATGGTATATGTTGCCAATGGCGGTTGTCCTGTACATGGGTGTCAATTGATCTATGGACCGTAGGTCTGGATCTCGTAGGTCAGGTTTGGTTTGGACTATTTTGTTTTCAGTTGAGTCAATTAATTATTTTGTTTATTAGGTATTTAATCAAAAGTTAAGGGGTTTCTAATTAAATTAATTAAGGTATTATATAAACACATAACCCTCATTAAACTAACTCAACTCACTTCAATTCCCAAACACCAATCGCTCTTCCTTCTCTCTACTTTCTCTATCCCCAAAGAAAAACCATTGAAGAAGAAGGCCAAAGGGCTTATGGGTGAAAAATTTCTACTTTACTTTTTATCCATCAATCTTAAAGGATTAATAAGGTGTGGTTACTCGTTACCTTTGGGACTCCATTCCCCAAAGGGTTCTTCAAATTTGATTGCTAAAAGATGAGGAAAACGTGGGTTTCATTCTCAATCCGAAATTAATATTTCAAATCGTATTGTTTTTATTTAATTTAATTATTATACATGAATTATGATTAATCTTGATCTAAATCCCTCCATTTCTCAAATCACACTTAAGCGAGATCTTTGATTTGACGAATGCTAATTCCGCCTTCTCTCTATGAGTCACGCCCATACCATGCACCACCTTAAACACCTCATCCACGAAGCCTTGTGTATATTCATCCACCTTAGTTAAATGGTAAGTACAACGGTTCATCCTCATGAAAGCCTGGATTCTAGAAGCGAGAGTATTCGCATTTGGTTGACGTCAAACTCCTAGGTTAGCTAGGGCAACCACATGATTAGTGATGACTTGAGCTTGAGTCATCATGATTTGGGTCAAAACCCTAAGAGCAGACATTATATGCCCATTAGTCATATACCCTTAAGCATATGGAGCTTGAGTACCTTGGGCATTGGAGGCATTTGGGGCACTTGAGGTCTTTAAGGTTCCCGAGGCTGAACTGCCTCATTCACATCCTCGTGGTAAACTATAGGGACTTGCTTATTCCAGTGAGGAAATCTCTCATTATCTTCTTCTACCTCCTCCCTTCTAGTGGGTGTCCCCCTCGTATTAATGTCCTATAAACACAAGAGAAGATAATGAGAAAAGGAACTTATAGAACTCAACTCTAAGGCACGACACTAGAGAAATGAAGAAAAATTAAACTTCTATCGTCCTATAGCCTCTCTTTCATGGGTGTATCGCGACTCACACCTATGAATAAGACTCTAGTAGACGTGGCTTGTGAGACTTTTAGACCCTAAACTATTTTCCATAAACTTATGCTCTGATACAAAGTTTGTAAGGACTCGCAAGTACACCCTAGAAGATAGGGCAACCCTTAGGTCGTCTCAAGGCATACTCATCCTTTCAAAGATCTTGCCCAAGCCTCTTAGATATTATTCATTACATAAGACATGAAAAGTATTGTGGAAATTTGATCTTTTCACGACAAATAATAATATGGAAAACATCTTTTATAGATACTAATGATAGTCTCATCGTCACAAGACAACTTAAAGACAGGACATAAATATCATAGGGACATGACCCTTTACATTGAAAGAAAATACAAAATAAGTCTAATACAAGTCTTAAAGAAGAACTAAAGGAAACATAGACTATGCCCTCGAATATATGAGGACATACTTAGTCTTGAGAGAGTCGATTCCCTAGCTTGCCTTATGCACTTCAATTCTACTCTGACCTATATTTATAGAGTATTGAAAAGTATGGGGTTAGTACAAACATTGTACTATGTACGGAATTATACAAAATCATACAAAAAGGTGACAACTAAGTTGAAACATACAAGTCCTGCTATTCTGATAAAAAACATTATGAATTAAGTTACAAAATATCATAAGGACTCATTCAACACTAAATGTGAAACTTCCATTTTTTTTCTTAACATAACAGCATACTTACAATTAACCCAAAATCACACATGAACTACTCCTATACTATGTTATCCAAAGGCTCTCCTAAGTAATACATAAGGAGATCGCACATACAGCCTTTTAATACCTACTCAAGATTTTTATAAGACTACTAAGGATAAACATACTTCATTCATTTATACAAGTCACCATTCAATATCAAAGATACTATAGAAACACACATATACTCAGGAACTTCACATAATAACAATCCTCCAAGAAAACTCCCAAGTCACACTAAGTGCAATGTGAAATAAGCATCCCGTACTACCACTTCCACTTAGTATTACTGAGAAATTACCTTAGACTAGGCGCATAACACTCATCACATAGATAGCTTTAATAATGAAAAACATAATATCGACATGCTTCCTTAACATTATATAAGATGTAACATTACTTTCATTTACATCATATCATGACTCATTCATACATTCCATATAAACACACACCAAGTCTCATTTTAAACATCTACTTATGCAATGGATAGGTAGTGTCCGATTCCACCACCTACCCTATGTAGAACCCTTAAGAAGACTAATTTCCTTTACATACATTTGTGGGGTCTAAATTTTACCGACATAGACATTGAGAGCTTGACATGGAATTCCAGTACTAACCCTTACCGGATGAAGAATCCTTAATTGCCTAAGGTAGGGTCATATTTTATAGACTTTACTTGAATTCTCCAATAGCTACATCTACACGGGCGCATAGTTAAGGGATAAGGAGATTTCTACAAAGTAACTCATTTTGAACTAAAGATGAGCACGCATCTCAAGAGGTACATTGGATACAACATCTCTACTCACGAAGTGTACCAACACCTTCTTCAAATCCTCTTTGTGCTAAGAATAACCCCCTCACGGAGTCTTAAACATTTATTGACTATATGCTAAATGATAACTATTGAACACCCCATCTAAACTCCCCAAGGGTATCAAACCTCCAAACTATCTTTGGAAAGCTTTATTTTTGTTAAAAACTTCATATCAACTCACAAAGAGTGTTCACCCCGAAATCCCTCTTTTCATACATAGGAATAGTCAGAAAGGTCTAGACATTTCACCTCAACTCTATCTCCCATTTTTATTCATTGAGATCATACATGCATTCAAGTGTGTGTGAGTACATGTGAGCATACCATTCACATAATTTTAATTATTCCTCTCATTAACTACTAGACAAGCTCAAACTCATATTTATCACAATTCACACATTATCATACTTCACATATCAAATACATACTTCATTTATACATAAACCCTTCAAGATATTCATGTCAACAATCTAACACATACGATACATTTACATATCAAAATTGTCCCTTCACCTCACATATCATTCCTTCAAGGCCATTCCCACAATACACATATAACTTCAGATATTTCAAGTAAAAATTGCCAACGAAGGTGGACCATACCACTAAAGAGTTATTTCAACATAACTTAACCAAGATAGGACAACTTACCCTTCAACCAAGCCTTTACCACCTAATCATTATTTATCCAATAATCCATCATAAAATATCCCTTAGGTCAGTAGCTAAAACTCAAATAAATCACCAAGAAACAATAACTTTAAAAATAATATACATGATTCCATTGGGTTTTTTATATTAAAATTATAAGTTATAACTAAGAGCAACTTATTTTAATCAGTAAAACTTTTGTATGCAAAGACCCATAATTAGAGTCAAGAAATAAAGAAGTTTGAAGTTGAAATCCATTTTGGTATCTCTTTGAAGTGTCTTCATGAATGAAAGAAGGTTCAAGGATCACTACCATACCTTAATATAGAGATATCCACGATTTTGGTGAAGAAATTGTGAAGAACTTAGTCCTCTTCCATGTAAGTTTAAGCTTCTACAAAATGGATGTTTTTGGAGAAAAGGTGTTTGGAGAAATTTGATTTGATCTTTAGGGTTTGAAATGGTGCGTGAAAAGAGGTTTAAATTGACCTAAATTAGAATACAAATGATCCCCAAAGTTCCCAAAAGACCACAACATCATTTGGACCGTTTTCCAAATTATAATTTGACTTAAAAACGACGCGACCAAATCTGAGACTTAGCTGCGCATCGCGGAGGAAGCAGATTATTCTTGATTTTATATACACTCTGAGGCAGTGAGGCTCGTGCTACAGGCGCTTCGCGTGGTGGGCTTCAAAATCTCCCCTGCACGCTTCCTTGGGCACCTCCTTTTGTACAACGTTTGGGTCCTCCTTGGGGGCACTTAGCATGGTCCCCGAGGAGTGGTACTTTAATGTTTTTTAACCTTGGTACATACCTCTAGGTACTAGGGTAATCCACACTGATTTTAGACAACAAAAACTACCTAAAATCGTGCACCAAAGTCAAGGACACACTAGCACACTCTAAGGCAGATTTTCCAAACGTCATGGACGTTTGACTTCCAAACACTCCCAAACTTTACTAACTGACTTTTAATGCAAAAATACAATTTTAATACATAATAAACTCATTAAACACATATGAAGCTCTAGTTTGACCTATTTCATTTTTAGGATTCGTTACAGTGAGATGCATTTGACTTAGTTTATATGTTAAGTACTTTTTTATGATGTTATTAAGTCTATTAATGGATTAATATGGCTTATTGATGGTAAGAACAAGGAAGAAGGCTTGTAAATGTGAATTGGTAAGGCTCATGAACTTTAATCTTTACTTCAACCGTGATGGTTTATAGTTGATGATGATGTTCAATTGAAGTGTTAATTGTGATTAGATTAGATAGGTGATAGTATGATTAATGTAATTTGAATGTATTGAATATATAGATTGTCAGATTATGACTAAGGTATGACGATATAAGGTTGATTGTGAATCAATTATGTGCCTTACTATGATATGATAATGCTAATGTTGTAATCTCACATATAAGGGTTGTATTGAAAGGAAGTTCCCATGATATGCCTAATGATTATGATATATAATGGGTTAGTCTCTTATTGCCTATAATAAGCTATTATAATTAATAACGGCTTAAAGACATTTCAAAAAGAGACATTAGCTTAGCACAGAGTGTACTATTTATGAGAGATGTCCCTTCCCAATGTGAAAAGTTAGGTTCATAATGGTTCTAATGAGATGAGATTACAATGCAATTGTGCATAAAAAGGGTCTCAATTATGTCTCCTAGTTCTTTGACTATGTTGCCCCCATAGGAATACTAGCTAGTGGATCCACCTAGAATGATATATTAATGTTATGTTACTGCTTTGGCAAGTAGACCACCTTCTATCAGCACTGGATTCCATATTTAGCTCATGATGTCTATGTTGGTTAAGGAAATTGTTTTCGAAAGTAAATTGAGGTAATAAAGTGAACACTAACAATGGTGACTTTAGGGGTTTGACCTAGTCTAAGTAGGGGTATGGGACTCTACCTAAACATTGCACTAGTTGGCCTTGAGGGAGGTCCTAGGAGGTTGTTCTTATGTTCTTATAGAGTAAATGATATGCATATGATGACGTTACATGTTGATGAACATATGTGATGTTATCTTCACTTACGAACATGTTATTGATCTATATTGCTAAATATGATGATGATAACTCATGATACTATATTATATGAAGTTAGACATTTGTTGTGATCCTTTGTTTGGTTTACTTGGTTTAGTCGGGTTTTGGTACTTTACTTGGTCATTGAACTTGTAGGCTTGGAAATAGGTTATGAGTAATGGTTAATATTATGAACTCTTGTACATGCTTTGTTGCTACAACATTATGTTGGAGTTGCTTTGGTTATGTGTCTAATATGCTACTACACGTGTTGATATGAGTCTACTTGATGATGTGTTGTACATCGTCTTTTCTTAAGGAATACATGATTATTGGCTTATATATGTTGTTGGTTGTGCATAAGGCTTTTAAAGTAACTTGACATGGTTTTGCACAAATGTCTTTTAAAGAACGATTTGAAACCTTATATTTGCTTACGTTTCCATACTTAGTACAAGTTTATATACTGACCCTTTTCCTTTATAGTTCTACAACAATGTAGGTTCGGGCCGTTGAAGTTAGGAAACCAATTCCAAGACTACTTGGATATACCCTAAGTGTTTGGTAGGTCCTCACCATCTGAGGGTGATACCACTATCTAGCTACTTGATGTTGTTATAGTCTAAAAGATATTCTGTTTTCTTCTCTTTCATTTGAAGACTATTATTTTATAAGCCTATATATGGCTTCGATTGCAATTAAGTATAAGATATTCCCAAATGTTGTACTCCGTTCTTAATGGTTTACTGTGAGACAGTATTATAGAAAAATTCTTATATGTTATGAATATTATCTAATCGAGAATCCTATGTAAGCTTCCTATGTGAGGAGTCTATGTAAACTACATATGTAGTATGTCAGAGGTCTATGTAAACCTCACCATATAGATATATGTATAAATTGTTTTAAATTTTCTGTATTTTTCACCTATGATATATTATGAAAAATTCTAAGAGGCTAGTCTTAGTCCTCTTCGAGGACGCCACCGCCTGTTACGTTTTGGGGGTGCTCCCCGGTTGTGAAAAACATAGTTGTAATAACCAACACCTATACCCTAGAAGTTAGGGCATTCCTTAGTCTTTGACTGGCGTACTTGACCTCTCGAAGGTATTGTACAAGCCCTTCCATATCGTTCATCGCAATTAAACATATGAAAAGTAGTGCAGAATTGAAAGTTTCACAAACATTTCCATAGTATTTAAAATCTCTTCATATAAAACTCATAGAAAAACAAAGTCTCATATTATCAAATCCTCTACACAAAAGTACTTTGGGACACCGCCCATACACAATAGAAATATAGTACTACTAAGTATATTACAATACTTCAATAAAGGAAATAAAGGACATCTATGCCCGCGGGTCAAATAAGGAAATACTTCAACTTGCTTGAACGATCCTATAATTCAACCTTAGCTCATCAAAAGCACCTTCACCTATGAATCACTTTAGATATATATAAATGTATGGAATTAGTACAATCACATGTACTAAGCATGGGATAATGCTTAAAAGTCATGAAAACGGATATTTAATGGAACTATGCTCTTTTTGATTTAATTATCATAATATAAACATAAGAGCAACGTTTAACACTTTAGAAATACATAATATATCACTTGAACAATTTATCACATTTTTAAGGACAGCCTTACAGTGAACTAATTCACTGAACCATTTATCACATTTTTTATGACAACCTTGAAGTGAACTCCTTCACAATTACAGTGAAGCTTATCAACTTCACCTTGGAAACTTTATAGCATACAATCCCCTTACTAAAAGTTATTCAAAGACTCACTTAAATGAGAAAAAGATAGACCTATCATACACCCTCTCTACGCACACCTAAATGATCCTTAAGACCTCCTATATTGAGCTACACACACTTACAATACACCAAGCACATAGACATGAGATTCTCCTACCAAAGGTAATTGTAAGGTTCACTTGAGTGAGTTGTGAAGCGTCTGCCCATACAATGCATTTCACACACACTTAAGCGATCCTTTGGACTATCTAGGATAGAACATTCTCACTTAACACAATAGAATTCATAAAATTTGACATTCACCTCCCAAAGGTCATCAAATGACCTATTCAAATAAATCAAAAAGATAATGTCCATGCTTGACCTCTTCAAGATAACCTAAGTAACCCTTAAGACTACCTAAGTTTGTATCATGTTTCCATAATCAAACAACTTTCCTTACTAGAATAATTCTTAATACTTATTTAGGTAACATACGAAGTGACCATTCCTATGCCCCCTTCACACCTTAACTAGACAACTCCTAACTAATCTAGATAAGTACTTATTCATTTAACATGTTTTCTTAACTTAAATCATTAGATTAATTAATTCATTAAAGACTCATTCATCACATAGGACATTCAAGTAATGGTCTTGGAAAAGACCTAGGGACTCTCACTAACATCTTCAAACACTATTCTGCAATGTCTAGATAGCATCCCGTACCACCATCTAAACTTCATAGAACTTCTCCAATACTAGTGTGTATCCCACATGATGAAAATAGGCAATAACCGACATGCGCCATGGTAGCAAAGCATGGAATCTGGAGTTGTAACCTACTCTGATGGAGGGTGATCTACTTGCCAAAATTAGAACTAAGACACATCCCATGTAGGAAAATGGTTAAGGAATATGAAAGGCTTACTTTGTTTTGTAGTCTCATTCTTCATTAGAGATACTTCCCTTACAATTATCACTCGGTGCTATCCTCTTTTCTCATAGATTGATTTACATTAAAGGTTCATACAAAGGGGTTCCATATCTTGTTCATAACCCAATAACATTCACCCTACCAAAGAGGTCCCCTAGGGCTACCTTAAAATGGCGACAAAGATAGCTCATAATGACTTTCCTGAGAATGATATGATAGTGTTCCAGCCAACCAACCCTAAGTCCGTCATTTCTTACAAGAAGGATACCATTACGGCTTCCGACTTCAACGTTCATAACCTTACCACTAGGTTTCAGGTTTCACATAAAGGGCCTTCTTAGAATCATTCAAGGTCTCATATAATTCACACATACAAGTCTAAGAGGCTTTAAAATCCTAAGTCAAGACATCTCATATTAACATTCATACATGTATCAAATAATGGACACAAGTCAACAAAAACATGACCCAACATACTTCACTTTAGCACATATAGCATATCATTATACTAGCACATAGGAATAACCATTATCATCTTTCAGTCACCCTTTGCAGTACTATAACATAATCAATATAACCATCATAGACTCATATAGTCAAGTAGGAAAAATCATGCATCAACTTTAATACTACACACATACGGAGATAGTCAATGTCTACATGATCAGCTAATAATAATAGAAGAAACACATGCTTTCACTTAATCAAAATAGCAGAACATTATCATACTTCACATTTTCAACTACACAAATCATCATAATACTTCAAGTAGTTTGCCGACAAGGCCATGATCATCACAATAAATAAAGTAACGCCGACACCGCCACATCATTCATAAAGCACTGCCACCATAAGTGGACCATACCAATCATAGTATAATACAAGAGAAAAATTAATTAAAATAAAGACATTTAGGGAAGCGTACCACCAATCCTTTCTCATAACTTCAATCCATAGCAAAATCATCCAATTCAATACCATAAGGCCTTTAACCATGCCCTTGAACATCAATTCAATACAAAAACTATAATACTCAATGAATATAGGTCGATTAAATATATATTTATCAATCTAATATAACCTATACATCAATTGAAATACAATTCTTACATCGTTCAGTAGCCCATAGAAAACTACACTAGAATTCATAAGCATTAAGTCAATATCAAATAACCCATACAATAGTAAATAACTAGGGTTAATCAATAACATGGGTTCATGAGTTAATTGAGTTAAAATAATCTAATCAAAACAATTCAATAAATATACAATGATTTGAAACCTTTAATGCAAGAACGGATTGATAGATCATAAAATTAGACAAGTTCATCCTTGAAAACTGTCGTAATCTCTTTTAATTTGGGGCTCCTTCATGAATATTGTTTCAAGGATAAAAAACCATACCTTAATGAAGTTAATACACCTAGTTTATGAAGAATCACCACTCAAATCTCCAATCCAATAACTTCCTTGAGTTTTGGCTCAAATGGAGTTCTAGAGAATTTCTTAGATATTTTGGGTTTTGATTTTTTAAAATGAATTCATCTAAGCATTTAGGACATATAAACCCACTTAAAATACATAAATTGAACATAATTAACCTCCCTTTCTCTTATTTTGGCGTTGGGGTGAATTTACTAATTACCCCCTTGCATTTACAGTGAACTTCCCAGGAACATAGCTCATAGACAACTTTCCAAACGACGGGGTGTCAATACACAAACAGACCGTACAGTCCTCCGTCGATGAGTTTAGAGACTATCAATTGGGATCTTGAGATCCCTAGGCTACGTCTTGACCCACACCTCCCATCAACGGGGTGTCGACTGACCAACGAGCCATTGTTTGGCTCAGTCGATTTGTCTAGTCCAAGACAACCTTTAGTTTAAAAGAAGAGTCCTTCCTCAAGGACCCTTGGATGGTCTTTGGGGATGTTTGCCCGAACCCTTGCATCCTGAATATGATCTTATATGATTTTAGGACATCCCATATAAATTTCTTCCATAATAATGAACACATAAAACTTGATGAAACATGCTAAGACACACAAGATCGTTTTAAGGCAAACCTTTCGAACGTCATGGATGTTCTTGGACGTTTGACGTCCAAACTTGATGAAACTTTACACAATGAATATAAAACTAAAATAAATCATATAATGACATCATTAACTCATTAAACACATATGTATGCACATAACCTCACATGAGGCACATAGCTGACTTAGTTGTCGAACATCTTGATCGTCCCTTGACGTTTGACTTCCAATTCACCTAATACTTTAGACACTGACTAAGCACAACATTATAAACAAATTTAGGACCTTAGTCTCTCACTAGAAACATGTTAGTCTCTAGCTTCATTTAAGTCATTTTCAAGGTATTACGATCTCACCAACTTGGACAACATTCATCCTCTAATGATACTTGCCACTCTCTGAACACTTCCAAGAATAGAGATTCAATTAGAATATCATGATCATACCATATAAAACCTTATACAATACAAAGATGTTGGAAAATATTAATTTCACATAATTAAAAGAATCACAACACTACGAGAAACTAGAACAAAGTCTGCAGCTCATTAATGCCATAAGACTCACATCCTTCATTCCAAATAGAAAAACTCATTTTATATTCATTATCATGCTCATATACATCAGTTATAACAACATTATAAAAATTTTCAATCAAAGAATAAATTAGTCATTTTTTGCTAAATCTTACAATGAGCAAAAATCCCTGGCAGCTTTACAGTGAACATGCTTCCAAATTTAAAAAAATGCAACATTTAGGAAATTCATGATGGAAACTTATTAATATGCAAGGAAAAACCAGATAAACAAATTTTACAACAAAAAATACTTTCATAAAATACACAATGCAAGAAATAAATGAAATTCAATCTCAACAAGACCTGTAAACACCATGCACATGCAATACACTTTTATGACTTTATAGCATATATGCAAGCCATACTCCCACACTTAGAGGGAACTCATATCACTAAAGAGATGCAAGAACTTACCATTATCATCATCACCCTAATCCGGCTTTGGTCCTTTAGTCCAGAGTGCATAGAAACGCCTCTTATTTGGAGCATCATCTTTTGGAACACTAGGAGAAAGTTGTCTACTATCTCTTGTAGGACAATCCATCACTTTGTGTCCTCTTTACCACAGCCAAATAAACTCACGGTAACCATAGACATTCCCCATAATGCCTCTTCGCATAAGTAGTACAGGTAGGCTTGCCATTTTGAGAACCACCTCCTTTCTTAAACTTCACCTTAGGAGCACTAGGTCCATTTTGAGTTTGTTCCCTCTTTTAGAACCTAGGTTGACTTCCATCACTTAATCCACTTCTCTTCAAGTTTCTAGCAACCCTACAAAGTTTAAAGTTTTCAATTTATTGAGAATAAACCATGAGTCTAGATAGGGTCATATCATCATGTAGCATGGCTGTATGGCATTCTTCTTTCACAAGGTCAGCAACACCTGTCACAAACCTACTCATCTCATCCCTAAGGTTAGGCACACAGGATGGAGCAAATGTGGACAACCTAGGGAACTTCAAAGAGTACTCCTCAACACTCATATTACCTTGCTTGAGATTGATAAACTCTTCAACCTTAACCTCATTTATCTCACGGGGAAAGTACTTTCAAAGAAAAGCTTTTTTGAATTCTTCCCACTCAATAGGACACGACTAAACTGACCTATTATCTTTCCATTTAGTGTATCACACTTGAGCAACCTCCATCAATTGATACGAAGCTCACTCTGCCTTCTCCCTGGAAGTCAGCCCCATGACACTGAACGCCTTGTACACTTCATCTAGAAACTCTTGGGGATTTTCTCCCACCTTAGAGCCAAGAAAGATAAGAGGATTCATCCTCACAAAATCTCTCAATTTAGATTTCATAGTTCTCTCAAAAAAATTCACTCTAGGTGCAATACCTATATGCACATGGGTAATAAAAGCTCTGGCTTAAGTAAGTAAAGCCTCTCTAATCTCCCCATAAGTTATTTCTGGGGGAACCACCGGAACCTCATTGCCTACACCTCCAATAGGGACTTGATCACCTTGAGCACCTTGAGGAACTTGCTCAACTTTCTCAACATGAGGAGGAATCTCTTCATTCACATCATTCTCCTCAACTATCCTAGCCGGTGTCCTCCTTGTATTCATCTTCCAAGAAACACAAGGAAAATCATAAGAAAAGATTACTCATAACTTTTACTCTACATCACGACATATGAGTAGAAAATAAGTGAAAATATATCGTCCTATAGCCTCTTGCCCATAGATGTGTCGCCACTCACACTGAGTGCCAAGAATCAACTAGATGTGACTTGATAAGACTTTTTGATTCCTGAGACTACTTTCATAACCTACGCTCTGATACCAAGATTGTCACGACTCGCACCTATACCCTAAAATCAGGGCATTCCTTAGGTCGTTGACTGACGTACATTACCTCTCGAAGGTCTTATACAAGCCCTTCCATATCCTTCATCGCATATAAATATATGAAAAGTAGTGCAGAATTAAAACATTTAACAAACATTAGCATAGTCTTTAAAATAACTTCATATACATCTCATAGGAAATTTCAAGTCTCATTTAATCAAATCCTCAACACAAGAGTACTTTGGGACATGGCCTAAACACAATTGAAATATATTACTACTAAGTCTATTATAATACATCATTAAAGGAAATAAAAGACATCTATGCCCTCGAGTAAAATTAGGACATACTTCAACTTGCTTAAACAATCCTATAATCCAAGCTCATCTCTCCAAAAGCACCTTCACCTATGAATCAGTTTTGAGATAGATAAAAGCATGAAATTAGTACAAACACATGTACTAAGTATGGAATAATGCATATAAATCATGAAAATGGAAATTTAATGGAAATATGCTTTTTTTATTTAATTATAATAATATAAACATAAAAACAACATTTAACACCTTAGAAACACATAAGAAATCTCTTGAACTATTTATCACATTTTTAAGCAAAAACATAGAGTAAACTCCTTCACTGTATGGTGAACTCCTTCACTATTACAGTGAGTCCTATCCACTTCACCTTAGATACTTTTTAGCATACAATCCACTTAATAAAAGCTATTCCAAGACTCACTTAAGTGAGACACAGAGACAGCGCCGTTACACCCTCTCTAGGCACACCAAAATGATCCTTAAGACCACCTATAATGAAATATACACACTTATAATACACTAAGCACATAGACGTGAGATTCTCATACAAAAGGTGATTCTAAGGTTCACTTGAGTGAGTTTTGCAGCAACCTCCATACAATTCCTTTCACACAGACTTTAGATGTTACACGCTAAAAATAAGCTTTGTAGAACTAGAGCCTAACAATTGTCATGATGTTTGAAAGTCATAAAATGGTTAATAATGCTGTTCTTAGGCTGTGTATTATGTTTGGAAGTGTTTCGTGAACAAACGTCCAAGAAAGTCGAAGACGTTTGGAAACTACTCAAAGTTGAACTAGTGTGTCATAGTGTTTTGTAGTGATGTTTTGGAGGAGGATTTGAAGGTAAAATTCAGTACCGAGGGTCTCTAAATGAATCCTGACATAAAAAGGGCAAAACACTCAAGAACGATGCCCCGGGGACAATCAGAAGGGTCCCAGAGGAGGACCCAAACATGGACTTCCAAGCTGCCGCGCCAGCCTGTTTTTGGCAGTGGATGCGTGTCGTGCAGCTGTCAAGCAGTGGGGAAATGTTTTTCCCTATGATGAAGGGATGTCACGATTCATTCTTTCCAATACATTTCGAAATATAAAATTTGTAAGTGCCTCCGCGATGTGCAGTAATGTCTCAGATCTCGTTGTGTCGTTTTTAAGTCAAATTTGTGTTAATTAATTTCTCCAATAAATGTGGGTTTATTTTGGGTAATTTAGGGGTTCATAATTGAAGGTAATAGGACCTATTTAAATCTCTAAATTCACCAATCAATTTTTAACCCTCAACTCAAAAAAAAATCTCTCCATTCACTCTCTCCAAAATTCCATTGGTGAAGGTTTAAATCTCCAAGGAACAAGATAGATTTCTCATGTTTTTGTCCATAAATATTGTGGGATTTTGATAATAATTAAGGTATGTTTCTTCATCCTTGAAATCTTTTTCTTCAAGGAGTCAATTCCAATGATTCCTCAAATATGATCAAACACATGAATTGTCCAATTTTGTAATCTTGTCATGGGTTAGGGCATTAAACGTTTTGAATCATAATTTATGGATTTAAATTATGTTAATTTGATTATTTTAACCTAAAATCTTCATGAACCCATGAAAAACCATAATCTCTTCTAATTGGCTATATTTTGGATTTGATGATGTTGTCTCAATGCTTATGAATTCGAGTGTAGTTTTTTATGGGACATTGAATTATGTAATAATTGTATTCTGTTCATGTATAGGCAGTATTCGATTAGTAAATCTATATTGAATTGACCTATATACATTTAATATTATAGTTTTTGTATTTAATTGAAGATCATGGCCATGGGTAAGGGCCTTATGGTATTGAATTGGATGATTTAGCTATGGATTGAAGTGGTGAGAATGTATTGGTGGTACGCCACCCTAATTCTCAGTATTTAGTGTAATGTAGGTCTTGAATTATTTTGTTATTTCAATGGTAAACTTATGGTTGAGGTGCTATATGTCATTATTGTGAATGATTTGGCCTTGTCGGCGTTACTTTATGTTTTATAATGATCATGGACTTGTCGACAACTATTTGATATATTTTGATGATTGGTATAGTTGAACTATGTGAAGTATGATCATATCTATCTATTTGTGATTAAGGTGATAGTATGTGTTCTTTTATTTATGATTTTAGGTCATCATGTGAGACTACGACTATGTCCTTGTATGTGTAGTCTTAGAGTTGATGCATGATTCTTCCAACTTGATTATGTGAGTCTTATTATGGTTATAATGATGATATTATGGTAGAGAATAGGGTAACCTATAGATGATGTTAGTTATGCCTATGTGCTTATATAATGATATGTTATATGTCAAGATGTTTGGTCTTGTATTGGTATACTTTTTTCCCTTACTTGATACATGTACATTAACAATATGAACATCTTGACTTAACAGGCTTATGCACCTCTGTCTTGTATGTGTATGGATGAATTTTGAATGAATATCTAGGATCGGTAGACCTAAGATGGTTCCCTTCTAAGCATGACTATTATGTGGAACCTTTTATGTATAAAGAAGGTCAAGACTGAGCTATCCATATATACCTTGAGTAGAAGCCTTTGTGGACCAATTCTTGATAGGGGTATGATGAGTTGGTAGGACAAAGAAATGGTACCTTCTCATATACCTTTAGATGATTGAACTAACTCTATGAGAACAAAGGCTAGCACCGATTTAATATGTTATGCGTTGTAGCTCTACTTAAGAAGGATATTAGAGTGCAATGTATCTCTACACGAGAATGAGAATAGAGTGCATAAAAGATATTGATATTCCTTGACCATGTGCCAACATGGAATGTGTCCTTTGTTCTACCCTTGGCAAGTAGAACACCCTCCATCCGAGTAGGGTAGACTCCAGATTCCATGCCTATCTAGTATGGTCTATGTCGGTTAACTAGATCCTAACACTTGCGTCCTGATGTTTTAAAGTCATCAAATGGTTAATAATGCTATTCTTAGGCAGTACATTAAGTTTTTAATTGTTTGGTAGTCAAATGTCCAAGATCTTTGGAAACTAGTAAAAGTTTAACTTGCTACATCCCGTAACCACACACTAGATTTTAGGGTACAATCTCGGATCGTAACCGGTGTACTCGACCTCTAAGAGGTCTTATATAAGCCCTATCATATCATTCATCGCATAAACATAGTGAAAAATGGTGTGGAGTTAAAACTTTTCACAAAACATAATATAGTCTTTAAAAACTCTTTCAGATAAAGAAACATGAAATACTAAGTCTCAATCACATCATCCTAAGACACAAGAATTCTTGGGACACGACCCATACTTCAAAATACGAATATAGAAATAATTAGTCTATTACAATACTTTGAATGGAAAACATAAAACACATATATGGCCTCGAGTCAAATGAGGACATACTTCAACTTCTCTTGAACGATGCTACAGTCCAAGTCTTCACTTACCAAAATCTCCTCACCTACCAAGAACTATATAGATAGATAAAAGCATGGAGTTAGTACAACCACATGTACTAAGTATGACATTCTGCATAAAAAATATGAAAATGGATTTTATTGAGAATATGCGTCTTTTAATTTTAAAATCATATAATAATCATATGAAAAAAATTTAACAACATAGAAACACTTAAGATAACCTTCAAACCAAAAATCATATTTTTGAACCCACTTTACAGTAAGTCCTGTTCACTGTTACAGTGAATTACTTCACTGTATAGTGAAGTTACTTATCCTTCACTTTAGACTCCCTTTAGCATGTAATCTTCTCACCAAAGATTCACTTAAGTCACACGAAGAGAGACTGACCATACACCCTCTCTAGATGTGCCTAAAAAACCCTTAAGATTACTTATAATGATTCATATAAACATTTACAAGCATCATAAACATCAAGGTAAGATTATTCTACCAAAGGTGACTCTAAGTCTCACTTGAGTGACTTGTGAAGTTACCGCCCGTACAATCCCTTACACACACACCTAAGAGACATATAGACTCCGTAAAATAGAACCATTCTCAATTATCACACCAACACATAGATGATATGAAATTCTCCTTCCAAAGGCTATCAAAAGACCTACTTAAGTTAATCAAGAAGATAACGTCCATAATTGACCTCTTCAAGATTACCTAAATAGTCCTTAAGACTACCTAAGGCTTAGATCATGTCCACCATAAAAATCATCTTTCCTAACTTGAGTCATCCTTGAGACTTCCAAAGATACAACATGGAGAGATCATCTCTTATTCCCTCTTCACATTTTAGCTAAGGGATCCTTAAGTCTCTTTAGATTAGGTACTTTTCATTTACATACTTCATAACTTAAGTAATTATCTCATTAAGACTCATACATCACATAAAGTACATTCAATTAATGGTCTTGGACAAGACCTAGGAACTCCAAATTACACCTTCAAAGTCTATTGTGCAATGTCTGGATAGCGTCCCATACAACCACCTAAATGTCATAAACTTCTCTGATGATAATAGGTATTCCATATGATGAGAATAGGAAATAACTGACATAGACCACGATAGCTAGACATGGAATCTAGAGTTCACTCTTACGCCGATGAGTTTGTTTGACTTGCGAAGGGTAGAACATAGCACATCCCATGTAGGCACATGGTTAAGGAATATGAAGGGCACACTTTGTAATCTAGTCCCACTCTTTAACTATAACTACTTCCCCTTACCGTACTCACTCGGTGCTAGCCTTCATTCTCATAGAGTAATTCACATATTAGGTTTACATAAAAGGGTTCCATCAGAAGTTCATAACCCAATCATATTTACCTTACCAAAGAAGATCCACTAGGGATACCTCTCAATGGAGACAAGAAGCTCATGATGACTTTCCTTGGGATTAATATGATGTCGTTCCATACAGTTAAACTTAAGTCCATCATTCCTTTACTTTGAAGGATACCATTACGGCTAACAACTTCAACAATCTCAACATTACAACTAAGTTAAGGTTTTCATATAAAAGACTCTCTTAAGTTCATTAAGGTCAGATGTCATTCATACATTCAAGACTAAGAGTTCTAACACACTAAATTAAGACATCACATATTCATAATCATACGTATATCAAGCAAGGGACACAAGTCAACCAAGACAAGACACCACATACTTCACCTTTAACTCACAATGCAAGTCATTCTAGAAGCACCTAGAAACAAACCTAACATATTCAAGTCATCACATATACTATCATAACATCATCAATGTAATGAACATAGACTCATATACCCAAGTAGGAATAACCAAGACTAAACCCTAACACTATACACATAATGTCAAAGGCATAGTCTAACATGGTCACCTAAGACAACATGAATAGAACAATACACATATCACTTCACATGTAGATAGATATTTTCATTCTTCACATAATCAAACTACACAAATAGTCATATTACTTCATGTATTTTCCAACAAGTCCAAGATCATCATATTGCATAAAGTAACGCCGACAAGGCCACATCAATTGCAAGTAAAGCGCATAACACCACCACCATAAGTGGACCATACCAATCACAATAGAATCAAAGTATAAAAACTATCAAATTAAAGGAAAGAGGTCAGCATACCCCCACATGATCCTCAACACTGCAATCCAATGTCAAGTTAATCAATTTGATAACACAAGACCCCTTACCCAAGGCCATAACCAATAATTCCACATAAAACTACAATAATCAATTATCTAGGTCAAATTAATGTAAATTTATCAATATAATACAACCTAGATATCAATTTACTACAATAATTACATCAATGAATAGCCCACATAAAACTGCAAAAGAATTCATCAACATTAGATCAATATCAAGTAACACAAAACATAGTAAAAAACAAGTGTTCATGTAATTCATGGATTCATAGGTAATTTAGGTTAAAATAATAAATACAACATCAACTAAATAATTATTAAATTTTTTGAAATTATTAATCCAATAACCCATGGTAGAATCATAAAACTGGACAATTCAACTTTGTAAACTTTAGAAAATATCTTGTGAATTGGGGCTCCTTGATGAAACAAGTTTCAAGTATCAATATTCATACCTTGATGAAGCTAATTCTTTACTTAGATGAAGAATTTCAACTCATAACGTCACACCAAGCTCTTTCTTGATTTGGGACTTCAATAGAGTCTTTGGGAGAATTATTTTTGGGGTTTTGATTCGAAAGATTGAAATATTCTAAGTGTTAAACACTTATATAATTATTTGAAATACCCAAAATATCATTAACAAACCTCCAATACTCTTATTTTGAAGTGGGGTGAAATTACAACATCACATCTTAACTTAACAGTAAGTTGCACGTAGGCACAGTCTCAAAGACGACTGACCCATCGACGGGGCGTCAGTCCACTTACGGACCGTGCTGTCCACCGTCATTTGGGTCAGAGCCTGGAAAATGGAACCTTGGATTCCTAGTCTAAGTATCAAACTACAACCACCACCTACAAGGTGTTGACAAGGCCACTGGCCGTCGATTTCCCTCCGTAGGTGGATTGCCTTAGGGAAGTTTTGGCCACCAACATGTGTCCTTCCTCAAGGACACTTGGTAGGTCCTAGGCGACGTTTTCCCAGAAGTTTCAAACCCAAACATTATATTCTATGATTTTAGAACCTCTCACATGAATTTCACTAAAAACGAACACATAAAACCCGACGAAACATGACTAGACACACAAGGTCATTTCAAGGAACATCTTTCAAGTGTCATGGACGTTCTTGGACATTTGACATCCAAACTCGACACAATTACAATACATGATATAATAACTCATTTAAGGACATTACAACCTCATGAATCATAGATACACACATAGAACAAGATATGAGGCACCTAGGTGACTTAGTCGTCGAACGGCTTGGTCGTACCTTGACGTTTGACTTCCAATACACCTAATACATTATCTACTGTATGTACACAATATATTAGACCTATTTAGGACCATAAACCATAAAGACCAACAAGTTAGGGTCTAGTTCACCAAAGTCATTTTTGGGGTCTTACGATCTCCCGCACATGGACAACACTCGTCCTCGAATAACACTTGCCACTCTACGAACACTTCCAAGAATAGGGATTCATCTAGAAGATAATAACCATTCCATACAACACACAACCAAGAATAAAACATCAATTTAACATAGTCAAGAGAATCACAACACAAGAAGAAACTAGAAGACAATTCTATAACTCATTACGCTACAAAACTCACATGCTTCATTCCAAATAATGAAAACTCATTTTATATTTACTATAATACTCATATACATCAGTACTAACCACATTACAACAATTTTAGCCCAACGAATCAAATAGTCAATTTTTCCAAAATTATACAGTGAACAATTTTCCATGCTACAATGATTTTACCAAAATTTTCAAAAAAATCAAAATTTTTGCAATTCATGATTAAGAATACTAATAATCAAAGTAACGTAATATAAACACATACCACAATATAATCATAACTTCATAAAATACATAATGCAAAAAGGTAATGAAATTCAATTTCAACAAAACTACTAAAAACCATGTACTTGCAACATGCTTCTATACAATTCTATTCCATTTACTAACCATACTACCCCACATAGAAAAAACTCATATTACAACAAGATAAACAGAACTTACCAACATCATCATCACTCTCATCCGGCTTCTCCCCTCTAGACCGGAGTGCATAGAAACGCCTCTTTGTTGGAGCATCATCCTTTGAATTAATATGACCAACTTACTTACCCTCTTTCCCTAGAGAAGCAATCATAGGAGAATCTCTCACGTTGTTTCCTTACTTACAAAAATCAAAGCAACTCCCAGTACTCAATAGACACTCACCATAATATTTCTTGCCACATTTGGCACAAGTAGGTTTGACATTTTGAGAACCACCTCCTTCCTCAAATTTCACCTTACCACTCTTAGGTTCTTCTTGTGTTTGAGCCCTCTTTTTAAACCAAGTTTGCTATTGATCATTAGAACCACTCCTTCTTTTCAAGCATCTAGTCATCCTCCTACGTTTAGACTCTTTAATCGATTGTGCATACGCCATGAGTCTAGCTATGGTGATATCGTCATGTAGCATAGCGGTACAACATTTTCCATCACTAAGTCGGCTACATACGTCACAAAATGACTCATTTAATTTCATGGATTAGACACAAGAAAAGGGTCATACCTGGACAAAGTTGAGAATTTTAAAGATTACTCCTCAACACTCATATTGCCTTGCTTGAGAATGATAAACTCCTCCACCTTAAATCCTCTTTTCTCCCAGGGAAAGTACTTACCAAGATAAGCTTCCTTAAATTCTTCCCAATCATAGTACCCAATTCTTCCGGCCTATTATACTTCCATTGAGTGTACCATATTTGAGAAACATCCCTGAATTGATACGAAGCCAACTCTACCTTCTCCCAAGATGTAACTCCCATAGTACTCAACACCTTATACACCCCATCAAGAAACTCTTGTGGATCCTCCCCCACATTAGAGCCAAGAATGATAGGAGTGTTCATCCTCAAAAAATCTCTCAACCTAGAATTCATACTTCTCCACCACATTCTCTTTAGGCGTCATACTCAAATTTATCTGAGTAGTCATGGCTCGGGCTAAAGCAACCAAAGACTATCTAATCTCTTCATTAGTCAAATCCGGATGAACCACCGGCACCTCATTACCTCCTTCCACATTAAGAATATGATAAACTTGGGGAGGTTCTTAAGCACCTTGAGCACCTTGGACACCTATCCCATCTTGAGGTACATGCTCAACTTACTCAACTTGAGGAGGAATCTCCTTATTCATCCTCTCCTCTTCCAAACTTTTAGCGGACACCCTTCTAATATTAATCTCTTACAAACACAAGGAAACACGTTAAGAAGGATACTCATAACATTGACTCTACGCATGACATAGGAGTAGAAAAATATGGAAACTCTATCGTCCTATAGCCTCTAGCCCATAGATGTGTTGCGACAAATATCGATTGTCAAGACTCTACTAGACGTGACTTGATAATACTTTTCGATTCCTAATACTACTTTAACAACCTATTCTCTTATACCAAGATTGTCACATCCCGAAACCACACAGTTAGGATACAATCTTGGATAATAATCAGCGTACTCGACCTCTCGGAGGTCTTATACAATACCTTTTGTCACGACCCAGATTCTAGAATCCGAGTCGTAACCGCCGTCGTTCACCTCTCAGAGGTTGCAGACAAGCCTCATCTTGCATTCATCACATTCATATTGTTAATTTTAGCGAAAATTTTAAAACTTTTAAATGTATGAAGTATGCATAGACTTCATATAGTTATTTCGTGAATTCATCATATACTAAGCTCAACATAAATGTAACAACCATCTATCATAAGAATCAATTCGAAACAAAATAAGAATATATCATAAATATATTTTCCAAACACAGCCTTATTACAAAAGATTCAAAATGAAAGTATGAAAGAAACGCTAGGGACAACATCCAATAGTTTTGTCTAAAACTAAGTCTAGACTAAAACTGTAGCATCCTCTAATCAAGAGGACCTACCAAATGGTTAGGAGAAACGCTGATGTCCAAACCGTTGCAAGAGTCGCCAATCTGTCCCTTAACCTGCATTTCTAAAATAGTAAATAGTAGGGGTTATTACACATTTTGTACTAAGTATGGGTATATTCACACATTCACATAAGGCAATGCATGATCAAAAAAATCTCTTCCTAAAATACATGCTATTTCTGGAAAGCCTAGTCACTAGACTTTACTAAATCATTAGTTGTGAATTGAGGTATGAATATGATGTATTTTAATGCATTCAAAGCACACAGCTCATTTTGTATATTATTGAAAAACATTAGTATCATCAACATAATTTTAGAACAACTCGTGCGAAGATTTGAGATTTTTGATCCTCTTAGGCCGAGAGCTCCTTTTTGTACGTTGAGATTATTTTTCAGTCTTCTTCTTCTTGTTGTTGTGTAGTTCAATAATTATTTTGGTCCTTTGTTTTACTTACAAGTGAAATGATTCATTGCATTCCCATACCCACAATGAATTGATGTAAGTAATCCAAGGAATAAGGAATGATTTCCCTACCTTATAGTGAGTCATTCATTACACTATATATTCATTACCTTTGATAAGCAATTCTCTATTGATGATGCCATTGATTTCATTACTTTCATATTTTATATATTATACATTTCATATACACGAGACTTTTGAATCGTTGATGTAGCATAAGACATCACAAGTGAGGGCCTAACATATGGGATCTCAACCCGAGGGCCTTCTTTAGCAAACACAGAGTCTACTTCATTCATTCATTCGTACTTCACATTATTCATTTCATTTCATTCGTAGGCTGATGTAAACACCATCCATACCTAGGATTAAGTTTAAGGCTCTCATCGGGATCATGAAGTGCAATGTCCAAGAATGACCTAATGTCATTACTTGAATTTGATTTCACCTCCTGATTATCATGCACAAACACCTTCTGTATCGTTCATTTGATTATCTTTCATACTTTGAGGATAGACACATTCTTTCTTTGGGAACTTTAACCTTAACCAACATAGATCATGTGAGCATACTGAAATCCAGTGTCTGCCCCAACCGAAAGATGTAGAAATACCAGTCAAAGTAACCCGAACATACTAGCGTATATGGAGTGTCGAACCCTACTAGATCCCTATATTGATATTATAGGTTTGAAGACTAGGAGATATAAGGAGAACCATACCCGGCATGCTGGAAAGTCTCATCTCATGAGAGTTACGTGAACCCCTGCCCTTCCCCAAAGAAGGCATCACCGCTCATAGTTTGCCTATCGGTGCTCATTATAAAGTTCCATTACATTCAACTCATACATCATGGAAGCTGGCTTATAGCATGAGGGCATCATTGATCAATAGATGATTTCTCATCTCATCATTAGTATTAAGTGTGCATTAACTTCAATACTTTCATTAGAGTGTTCAAAGAGACTGGTTACTTCATTAACTTTACACTCTCGTTGGTGAGTACGTTTCAGTAAGATTTACTTAGGCTCCTTTGAGATTGCTCTCGTATTTCACATTAGCCTCTTATCATGTTGTCAGCATTTTCATTAGCATCATAGATTAACATAATTACTCACCTCATTACGTGAATGTTCATCTCTTCATTATCTTCTAGTGTTGACTCAGTCATTATGGAGCCTTACTTCTAGATTGAGATTTACTTACTCTTTGGATGACTTGTCATCCTTACTTTATATAGATGAAATGTGAATTGTCCTTACATAACATCCCTACTTTACATTGATGAAATGTTAATTGTCCTTAGATATAATCTTTACTTCACATTGATGAAATGTGAATGGTCCTTACATATCATCCTTTGGTGTTAATGTGACTAGTCTCGCATTTTCTAACACCTTCATTTGTGAGTATTCTTTTAAAATAGTAGTTTAGGTTTAAGTAAGACTTGTCTCACTTCCTTTAACACCCCATTCTTCTAACTTACTAAATTTAGACCCTTTTAATTATGTTATAACTTACGTTACTTGTTTACTTTAGTGTAGTATCTTCATTTCATCGTTTATGGATGATGATCACTTCTTTCAATGAGTTACATATGTTCATAGTTCATTATTTTACAGCACGTTGGGTGTTGTCCCAATGGATGGCATGCCCTTGGTCTCATTTGAGATTGCTCTCATCTTTCACATTAGCCTCTTATCATGTTGTCACCATTTATATTAGCATCATAGATTAACATAATTTTCATTACGTGAATGTTAATTTCTTCTTTATCTTCTAGTGTTGACTCAAGCCTTATGGAGGCTTGCTTCTGGATTGAGATTTACTTACTCTTTTGATGACTTGTCATCCTTACTTTACATTGATGAAATGTGAATTGTCCTTACATAATATCCTTACTTTACATTGATGAAATGTGAATTGTCCTTACATATCATCCTTACTTTACATTAATGAAATGTGATTTGTCCTTACATTCTATCCTTACTTTACATTGATGAAATGTGAATTGTCCTTACTAATCATGGTTTGCTGTTAATATGAGTAGCCTCACACATTCTAACACCTTCATTCGTGAGTTCTTTTAATATAGTAGCTTAGGTGTAAGTAAGACTTGTCTCACTTCTTTTAACACCCCATTCTGGTCACTACCTAATTTCGACCCCTTTAATTATGTTATAACTCATGTTACTTCTTTACTTTAGTGTAGTAGCTTCATTTCATCATTCAAGGACGATGAGCACTTCTTTCAATGAGTTACAAATGTTCATAGTTCATTCTTTTAGAGCATGTTGGGATTTGTCCCAATGGATAGCATGCCCTTTGTTATGGATTCATTGAATTACTTTACAAGTGCTTATAATATATTTGATACTCTTACTATACAATATTGGCATATGATAGTATTGGCATAAACATTTGGGTATAGATTACATAACCTTGTTTGCTGGCATAGGCTAATATTACATACTTTCATGCTTGGTTGGATATATACATTGTTCAGTAGCCAATGTTTTAATTATTTAACATAATATTATATCCATTTGCATGCATCCCTTTTGGACAATGTATTGGTAGCCATTTTATTGGAATAAGCCAAACAATCACTCAAATTATGATTTCATAGAGATCTTTTTAGCCAACCATATAACATAACTTTAGGAATAATATTTTTAAACATATTGAACAGAATGATATAATAATTTAATTAACACAACATCATCAAAAAGTCACATTTACAGTAGGTATGCACAACAAACCGTAATAATCTTCATACATAATAGTTTCGTACACATCTTAACATAGTATCACTCTCTTAACAAATCTTGGTTCATGACTGTAGGTTAACATTTTTAAGACATATTGGAGAGAATAATATTAATATTTGATGAATTTAAAACCTTCATAACATCACAATAACCGCAATGCAACATTCAGACAAATACATCAACACTTAAAACAATTATGGGTGTAACTAACACATCGTCGATTCATAATTCACGTTTTAAGCCCTTAACTTTATATGATCACAACTTGATAGTTTAATTGACATTCATAATTCAAGAACATTAAACATAAGATCATCCAGCAGCACATACAAACAACATTATATCTAACCTATTCAACATGGAATCGAAAAGGATACAAGGTATAAAGGAGTTCGACGAAAACACGGGAACAGCCCTAATTTTAAAGATCTTTGAATCGTTGGAAAGAAAGTTCACTTGTAGTAAGAAGTCCAGGATATAAACCCATATCCTATGTAGAACGTAATCTACTAAGACCACCTTGAACAAAACCTTGAAACCTTGAAATCGCCCTAGAGAAATTGATAATTTTATGCCTTTTTCTTGCGTTCGTTACTTGCTGTTTTTGCGTCCTTTTTGTGTATGAGTTTGAACGTGACTTTTAGGTTAAAGAACTGATATTGACTCATTCAACTTAGGTTTTAATAATTTAATAAAAAAATTAATTAACTAATTACTAAAAAGCCCCTCCTATATTGACTCGAACTAGCAAAATACAATACTTAGTTAAATCTGAAATTTTTCCTTTAGAATTTCATTTTTACCCTTTGAAATAATTAATTAAATAAATAATAATTAATTAAGGTACCTATGGTAACTATTAAAGTTCTCATAAATCATTGGAACAAAAATTAACCCTTTTGGACCATCCTAAGTACTTGGATTTTCTTGAGTTGTACTAGGTTAGTTTAAGAATTTCGGTTTGACCTCTTTAATTTAATTAATTAAGTGTTAATTAATTAAGTGAACTAGGTTAATTACTAAAGTACCCTTAAGTCGTTATAACCATAATTAATCCTTTGAACCATCCTAGTTTAGGTACTAGGTTGTCTTTTTCTTATTTTAACCGAAATATAGATTTTGCTTTGTGATTTCGGTTTTTACCCTTTAAATTAATTAATTAAGTAGAAAAATTAATTAATTAAGTAGCCTAGAGTAATTACTAAAGTACCCCTAAGTTGTTAGGATCATAACTAACCTTTTGGACAATTCTAGGTTAGGTACTAGGTTGTCTCTTTAATTAGTACTAGGTTAATGTCAACCAGGTTTTGGTCCTAGGTTGTCGGGTTCACTAGTGGGTCCAATTCGGTTAGTCCTAGGTTATTTAGTTATTTAGGGCAGTAGGTTAGAGTCTAGAATTTGTAGGGAGGTTAGTCCCCACATAGAGTGGTCCCTTGTGCACGTTTTTCCCCTAACTATCCTAACCGAATTCGGTTAGGGTGGTCCCCTCCTTTGGCAGCTTCTTCACATGTGTTGAACATGTGCTTGCACATGGGTTGGTTGCACTTTCCTAACTAAATATTATTTATGGTCATTTGGCAATGTTTACTTATTTTCCCAAGGATCCTCACTATGTCCTTGGGCACTGTTTAATCTACATGATCATTTTAAATGATCATGTGCTATGGTACTAGGCTTGACACTTGGATGCCTAGTACCTTGTGTGAAAATACTAGAAAATATATGTTTTTAGCTTAGGGTCGTCATTGAGGGTACATTTCTTCAAAAAGCACATTAATGTTAGAAAATTGTCTAACACCCTTGAAGCAAATATTTTCTAATATGTCCAATATTTTGCTTATTTGGGTATTATATAGAAATTGGCTAATAACCCTTAGCCAGTTTTCTATACTATGCCCAATATTTCTCAATATTGGGCATTGAGATGATTATGTACCCCCAATACGCATTCTTAAAGACCTATTGGGTTCTTCACTAGAGATGTAATTTTTTGGAATGTTACACCTTTCATATGATTCATCGCATAAACATAGTGAAAACTAGTGCGACATTAAAAATTTTCACAAAACATAACATAATCTTTAAAAACTCTTTCATATAAAGCAATAGGAAATACTAAGTCTCAATCTAATCATCTTAAGACACAAGAATACTTGGGACACAACCCATACTTCAAAATACAAATATAGAAATACTTAGTCTATTACAATATTTTGAATGGAAACCATAAAAGACGTATATGCCCTTGAGTCAAATGAGGAAATACTTTAACATCTATTTAACGATGCTACACTCCAAGTCTTCACTTCCCAAAAGCTTCTCACCTACCAAGAAATTCAAAGATAGATAAAAGCATGGAGTTAGTATAACCACATGTACTAAGTATGGCATTATGCATAAAAATCATGAAAATAGACTTTTATTGAAAATATGCATCTTTTCATTTAAAATTCATATTATAATCATAACAACAAAATTTAACAACTTAAAAACACATAAGATAACCTTCAAACCAAAATTTATATTTTTGAACCCACTTTACAGTAAGTCCAATTAACTATTACAGTGAATTACTTCACTGTACTGTGAATTACATCATTGTACTGTGAAGTTACTTAGCCTTCACTATATACTCCCTTTATCATGTCATATTCTCACTTAAAGCTATTCTAAGATTCACTTAATTCACATAAAGGGAGACCACCCATATACCCTCTCTTTATATGACTAAACGACCCTTAAGTTTAATTATAATGAGTCACATACACATTTACCAGAATCATAAACATCGAGGAAAGATTATTCTACAAAAGGTGACTCTAAGTCTCACTTGAGTGAGTTGTGAAGTGACCGCCCATACAATACCTTACACACACACTTAAGAGATCCTATAGACTCCCTAGAATAGAATCACTCTCACTTATCACACCAACACATAGATGATATGACATTATTCTTCCAAAGTCTATCAAAAGACCTAGTTAAGGAAATCAAGAAGATAACACTACACAACTTTAGGCCTACGACAACACCACTAATGTGTAGCCTAAACTAGCAAAAAGTGTGGGCATTGATAAAAGGCTACACTTTTGGACTTTCAGCAACACTTTTTAGGGGGAAGCCTAAAGTAGCGTAACTTTTACATTAGACAACACTTTTTAAATGTTGCCATCTTTGGCAACACTTATAAAGCATAACCAAAGAGGTATAAGGGAACGCTTTGTTGCAATGCATTACCGACACCTATTTTACATTAAACTACACCTAAAACTGTTGCCTTTGCAGTGTATAGGTCACACTTTAAAAGTGTTTCTTTTTATAGGTCATCTAGAGAAACACTTATAAAGTGTCTCCGTTAATAGGTCATCTAGAGCAACACTTATAAAGTGTAACTATATATATCATCCAGAGAAACACTTAAAAAGTGTAACTATATATCTCGTCTAGAGCAACTCTTACAAAGTGTAACTTTCTACCTTTTCTAGAGCAACACTTACAAAGTGTTACTTTAAATATCATCTAGAGCAACACTTATAAAGTGTAAATATATATATCATCTAGAGAAACACTTACAAAGTGTAACTTTCTACCTTTTCTAGAGCAACACTTACAAAGTGTAACTTTATATCATCTAGAGCAACACTTATAAAATGTAACATTAACTTTCGTCCTACAACAACACTTTCGAATTACATATATTTAATATGCATATATAATCTCATAACTAAATCGAAGCTATATATTCCAAATAAACTTCGAGAAAAATCTATTGTACAACCAATACTTAGAAAGTGATTACTTAAAGATCTCTAATATCAATAAATTCAAAAAATTCAAATGTGCCATTCAAACATATATGATAATAGTACAAAAAATCTTCATCGTTCACTACCATAGATCGAGTTTACTTTTGGCCAAAATTCAAATTCACTTGCCGGCATTTTCCTGTACATTCAAAATAAAATTATAAGTTACTAAAATAAATGTGAAAGTGCATAATCAGAGGGTATTCACGGCAAACAAACAAATACAAATCAATCTGGAACATTTATATGTACATGAATTCTAGGTTACTGCCTCCATTACGGTGAGAAACTGTGTGAAATATTCTTCAGTGATGCCTCACTTATGGTGAGAAACTGTGGGAAATATTCTTCCCAGTTTCCTTACCAACACAAAGATATCACGAGACTCCCTCTTACTAAAGATGATGCAGTTCTTGTATATTTTAGTAAGGAAAATGCCAGTAGCATGCAATTCTAAATTCAAAATCAAAAAGTAAAGGAAAACGCCAGTAGCAATAGTACTTAGTAAAGAGTTTACAGCCTAAAATCTAAAAGTAACACCACATTTAAAATTCAACAAAATCTTAGGAGTAAGCCCCATCAATTACAAATGCAGACACTGTCAAAATGTTGTAGCAGTAGCAGTTAGCATCAACAACTAGTCATGTTTATATGATTCGAATAAACAAAAAAAAGAGCAAGAAATAAACACCAAATCCACACCACCTTCCCACAGAATGCTTTATAAGGAACATGGAGATCACATAATAACCAAAAAACAAGAAAATTTTTGAATTAAAATGCCTAAAACCAAATCAAATATAGCAAGAGAGGAAGAAAAGACGCAACTTAATCTCAAATAAGGAACAGAATACTACCAAGAAATATGTTTTTGAATAAATAAAGTCATTTGAGCTAATAACTAAATACAATGAATATGTCAAGCAACTTTATGTATGCATCTGGTTGACAACATGCTATCATGCCTAAATCTCAATGATCTGAATGACCTAAGAATATCAAAGATATTAGCAACAAATACTTTCAAATTCCTACTTTCTTTTATTATCACGTTGCAGTTGGGCCAGAAAATATTACTCACGTGTAACACAACAAATCTGAACCAGATGGTTATTGCTACAGAATAACTTAACTCAACATGTTTAAGCAGCTATAAACTGTGTGACCAATATGCCATATTAAAGAACACTACATCAAGGGTTATTTTAATAGATGATCAGAAAATTTTAAAGCAGTACTATAAAAGTTGTAAAAACTATTTTGGCATATATAAGTTTTCAAATCTGATCAAATTTCATGGCCATTTTTTCCCTAGTCCAAAAATTATGTCCAAATGCTACTGAATTGCATTGGAAGGTCAAAGTCAGTTGTATTTGCTGATTAAATCATACTAATAATTTGAAGCAGAAACTTGCTAAAGGATACTTACAAGGACACTGTTACCGGTTACATTTAAAAGTGATGTAGCAATAGAATCACTAGAAAGTGAAAGTTCACAAAGGTGACCTAACATAATCATTGGCGAAACACTCAAAAGGTACTATGATAGTGTTACAACTAATAGGCAAAGTTATGCGACTCATTTCTCCCAAACATTCAAGACAGTAAAATAAGTTCAGAATTTCTTTACCAAGAACACCAACTCAATTAGAAGAAAAACAATATGCAGACTATTAATAGAGAATGTGAAATACAAAATACCTTTTGAAAAACCGAATCATGAGATGACCCCGAAGAATATGGAAGATTTGAACCTCTTAAAGCTTGTGCGCTACTTTCATCAACTGGTGAAGAAATGTTAGATCCAACACACCCTGGTATATCTTTAAAATTCAATCCAGGGTTGTTTTGCAGCAATAGAGTGAATAAATTCATATTTCTTCTCTCAATTCTTCCTTTAGATAAGTGATTTCATTGGCATGCTTCTGTTTTAGATTGTTAATCATCTTTCTTCAAAAATGTTGTCACGGATCTACTATAACACCTAAGTCGGCCAGGTTGCTCCTTTGCAAACGCTGCCCTAATTGCATCATCAGCTGTTTCCCTAGAATTTTGGCGAATTTGAAGTTCAGCCTGTTCAATAAAATTTACATCCATAGTAAATTGTAAGTAAAATTCAATGGAGTCAAACTCCCCACAATATATAAATTTAATGTCTGAATCTAATTCACTACTACTCCTCTTTAAAAAACTTACTATTACAACTTTGGTAATAGCCTGAATTTCCTTTTCCGTGTTGGTACGAGCTGCAATAAATATTTCAGGCTTTGATATTCTTCGTTGACTCTTTCGTTGCACGCTACAGATCATATCAAAAGAAATTAAAAAAAAACATCAGTACATTCTAATAAAGTACAAAAATATGAAATTCAAAGTTTTGCACAAATGTCAGCTAAGTATTACCAATGACACGCGTAGAGTAGAAAAATTTATAGGTCCGATTTGAAGCCTCCACTTCTATTTTTTTGTATTTTGGAATTCATCTCGCATATTGCTTATATTTTTTTTAAAAAAAGAGATAATTAAATTGATAAGTCAAAAAAGAATAGATAGGATGAAAAATATGTCGATAAGTAGAAATGCATTGTTTTAGCCTTACTTTAAAAGTTGGGTGTTTCCAATACTCGATTAACTTGAAGAAATGATTATCTGGAATGTCGTCAGGACGATTTGCTAGCATATCCTCAAGGGTACTGTTTTTATTAAAATACATTCATTTCCATTTTATGTTTGTGTCGCATCAAAGCATCACAAAGGCCAGTCATCACCCACTTCTTTCCTTCTATTGGAATTAGAAATTTGGATTATGCAAAGTAAAATATATTTATCTTGAATAAGTAAAAATAAATAATAAAATATGAAATATAAAGAGTGATTGTTCATACATTGATATAATCCCGCATGCGCTTTTTTGTATCCTTTCGCACCACATGCCAACTAGTGTACACAAGGCTAATGAATCTAGGATTCCTTGCAATTGTTCCTATAAAGATAATTAATTTTGACACTATCTTATTAGTTGGTCGGATTGCTTGTCCTTTATCAAATGTCACCTCCATGATTTCTTCCAAATTTCTTGCATGAATATCCTTGCATGTTGTTTGTCCTCGAACTTTTTTTGGCTTCGATATTCCTAGATTGATGTAACAGACAGAAAATAAAATACTTATGTTATAACGAGTACCAAATCTTACATTGTTTAAGACATACATTTTGTACTACAATCAATGTCATTTTCCTCTTCGACATCACATTTTTATCTCCACAAAGTTCTTCTTCATCCACAAGATCATCCAATCCTTTGTTGTGTTCATTAATTATAGGAGTATGAAAAAATTAAGGCTTTTTGTTGTGTGGCTATCACATTTTGTTTCATCATCTATGTGTCCCTTGATTTTTAGAAATTAATCAATAGTACTAGCTGGTGTGACCGTCTTCCTCTTTACTTGATTGAAATTTGGTAGATCAAGAATATCATGTTCATTGTGTATTTGTTGCTTATCCAAAGACTGATCAATATTGGTAGCTGTTCGAACAAACATCCTCTTCACCTGTTTGAAGTTGAGTATATCCTCAATATCATGTTTTACCTCGCCATTACCTAGTGTTGTTACAGTCACATGTACTGAAGCACTAACACCTTCCTTGAATGACATTTGGAACCTAGTGTTATTCATTGGAAGTTTAATTCCTTTATCTTGAATGGACTCTTCAGATTGAAATAACCTCTGTTTAATTTGTCCTTTCCTTGCAAGCATATGTGAAATTCTAATCTCTTCCCTTTAAGACAATTGAATTAGTGATTTGTTCCCCAACAATTTACTCTTTCCTTATTTTGGAATCAGATCCTCAGAATTCTTTCTTTTTAGTGGTATTGGTGCCTGCTATTTCTTAGCTCTATCATTGTGTTAATTTGCAAGTTGTTCTCTCTTAATCTTGAATTTGTTGGCCAATTCAACACTTGATTGGGATTGGATATCAACATCTAGATTCTTCAATGGACTTTGAGCTTTGTTTGGATTCGAAGCTTTTTTCTTTGGTATTGTTGATTGATTCATTCTTCTGGTTTTGTTTAGATCTCTTTGATTTCTTTCCCTTAGAAGTAAACCTATGAAATAATAATGTTCTTTATGTGAAAGAAGTAACAACAATATAATTTTTATATAAGATTGACATATGGATAACTTAGTATAGCAGATTGCAGCAGTTGAGTTTCAAAATTTTCCAAAGGTTCTACAATTTCTAGTGCTGTATAATATTGCTACTGTTGCGTTTCCAGAACTTCTAGTACTGTAAAACTGAGTCTATAACCTATAAAGACACAATATCTTGGAGTTCCAGGAGAATTTATCATCAACAATTTACATCTTAATGAGTTTTTTTTATATAAGATTGATAGATGGATATAAACATGTTCCTATCTATGGAAATATCCATTTTGTATACCTAAATTATTCAATAGATTACAGTGAGAAGATTGAGGTGGCAATATTAGTTGATAAAGTGTTGGTACAATTCAATATGCAATAAAGGCTAACATGCTATATATTCATATTGAACCATACTTGAGGAGAATTAACGCGACGTCATACCTAAGAGATTGCTTCTGTTTTCACGGAGAGGTAGTACTTCTATATGCCATCATTTCTTTATGTTCCTTGAGAAAACATGCACAACAAATCCTACCTTGGGTCTCTTAGAAGGGCTCACATGTAGAATCTTGAAAATGAAGTAACTTTCTTAGATGACAATGGTTCATTATTGTGCAAATTACAAGGAAAACATACATTGAGGAACAAATTGAACAAGCTATGTTTTAATATATATTTTTTAAGTAGTAAATCCTTACACGAATAAATCAATTGCTAACAAAATAATATCTGAGAATATATCAGAAAATTTCATTGCAAAATTTTCTAGACATCACAACACCTTTGGGGGAGGGGGGGCTTTAAAGTTATTTCAACTACAAATTTTATCACAAAAAGTGGAAGAAAAGTGGTGAAACCCTGATGTTGTCAGTTCATCAATCTTCTCCAACCTCAATAAAGAACTAAAAGCAAGAAAGTCTACAGTAAGATGCATTCTTTATAATATTTTGCAGGTTTAAATCTCCTAAAGAGTTCAAAAACAAGTCATAAACAAATGGAGGTAAAGTGGGGATTGGAACATGTTTATGGGTGTTTTATAGGAATTTTAAACTACAAATATATACAGAAAAAGACAACATTAGGTGGTAATGTATGAGAAGCAAAATGATATGCAAATAGGATTCATTATTTGAAATTACTTTCTCATAGTCGACATATAGATAACCTCTCTACCTTTCAAAAAGTAAGGGTAAGGTTGCGTATACAGTATACGCCACCCTCCCTAGACTCCACTCAATATGTTGTTGATGTTGTTGTTTATAGTTTTCATTAATATTGCATTATACAGGAAATCCTAGGTTGGTATTAATATAAACTTTACAAAAATAAAATGAGTTGTACCTCTTTCGGAGCAGCAACAAAACCAAAGTGACTTCAGTCTTCAAACTACAAAGCTCATTGTTTTGCCTCTAATGCCTATTGTCTGATAGTAAAAGTAAACAAGTACGCATATAAATAACAAAACAACCAAATAAAGCAACAATCAACTAGAAGTGCAGGTTCCTGATCAATAAAATAATAATAGGTCAGAAGCCAACATAAATTACTTAACCAAACAATAATTGGGCGAAGGAAAAAACCAACAGAATACTTAGACATTGTAGCGATCTAATCTTCAATACCACATATTAAAAATGTTAACATGTTTGTACAAAAACAACAATTAAATTACAACACATTAAGTTAGAACAATTTGATCATCACGACAATAATGAAACTCATGGTGTGTCATCTTCAAACTCTTCTTCAGACTCATCTTCACCCTCATTTTCTGACTCATCTTAAAAATCATCTGCAAACTCATCTTCATATTCATTTTAAGACTCGTATTCAAACTCATCTGCAGACTCATATTCAAACTTCTCTTCATAGTCGACTTCAAGTTGTTGAGTTACCGATTCCTTCAAAAGCACACCAATAATTATTTCCGGTACACCAGTTCTTATTAAGGGTACTTCACCATTATCTTTTGGTATAGATGGTCCCATCAAATGTTCAGATGGCTCGTTTTCATAACTTTGTGGGACACTAGATTCAACCTCATCACCCATGTTAAACAAGTCTCTCGGAATAGTCTTCACAACATAATATTTATCTTGATCGTATGGATCTTCCACATAGAAGCATTGGTGGACTTGAGATGCAAGTACCAAAGGCTCTTCCTGAGAGCATCTTTTGTTAAAATAGACGTAAATAAGGCCATAAGAATCATTTTAAACCTCACACCAATCACACTTAAATAGAACAACCTTAAAATGACCGTAATAGCCTAATTCTGCAATACCAACTATTCTTCCATAACAAGTCAAATCTGAAGCGATCGAATTTTTATTCTTTGAGCTTGCAAAGCTTGTATTTGAGGAAATTAGTGTAACACCACTATTTTATGTTTTACGCATTCCATCACGCTACCTTACATGGAATCTATATCTACTGATGAGATAACCAGAATATCTTTTTGAAACAGACTTTGGTCCTCTAGACAATTGCTTTTCAAATCAGGCACATCCTCTTGCAAAGCACGAGTTTCAAACCAATGGGAGAAGTTTTGACATTGATTCTTGGACTTGCCCTCTTGCTCATGCTCTCTACACAACATTTATTTATTTTTAAATCATAAATAAAAAAAGTTGAAAATTAATTATATAAATAGAACACAATATTCCAATTAAGGTACCTAATATATTCTTGAATCTCGTCACAATTTCCCAAAAATTACTCATGTGCCTGACTTAGTGACTTGTCATGTAAAATGATTTGATAAATTTTCTTTGCTCCTAAAGGAACTCCTCTGTTAGAAAACAAACTCATAGTTTCAGCATCACTTGGGTCACATTTATCATTATTTCACTGTCTTCTGTTAAATCTGGTGTGCACACCCCCATGCAGATATTTTGAGAATAAATTCATGAAATCTATTACCACACGAGTCTCTGCTATGCAACCTTCTGGAAAACATCTATTGTGAATGTATGATTTGAATGTACCCATTTCTCATTCTGTGGAATACATTCGATTTTGAACAGGACCTCCTAATCAAACTTCATTCTCCAAATGAATAGGCAAATGAATCATGATATCAAAAAAGGAAGGAGGGAAAATTTGCTCCAACTAATTTATTGTTGCTATGATCTCTACTTCAAAGCAATCAAGTTCCTCTGATGTGATTACTTTTTGACACAAACGATGGAAGAAGGAACTTGGACGAATCAATGGAAAAGCCACATGATCAGGAAGAATGTTTTTAATTGGTATTGGGATCAAGTAATGTAACATGAAATGAGCATTGTGGGTTTTATAATTAGACAGATTTCTTTCATCCAAGTTGACACACCTAGATGTATTGGAGGCAATACCATCGGGTAGCTTGGGTGTCTTTAAAACTCCACAAAAGATTGATTTCTCCCCATTTTTCATTGAGAATCATGCCTTTGCAAACTTTGTTCTCTTACTATCTTCTGTATCTTTCGGATGAAGGTTCTTCCTGATTGCAATATCTTTCAAATCATACCGAGCTTTTGCATGATCCTTTGTTTTTCCAGAAATATCCAAAAGAGTTCCAAGCATGCTATCAATAATGTTCTTTTATATGTGCATTACATCAAGGATGTGGCTTAACAAGTTGTGCTGCCAATAAGGAAATTAAAAAATAAATTCATGTTTTTTTCCATGGGCCATCATTTGATCTCTTTCTCTTCTACCTAAACACATTTTCAAAATCATGCAAGCTATTAAGCACATCAGTCCCTCTTTAAGGGAGGTGGAGGAGGCCTGAATTAAGTTTTTCCGTTGAAAGATCTTTTGTTTGATCTCCATGGATAATCCATATGTAGAAAAACACGATGATCCATATAACACATTTTACGACTATCTTTAAGATAGCGAGAATTAGTGCCATAGTTACAACAAGAGAAATAAAACTTTCTTTTTGTAATCCAACCAGATAACATAGCATATGCAGGAAAGTCACTGATTGTCCACATAAAAGCTGCCCACATTTGAATAGTTTCATTTTATGAAGCATCATATGTTTCAACCCCAGAATTCCATAATAATTTTAACTCATCTATCAATGATTGTAAATAAATATCAATGTCATTTCGAGGTGATCGTGGCCCAAGTATGAGTAAAGAAAGTATAGAATATTCAAATTTCATGCACATCCAAGGTGGTAGATTATACACCATCAACATAACTGGACATGTACTATGTGGTATACTCATGGTTCGAAATGGACTAAATCCATCACTTGACAAGCCAAGTCTCACATTGCGACAATCTAGTGCACAATCTGGATGCAGCTTATCAAAGTATTTCCATGCAAGACCATCAGCGGGATGCCTTAACTTTCCATCTTCAGAATGGTCCTCTTCATGCCTCCTCAAAGAATATGTCGTCTTTGAGCACATAAATAGCCTTTTGAGTCTAGTAATTAATAAGAAGTGTCTCAATGTCTTTGCTGAAACTTGATGTTGTTTTTTTGAAGGCTCAAGCTTACTATCAACTTCAAGATATTGAATAAATTGTGAAGCTCCACAAGTATGAAAAAATTTATCATCCATACGATCATTCCTGAACAACATGCAATCATTGTGACATGCATCAATTTTTTCATAATCAAGACAAAGATTCTTAACCATTGACTTGGTTTTATTGTAAGAAGGAGGAATGTCCTACTCAGGCATTGCCTCTTTTAATAACTCTAAAAGAGAAGTGAATGATTTATTGCTCCATCTATGTAGACACTTCAAAAAATAAAAACAAAGTGTGAATGATAATTTAGAGAATCCTATACAACCAGGATATAATTCTTGGTTTGCCTATTACACTAAGTTATAGAATTTCTTGGCATCTTCATTTGTACCATCATAAACTCCTTGAGCCTGTGGATAATCTCTAAATTAATCATTCAACAAATCCTCAATATCATCACGCGAGTAACCCATATGATCATCAACATTCAACTTGATATCCCAATCCTCGTGATTTATCTATCTAGTATAGCCTTTCACGAATCCATAGCATATAAGATGATCATACACTACATTCCTTTGGTTCAAACGAATATTACAACATTTTGAACATGGACACTGAATTACCTCTCCTTGACGATCTCCATAAGAGTAAACAAAATCTACAAATGATTCAACGCCATCAATATACTCTTCGCTATACCTTGGTAAATCAATCCAATCCTTGGATGGGATATGTGAATTTCTAAAGAAGATATGAATATTTAATCTTTGAGTAACAATCATTAAATACTTCACTAATTATATGTTATAAAAGCATTTAATTATTTAATTTTAAAGTTCAATTATATCATTTTAATAAAAATGTAGATGACTTTTGCATTTCCTTAAATTAATTCTTAATTAAAATAAAGAAAATAATTTAATGTTTGGAATTCGAAAAGATATATTTTAATTGTTCATGTATATCCTACAATAATTACTGGCATATGAAAAGAGTGACACTTTTTCTATGCCGAATCAATCCTTTAATCCTCCACAAATGTTTTTAAATGCTGATGATACTTCTAATGAAAAAATAAGAAAAATTAATAGGATAAACACAATTAAGAAAGAAAGTAAATGAATAAAATTTAAAGAAAACATACATGTAAGCTTACTACAAATCAGTAGTAACAAAAGAAAAAAGATTCATAATAGTTGTTGTAATCGCAGAAGCTTTGAATGACAAACAAATTGAATGTCGAAGGCCTGTTAATCACAGAGATGTCAAATCATCAAACAATCTTCTCAATAATGGTTTGAACCACATGTGTGCTTTTCAATCTAACCGATAAATTTGTGATTATTATATGATTAATTTGTTTATATACATATATTTTACCTTATGAGTAGGTAATAATACAACAGAAGTATCCTTAAAACTTGTGATCTTAAACTTATTCGAGCAACTGTATAGCTATAAGAAATTGTTAGGAAGGATAAACGAGATAAAGATGTTATGTCCTTACCTAATAAGAAGCTAGTAAAAACAACTACAACAAAGATCCTGTTGTTCAGCGAGAAGTTCTTCAACTCTTCATCGAGAAATATGTCTAAAACAATATCATTAATTAATATATGTCCTCTTTTCATCAATTTTTTGATGTACTTCTACGTTCTCAATCTCAACATATCAATTAAATCTAATGCATATTTTTTATATACTTCGCATGAAAATAATGAGAGCATCAAGAACTTCTTTATTCCCCTAAAGTTTCCATAGGAAGGTTTTTGTATTAAATGATTTACAAAAGACTCACTGTTTTTAAATCAGATAACATTCCCCGAGTAAGTGTGGTCAAGAAGTGTGGATCGATTAATAAGAAATTCTCTTTTGTTTTGGGAACAAGGAGGGAAAGTTGTATCGTTGGGTACATTGTAAGACTGCACAATTACACAAGGAGGTTGGGTTTTGAACTTACCACAGAGCCCATAACTTATCTTAGTTACTAGATTCTCAACTAAATATTTTTTACTTATTTTTTAAATTTCCTGATACGAATAGATGATTTATAGAAAGGCAACATGCAAGTATAATCTAGAACAATGAAATCAGAGTAGAAATGGATGAGTAAGGGTAAGAAAGGAGATATTTTCAAAAACAATCAATCAATATGGGGGTCTCGAGAGATATAAGGAAACTGTGGGAAATATTCTTCAATGATGCCTCACTTATGGTGTGAAACAGGGAACATATTCAGTTTTGGAAAGATATTTGTCTAGGACACACTCCTTTCATGAATATTTTTCCAAACATTTTCTACATTATATTTTATCAAGACTCAACCATGTCGCATTACAGGGAAGAAAATATATGGAAAATGGTCCTAAGGAGAAATATTAATGACTAGGAGTTGGAAGAGGATTTTAGCCATATGGCTACCATTCAAACTAGTGCAATCAACAGTCGATGCAGGGTAAAACTTATCAGGAGACATAGAAGGGACGGATCCTACTTAGTTATATCATGCTACCTTTAACAAAGCTCTAAGAAGACCTTAACTGATCCATGTCCATGGAAATTAATCTAGCGAACTAAGTTGCCACCTAAAATTAGTTGTTTTAGTTGGATTATTCTAAAATACTCTTGCTTGACACAGAAAATTTTGTTTCAGTTAGATTACCATTCAAGTAGGATTTTTGATTACTCTTTTTGGTTGGGTTAATCTCTCTCCTTTACTTAGTGTCAATTCTTACCTAGAATTTATCATCACTGTTGTTAACTGTTTGAATAACTTTCTTTGCCTTTTTTGGAGCTGATATCTATTTCTTCTGTAATATGTGCATCTGCTTGATGCTTTGTTAATGACATCCTTCTTACTTCACAAAAAGAATATGTTTATGAAGATGTGTTGTCTTATGGGCATATCTGTTAAAGAAAGTGGGAAGAAACACAGACTCTTATGAGCATATCTGGCATGTACAGTTGGGAAGAAACATTGAGCAGAAGAATCATAGACACCAACAAATTGGTCTCAAACTATTCTAATCTGCTCTGAGATGAGCATTTGAGCAATCAAAAAATTTAAGTATGTTATCATAAGTAAAATCAAGTCTTCAACTATGTGAAATACTATTGTTATAGCAACAACAAAAAAAAAACTAACGTAACCCCACGAGTGAGGTCTAAGGATACAAGCACATACACAACGTAATCACACAAGTGATTAAGTGGAGGGTATAATTAATATGCACCGGAAACTTAACATAGGTCTAGGGATACAACAAGATACACCACATAATCACACAAGTGGAGTAAGTGGAGGGTAGAGTTAATATTAAATGGAATCTCAACTAACATATAAACAAACAACGTGCACTTGTAACCTAACTAATCTTATTAAAATAATCATATTATAGTCTAACAAAACCACATAAGAAGTACAAATAATCATATACCATAAGCATATATAAGATAACACAAAGATATAACCATGACACCAATAGAAACCAAAATTATATGTTCATCGCATAGTACACATATAATTACTCCATACATAAAGTATTCATCTTTTTAAAAAGACAGAATGTGGTCAAAATCTCAGGATCCAATAATTTCAAACAAAATCAAACTTTAATAATTAAACATTCTATAATTAAAATAAGAAAAATCAAAGAATCTCGACTTGGTAGTAACAACTCTGACCTTGTAAAACCTTACCAAGAAAGAGACCCCTAAATGAGACTACAAAGTGAATCTCTAGAAATCTTAATGTTCAAAGATGATGCAAATATATGTATTTTGCTATCTGCAATTACTATCCTAGTCTTCGTCGCATTTTTTATAGGAAATATGGTCTTTCCTCCTTTCATAGACAATCTACAAATAGCCCTAGACAAATGCTCACCTCTTAGCATCTTCACGTCCTTGATCTCGAACAAATCCACATATAACTAATCCAAACAACTCCACATATATCTCAAAATAATGACGATTTAGACACTAAATGCTACACAGTAACAAGGTTTAAGCGACATTCCAAGAGCAAGATCAGGAAGAGAAACAACAAAACAAAACTTTGAATGACAAGTAAGGGTATAATAACAAAGAATACAAATTCTCGTATCTTTAAAGATATATTACATCAGACCCGCGAAATTAACTAATTAACAAACACATATCTCATATTGAATCAACATCAAATCAAAGATAAATTTAATAAAAAAAAACAAACACATCACAACAACATTCGAACAGTCACAATGTCACTCTTAAAATAGAAAGAAGAGGCGAAAAGAGTACTATATGGAAAACAACATTACATTTCTTAAGGCAGTTAAATGGAAGAGGACGAGCAGGGAAACGATCTTTCACCACGAAACACACTAACGACGGATGAGAATTCCGGGAAAAATTTCAGACTCAAACAAAATTTGAAAGACTAATCTGTTAAACGAATTAGAAAATGACATAGTCTCATTGACACTTGACTCTCCCTGTCGTGAATGTGTTTCTAAATATATCTTTTAACTATTTTCTTTGGTTGCTCGAAATGGTTTAGCTCAATTAAATCCCAACCATTTTTTCATTCCCTAGCAGTAAAAAAGAGGTTTACATAGGGAGGTTAATATACGAGCTACTCTCTAAAAATCAACTTATGAAACTAAAATACAAGTAACACTCCCGAATGTTGTATAAAAACAGATGAAAATAAAAACCGTAAAGTTAAAATTTAGACTTTCAAAATGAAAGTTCTTACCTAATAAACCCAATTCCAAGAAAATTTGTTTGAAACAATGTTCTTCAGTAAGACACTTGAGAGAAAAGTGTGACGGAGAGACTAATTAGCTTCAGTTCATCATCATGTCAATAACCAAACATTATTCATTTCTTTTATGCACAGAATGAAAAATCAAACACTTCATCTAAAAAGAAGTATGTTTAAGAACTACCACTTGACAAATAAAGTTTCGGAATAGAGAATCGCCTTTACTTTTCAACGAATCATTTTTTAGAGAAGACAACTTGAGATATCAGTTCTTCGTGACGTCAACTCTTGAGCTTAGTTCTTCAACTCTTCAGGTTGTATCGGAAAGGAGAACCATTTCTTCAGTTCTTCAGCTTGTATCGTGACTTAGTTTCATCATCTATTTGGTTCTTCAGCTTATATTATGAGTCTTCAGCTTGAATCAGAAAAAATAAAGCTGAAAAGGAAAGTGAAGTACTGATTGAAAGAGGAAAGTGAAGTCAAATTTTTTTTTCATTTTATAATATTTATTTTTTTGGCCAATAAAAGTGGGAACGAGTGTTAAAGTATTGGAGAAAATATAATATTTTAGTGAAAATTCTTAAGGCAACACTTATAAAGTGTTGTTTTTTCAATTATAAAAATAAGACTTTTCAGAACTGTGGCCATATATGTAAATAGATGTTTCCAATTATATCATATTGTAACAACACTTATGAAGTGTACCTTATACCATTAAAGAGTACACTTTTGAAGTGTTGCAAAAATGATCGTAGCTAAAAGTTAAAAATTTTGGCTACGCTTAAAAAGCGTTCCCAAAACTACATTAGGCAACACTTTACAAGTATAGTCCAAAATAAGTGTGGTCGGAGGCCTAAAATGGTGTAGTGTAACGTCCATAATTGACATCTTCAAGATTACCTAAATATTCCTTAAGACTACCTAAGGCTTAGATCATGTCCACAACACTAAACATCTTTCCTAACTAGAGTCATTTTCAAGACTTCCAAAGATAAGACATGAAGAGATCATCTCTTATGTCCTCTCACACTTGAGCTAAGAAATCCTTAAGTCACTTCAGATTAGGTACTTATTCATTTACATACTTCATAACCTAAGTCATTAGTTCATTAGTTCATTAAGACTCATAAATCACATAAAGGACATTAAAGTAATGGTCTTGGACAAGACCTAGGAACTCCAAATAATACCTTCAAAGTCTATTGTGCAATGTCTAGATAGTGTCCCATACCACCACCTAAACCTAATAAACTTCTCTAATGCTAATAGGTATTCCATATGATTATAATAGGCAATAATCGACATAGACCATGATATCTTGACATGGAATCTTGAGTTCTATCCTACTCCGATGAGGCTGTTCTACTTGCTAAGGGTAGAACATAGACACATCCCATGTAGGCACATGGTTAATGAGTATGAAGGCATACTTTGTAATCTAGTCTAACTCTTTAACTAGAACTACTTACCCTTACCATACTCACTCTGTTCTAGCCTTCTCTCTCATAGAGTAATTCACACATTAGGTTCACATAAAACGGTTCCAAACAAGTCCATAATCCAATCATATTTACCCTACCAAAGAAGGTCCACTAAGGATTTGCGACAAGAAGATCATGATGACTTTCCTAAGTATTAGTATGATGTTGTTCCATCCAATTAACCTTAAGTCCGTCAGTCCTTTACTTTGAAGGATACCATTACGGCTTACAACTTCAACAATCTTAACAATACCACTAAGTCAAGGTTTTAACATAAAAGACTCGTAAGTTCATTAAGGTCACATGTCATTCATACACTAAATATAAGAGTTCTCACACCCTAAATAAATACATCACATATTCATGATCATATGTATATCAAGCAAGGGACATAAGTAAACCAAGACAAGACACCACATACATCACCTTTAATTCATAACACAAATCATTCTAGAAGCACCTGGAAAAAAACCTAACATCTTCAAGTCATCACATATACAATCATAACATCATCAATGTAATAACCATTGACCCATATAGCCATGTAGGAATAACAAAGACTCAACCCTAACACTATACACATAATTTCAAAGGCATAGTCTAACATGGTCACATAAGACAACATGAATAGAAGAATACCTATATGACTTCACATATTTATAGATATTATCATTCTATACATAATCAAACTACACAAATATTTATATTACATCAACTAATTGCCAACAATTCCAAGATCATCATATTGAATAAAGTAACGCTGACAAGGCCACATCAATTGCAAGTAAGGCACATAAAGCCACCACCATAAGTAGACCATACCAATCACAATAGAATCAAGTATAAATAACATCAAATTAAGGTAAATAGTGAAGCATACACTCACATCATCCTCAACGGTTCAATCCAAAGTCAACTTACTCAATTCGATAACACAAGACCCTTACTTAAGTCCATAACAAACAATTCAACATAAAAACTACAATAATCAATGATCTAGGTTAAGTCAATACAACCTAGATATCAATTCAATACAATTATTACATCAATGAATAGACCACATAAAACTACATAAGAATTCATCAACATTAGATAAATATCAATTGACCGAAAACTTAGTCAAAAACTATGGTTCATCCAATTCATGGGTTCGTAAGTAATTTCGGTTAAAATAATCAATACAACATCAATTAAATCAATATTCAATGTTTAGAAATCATTAATGCAAGAACCCATTGGGTCTCCTTGAAAAAAAAAGTTTTAATGATTAATATACATAACTTGATGAAGATAATTCTTCACTTTGATGAAGAATTTCCACTCAAAACGTCACACCAAGCGCTTCCTTGATTTTGCACTTCAATGGAGTCTTTGGGAGAATTTTAAGGGATTTTGGGATTTGATTTGGATGAATGAAATATTCTAAGTGATAAACACTTGTATAATTGTTTAAAATAGCAAAAAGACCCTTAATAAACCGCAAATACTCTTATTTGGAAGTGGGGTGAAATTACAACATCATCCCTTAACTTAACAGTGAGCTGCACTAAGGCACAGGCTCACAGACGACTGACCCATCGACGGGGCGTCAGTCCACTTACAGACCGTGCTGTCCACCGTCGTTTGGGTCAGAGCCTGGAAATGGAATGTTGGCTTCCTAGGATAAGTATCCAACTATGACCACCACCTAAGGGGTGTCTACCATGCCAGTGGCCGTCGATTGCCCTCTGTAGGTGGAGTTCCTTTTTTGAAGTTTTTGCCGCCAACATGGGTCCTTTCTCAAGGATCCTTCGAAGGTCCTTGGAGACGTTTTACCGAACGATTCCAACCCAAAAATTATCGTGTATGATTTTTTCACCTCTCACATGAATTTCACCCAAAACGAAAAAATAAAACTCGACGAAACATGCGTAGACTCACAAGGTCATTTCAAGGCAGATCTTTCAAACGTCTTGGACGTTCTTGGATGTTTGACCCCCAAACTCCACAAAAATCGACACACTTCCTACACATGCTATAATAACTCATTTACGTACCTTACAAACTGATGAATCACACATACACACATAGAACCACATATGAGGAACCTAGATGACTTAGTCGTCGAACGTCTTGGTCGTCCCTTGACGTTTGACTTTCAATGCACCTAATACTTTAGCTAATGTCTCTATAAAATATATTAGACTTATTCAATACCAACATGTTAGGCTCTAGTTCACCTAAGTCATTTTCGGGGTCTTACAGAATTAGTGTCTCGTAGTGTTTTGTATTGATGTTTTGGGGGATGGTTTGAAAGTAAAATTCAGTAACGATGGTTCCTACGTGTCGTCTGATATACAAAGGGTCGAAACTATGGAGAATAAATCCCCGGGGATCATTAAAAAAGGGTCCCCATGGAGGACCTAATCTTGGACTGCCAAGCTGTCGCGCCACCCTATTTTCGGCAGTGGCTGCACCTTACGCAGCTGTCACGCAGTGGGGAAAAGTTTTTCACTGCAACGTGGGGCTGTCAATAACCATCCTATCCAATAATTTTCAAAAAATAAGACTTAGAAGTGCCTCCACGACGCGCTGTAAAGTCCCAAATTCGTTGCGTAGTTTTTAAGTAAAATTTTAGTTGGTTAATTTCTACAATAAATGTAGTGGTATTTTAGGTAATTTAGGGGTTCAATATGGACAGCTATAGAACCTATTTAAACCCCTAAACTCACCAATTAAATATAAACCCTCAACTCAAAACAAAACCTCTCCATTAGCTCTCACAAAAACTCTATTATTTAAGGTTTACAGCTCCAAGAAAGAAGATAGATTTCTCAAGTTTTTCCCCTTCAATTTTGTGGTCTTTTTATAACAATAAATATATGGTTCTTTGTACTTAAAATCTCTTTATTTAGGAGTCAATTCCAATGATTCTAAAAAGATGATCAAAAACATGGGTTATTTCATTAAACGTTTTTATGGATTGAATATATTTTAGTTGATGATTTAAACCTAAAATCTTCATAACCCATGCAAACCATAATCTCTTCAAATAGGATAGATTTTTGATGTGATAGTCTTGTCTCAATGCTTTTAAATTCTAGTGTTGTTTTCTATAGGCTATTAAATGATGTAATAATTGTATTCAATTGATGTATAGTCTTTCTTATATTGATAAATCTATATTTAATTGAGATAGATTTATTAAGTATTATAGTTTCTTTATTGAATTGATGATCATGGCCATGGGTAAGGCCTTATGGTATTGAATTAGATGATTTAGCTATGGATTGAAGTGGTGAGAATGGATTGGTGGTAAGCTGCCCTAATTATCTTTATTTTATGTAATGTAGGTCTTGAATTATGTTGTGATTGGTATGGTACACTTAAGGTGGTGGTGCTATGTGTTATAATTATGATGATGTGGCCTTGTCGGTTTTATTTTATGTATTATAATAGTCATGGCCTAATCGGCAACTACTTGATATATTATGATGATTTGTATAGTTGAATTGTAAGAAGTATGATCATATCTATCTATTTGGATTAAAGATATAGTATGTGTTCTTTTTAGGATTTTAGGTGATCATGTTAGACTATGACTATGACTTTGTATCTTTTGTCTGAGAGTTGATGCATGACTCTTCCTACTTTATTATGTGAGTCTTGTGATGTTTATAATGATGTTATTATGGTAGCGAATAGGGTATCCTATAGATGATGTTGGTTATGCATATGTGCTTATAGAATGATATGTTATATGTGAAGATGTGTGTGTCTTGTCTTTGTAGACTTGTATCCCTTACTTGGTACATGTACATTATAAATATGATCATCTTGACTTAGCAGGCTTATGAACCTTTGTCTTGTATGTGTATGGATGATTGTTGAATGGAAGTCTAGGATTGGTAGACCTAAGATTGTGCCCTTCTAAGCATGACTATTATGTTGAACAATCTATGTAGAAAGAAGGTTAAGAATGAACTATCTTTATAGACCTTGAGTTGAAGCCCTTGTGGACCCATTCTTGGTAGTGGTATAATGAGTTTGTAGGACGAAGAGATGGAACCTTCTCATATTCCATTAGATGGTTGAACTTATTCTATGAGAACAAAGGCTATCACGGAATGAATATGTTATGGGTTGTAGCTCTATTTAAGAAGGAGTCTAGAGTGCAATTTATCTCTACTTGAGAATGAGACTAGAGTGCATAAAAGATCTTTATATTCCTTAACCTTGTGCCTACATGGGATGTGTCCTAGTTCTACCCTTGGAAAGTAGAACACTGTCCATCGGAGTAGGGTAGACTCTGTATTCCATGACTAGATAGTATGGTCTATGTCTGTTATTTCCTATTCTCATCATGTGGGATACATTCTAGCATTTGATAAATTCTATAAAGTTTAGGTAGTCGAGTAGGACGCTATCTAGACATTGCACGAGTAGGCATTGATGGTGATTGAGTATAGGTTCCCTAAGTCTTTCTAAGACCATTATGTGAAGTCCTTAATGAATAAAATATCTTCTAATTTATTTAATGAGTGATTATGACTTTACCTAATGTATGCTGATTAGAATGTGCTCTATCTAGGGTAGATTTGAGGTTGCCTCGGTAACCTTAAAGAGGGTGTATGGGCGGTTTTGCTTGTCCTACTTAGGTGAATCTTGGAGTAACCCTAGTTCGGGAGTAAATGAAAAGAAAAGGGAACATTCTTATCGTAGCTAGTCTTAAGGTTTTTTTAGGTAGGCTTGAAGAGGGTGTATGGATGGTCTCTTCTTATCTTTTTTAGTTAAGTCTTAGGATAATCATTTGTGGGAGGTGTATATGTTTATATGGTTTCTAAGTCATGTTAATGCTATATTATAGGTCTTAATTGGAAGGTATCTTATATGTGAAACTTTACATGTTAAAGGTGTTTCTTATGCTTACATTATAAAGATTTCTCAAAAACAGCACGTTTCATACAAATGCCATTTTTTTCATGATTTTATTCATTATGTCATACTTAGTACAGTGTGTGTACTAATTCGATACATTTTTCTCTATCTATAAAGGTGTAGGTGGAATTTGAGAGGAATCTCAAAGTTGAAGATTGGATTAGTGTTCGTTCAAGCAAAGAGTTGGTATGTCCTCACTAGATTCGAGGACATCATGATGTTTAGTTTTCCTTATTGAAATTGTGGTAGTAGACTTAGATTTTTCCTATATGATGAAGTATGGACTGCGTCCCAATATGTTCGTATGTCTAGATGGCAACTTTGAGGCTTAGACTTTCATTTTGTTTTTCAATAAAGAGATATTTTGAAGTATTATTATTTCGTGTGAAAATTTTTAATTCTGCACTAGTTTTCATACATGTATGCAATGAACGATGTCAAAGGGATTGTACAAGACCTCATAAAGGTGAAGTACACCGTGTTCTAATTCAAGAATGCCCTAACATCTAGGGGTACTCTCGGGTCCTAACATAAGAGATCCTTTAGACTACCTAGGATAGGATCATTCTCACTTAACACATTACAATTCATAGAATAATACATTCACCTCCCAAAATTTATCAAAAGACCTAATCAAGTAAATCAGGAAGATAATGTCATGCTTAACCTCTTCAAGATTACCTAATTAATCCTTAAGACTACCTTAGTTTGGATCATATCTACATAATCAACCAACTTTCCTAACTAGAGTCATTCTTAAGACTTATCTAGGTCAGACACAAAGTGACCATTCAAATTCCCCATTCATAGCTTAACTAGACAACCCTTAACTACTCTAGATAAGAAATTATTCATTTACCATGTTTTCATAACTTAAGTCAGTACATTCATTGATTAATTTCAGACTTATTCATCACATAAGGACATTCAAGTAATGGTCTTCGAAAAACCTAGGGACTCTCACTAACATATTCAAAGTCTATTGCGCAATGTCTAGATAGCGTCTCATACCACCACCTAAACTTCATATAATTAACATCTCCAATACTAGTAGGTATCCCACATGATGATACTAGGCAATAACCGACATATACCATGGTACCAAAGCATGGAACCCGGAGTTGTAACCTACTCCAATAGAGGGTGTTCTACTTGCCAATGGTTAAACTTAGACACATCCTATGTAATCACATGATTAAGGAATATGAAGTTCATACTTTGTACTCTAGTCTCATTCTTCACTAGATCTACTTCCCTTGCAAAATTCACTTGGTGCTAGACATTGTTCTCATACCGTAATTTACATTATAGTTTCATACAAAGGCGTTCCGTATCTAGTTCATAATCCAAACACATTCACACTCTCAAAGAAGTCCCCTAGGGCTACATTAAAATGGAAACAAAGATAGCTCATAATGACTTTCCTCGGAATGATATGATGTTGTTCCAGCCAACCAACCTTAAGTCCATTATTCATTACATGAAGGATACCATTACATCTTTCTACTTCAAGGTTCTTAACATTACCACTAGGATTAAGGTTTCACATAAAGGACCTTCTTAGAATCATTCAAGGTCTCTATCATTGATACATACAAGACTAAGAGGCTTTAGAATATTAACTTAAGACAACTCATATTCACATTCACACATGTATCAACTAAGGGGCACAAGTCAACCAAAACAAGACAAAACATACTTGACTTTAGCACATATAGCATATCATTCTACTAGCACATAAGAATAACCATTATCATGTTTAACTCACCCTTTACACTACTATAACATCATCAATATAACATCATAGACTTATATAGTCAAGTAGGAATAATAATGCATCAACTCTAAGACTACACTTATAATTACATAGGCATAGTCTACATGATCCCCTAATAACAATAGAAAAAACACATACTTTCAGTTAATCACTAATATAAGAAAACAATCATACATCACATAGTGAATTACACACATCATCATAATATTTTAAGTAGTTTTCCGACAAGACCATGATCATCATAATACATAAAGTAACGACGAGAAGGCCACATCATTCACATAGCACTGCCAGCATAAGTGGACTATACCAATTGTAGCATAATACAAGCGCTACATTACTTAAAATAAATAGATTTAGGGCATCGTACCACCAATCCATTCTTATCACTTAAATACATAGCTAAATCACTCAGTTCAATACCATAAGGCACTTACCCATGGCCTTAAACATCAATTCAATACAAAAACTATAATACTCAATGAATATAGGTCAATTCAATATAGATTCATTATATAAGACAACCTATACATCAATTGAAATACAATTCTTACATCAATTAATAGCCCATGAAAAACTATGCTAGAAATCATAAGCATTAAGTCAATATCAAGTAACCCATACAATAGTGAAAAACTAAGGTTCTTCAATTACATGGGTTCATAGGTTAATTGAGTTAAAATCATCTAATTAAAACAATTCAATCCATATACAATGATTTAAAACCTTTAATGCAAGAACCCGTGAATAGATCATAAAATATGACAGGTTCATCTTTGAAAACTTTAGAAATCTCTTTGAATTTTGGGCGTCTTACAAGGATCAAAAACCATACCTTAATTAAGTTAATAAACCAATTTGATGAATAATAACCACTCAAATCTCCAATACAAGATCTTCCTTGAGTTTTATATTCAATGGAATTCTAGCGAATTTCTTAGATATTTTGGATTTTGATTTTGAAAAATGAATAATTTTTGGCATTTAGGACTTACAAACCCACTTAAAATACCTAAAATAACCCTAAGTAACCTCTCTTTATATTATTTGAATGTGGGGTGAATTTACAAATTAACCCTTGTATTTACAGAGAACTTCACAGGAACACAGCTCACAGACACTTGCCAAACAATGAGGTGTCAGCCCACAAATGGACCATTTTGTCCTCCGTCGATGAGTTCAGAGACTATCCATTGGGAGCTTGATCTCCCTAGGCTATGTATTGACCCACGCCACCCATCGCGATCATAACATGACTCAAAGAAGAAGACCCGGCTCGATGGGGCGTTGACTAGACAATGAGCTGTCGTTTGCCTTAGTCGATTGGGATGGTCCAAGACAGCCTTTAGCTCAAAAGAAGTGTCCTTCCTCAAGGACCCTTGGATGCTCCTTGGGGATGTCTGCCCGAACATTTCAAACCTAAATATTCTCATATAGAATTTTAGGACCTCCCATATAAATCTCTTCAAAAACTAACAAATAAAACTCGGCGAAACATGCCAAGACACACAAGGTCGTTTTGAGGCAAAACTTTTGAACGTCATGGACGTTCTTCGATGTTTGACCTCCTAACTTCATGTAACTTGACAATATTCCTACAAAAACTATAATAACTCATATAAGGACATAATAACACATAAAACACACATACATGCACAAAACCACAAATGGAGCACATAGGTAACTTAGTCATTGAACATCTTGGTCGTCCCTTAACCTTTGACTTTCAATACACCTAATACTTCAGATACAGCCTCAATACCACATTATAAACTATTTTAGGACCTTATAAACTCTTACATGTTTGTTATGCTTTACCATTACCTAAGTCATTTTCAAGGTATTATTACAACATGAAGTTAAAGTAATCTTAGGGTTGATGTCTCATTAAACAAGGTCTATGTAGAGTCTTGTTCTTGGGTGTGAAGTGATCCACACTTATTAATGAGAGGCTCTATAAAGCTTAGTAATACTCTTTTATTGGTAATCTTTAAAGTCGTGCCTTATGATTGGTAACTCTATGCGTCCCTTTTTCTTCTAATCCTTATCTTGTGGATGTACGAGATGAATACACGATGGGCCGCCGCAAGGACACTAGAGGAAGTTTTTAATAATGCGGGAGTTCCTCTCTAAGATAACCTAGACCCTCCATAGGGAAACCAAGTGCCTCCGCAAGTCTATGCTCCCGTCATTCCTCCACTATGACGGATGGAATGATAAGGTATGCATTTTTTACTTTGGTTCAACACATGACTACCTAAGCTCAAGCGGTATCCTCTGATGAAAAAGTCGTGACTATTCAAGCCAATCTAGGTATTGGACCTCGAATTAAACCAAATGCTAGTACCACGGCTTCCGGCTTGATGGACTTCATGAGGATGAACCATCCTATGTTCTATGGGTCGAAGTGAATGAAGATCTTCAAGACATCATTGATGATGTCTACAAGATTCTTTACGCCATGGGGTTAACTTCAAATTAAAAGGCAGAGATATCTTCCTATCATCTCAAGGATGTACCTAAACACCCAATAGATAGATATTAGGCCCTTGAGAGCGGTTCCTATCACTTAAGAGTTTTTTAGAAGGGTTTTCCTTGATCACATCTTTCCTAGGGCGAAAAGGGATGCGAAAGTGGAATAATTTATCAACCTTCATCAAGGAGGTACGAGTGTGCAAGAGTACTCTTTGAAAGTAACACATTTGTCCAAATATGATACCCTTCCTTGGTGTCTAACCCAAGGGTTGACATGAGTCTCTGTATCATGGGAGTGTCCGATGATATGGTTCAAGAGTGTCATTTGGTGATGCTCCATGATACAATGGATGTCTTTAGGTTGATGGTCCATGCACACCAAGTTGAAGAGACTACACTCAAGAGGGAAAATAGGGAGTTTATGAGGGCTGAGTCATATAAGGAAGGTAAATCAAAGGGTAGGCTTCAGATTCAAAATAAGCCTAGGTCGAAGATGTCACGACCCGAGAGTACCCCCAAGAAGTTAGCGCATTCTTGAATTGAAACATGGTGTACTTGACATCTCGAACTCTTGTACAAGCTTTTTCTATAATTCATCGCTCGGAATACAAACTTTTCACAACATTCGAATAGTATTTCAAAATATCTTTCATATAAAACCATAGGAAATAAGTATCAAATCATCAAATCTTAGACTCAAAATACACTTGGGATAAAACTCATACAATCGACAATATAGTACTACTAAGTCTATCACAATACTTCGAAATAAGAAATTCAAAGACATATATTCCATCGAGTCAAATGAGGACATATTTAAAACATGATTGAAAGATCCAATAATCAAAGTTTCTCTCCCAAAATCACCTTTATATATTAATCACTTTAGAGATAAATTAAGGCATGGAAGTAGTACAAACACATGTACTAAAGTATGGCATAATGCATAAAATCATGATAACCTACATTTAATGGAAACATGCTTTTTTTTTATTAAAACATCATAGTATAAGCATAAGAACAACATTTAACACCATAGAAAAACATAATATAACACATAAGCATTTTATCACTTTTTAAGGAATATTACAGTGACTAAGTCAATGTTACAGTGAACTACTTCCAGCTTCACAGTGAACCCTTACGAGCATGCAATCCTCTCACTAAAGGTTATCCTAAGGCTCAGTTAAATAAGACAAAGAGAGTCTGCCCATACAACCTGTCTAAGAACACCTAAATAATCGTTGAGACCACCAATAATGAGATAAATATACTTACAATACACCAAACACTTAACTATGAGATCCTCCTAGCAAAGGTGATTCTAAGGTTCACTTGAGTGACTTGTGAAGCGACCACCCATACAATCCCTTTACACACACTTGATAGTTACTTTAGATTACCTATGATAAGACCATTCTCACTTCATACAATAATATACATATAATATGAGATTCTCCACCCAAAGGTCATCAAAAGACTTACTTAAATAAATCAAGAAGAGAATGCCCTTACTTGACCTCTTCCAAGATTATCTAAATAATCCTTAAGACTACCTAAATTTGTATCATGTATAATGTGTCAACCAACCTTCCTATCTAGAGTTTTTCTTAAGACTTATCTAGGTAAGATATGAAGTGCTCATTTCTATGCCCTTCACACCTTAACGAGACAACCCTTAAACTACTCTAAGTACTTATTCATTTACATGCTTTCCAACTTAAGTCATTATCTTAATTATTTCATTTAAGAGACATTCCTCACATAAGTACAATCAAGTAATGGTCTTGGAGAAGACCTAGGGACTCACTCACTAACATCTTCAAAGCCTATTGTGCGATGTCTAGATAGCGTACCATACCACCACCTAAACTTCATAAAACTTCTCCAATACTAGTAGGTATGCCATGTGATGAGAGCATTCAATAACCGACATAGATTATGGTAGCTCATCATGGAATCTAGAGTTGTAACCTACTCTTATGGAGGGTGTTCTACTTGCCAATGGAATAACTTGAACATCCCATGTAGGTACATGGTTAAGGAATACAAAGGGTTTTGTTGTACTCTAGCCTCAATTATAACTAGATCTACTTCCCTTACCATTATATCTTGATGCTAGCCTTTGTTCTCATAGAGTAATTCACATAAAAGATCACATGAAGAGGTTCTGTATCTAGTTCATAACCCATACACATTCACACCAAAGAGGTCCCCTAGGGTTTCCTTTCAACAGTGAAGAGTATAGCTTAATGTCTGCCTAAGGATGATTTCATGTCGTTCAAGCCAACCAGCTTTAACTCAACCATTCGTAATAAAAGGATACCATTACACCTTTCTACTTCAAGGATATTATAACCGTACAACTAGGTTGAAGGTTCCACAGAAAGGACCTTTTTAGCAATATTCAAGGTCACATGTCATTAATACATACAAGATTAAGAGGATTTAGCATCCTTATTCAAGAAATCATATATTCACATTCATACATGTATCAAGTAAGGGACACAAGTTTACCAAAACAAGAGACACACATCTGTGCATATAGCATATCATTCTAGAAGCACATATGAATAACCATTATCATCTATAAGTCACCCTATACCGTACTATAACCTCATTAATATAACCATCATTACCTCATATAGTCAAGTAGGAAGAATCATGCATCAACTCTAAGATTACACACATAAAGACACAGTCATAGTCTAACATGATCACCTAACGTCAATAGCAGATCCCATACCTTCACCTTAATCACATGTATATAGATATGATCACACTTCACATAAATCAACTACACTAATTATCATAATACATCAAGTTATGCCGACAAAGCCACGATCATCATAGAACCTAAAGTAATGCTTACAAAGCCACCTCATGCACAATTATAACTCATAGCACCGCCACCATAATTGGACAATACCAATCACAACATAATTAACGAATTACATTATGTAAAATAAAGAGAATTACGGCAGCGTACTATCAACCCATTCTCACCACTTCAATACATAGATAAATAATATAAACAAGAGTAAAAGGCCCTTACCCATTGCCATGATCATCAATTCAATACAAAAATCATAATACTCAATGAATTTAAGTCAATTCAATATATATATTTATTAATCTAAGACATCCCATACATCAATTCAATACAACTTTTACATGATTGATAGCCCATAGAAAACTTCACTAGAATTCATAAGCATTTAGAAAAAATCATAGCATCCATAATATAGCCAATTTGAAAAGATTATGTTTTTCATGGGTTTTTTGATATTTTAGGTTTAAATCATAAAATTCATGTCAATTCAATCCATAAAAATCATTGAAAATGTTTAATTCAATAACCAATGTCTAGATCACAAAATTTGAGAATTCATGTTTTTGATCATCTTTGAAAAATCATTGGAGTTGACTCCTTGAAGAAAGATATTTCAAGTATGAAGAAACATACCTTAGTTGTGATGAAAAGCTCGCAAAACTGAAGTACAAAACTTGAGAAAACCAATCTTTTTCCTTGGAGCTTCAAAGCTTCTTCAATGGAGGTTTTGGAGAGAAGAATGGAGAGGTTTTGTTTTGAGTTGAGGGTTTAGCATTGATTTGTGGTTTTAGGGTTATAAAAAGACTCAGTAACCGTCAATAATTAATCCCTAAATTACCCAAAATACCCATGGACTTACTAGATAATTTAACCTACTCAAATTTTACTTAAAAATGACGCAACCAAATCTGGAGTTTAGTGCGGGTCGTGGAGGAAATTTCAAATCTTGTTTCTAGAAAATTTCAAAATGTAATGTTTCCTAGCAGCCCCTTATTGGAGGGCAACAATTTTGCCCACTGCGTATCAGGTGCAATCACGCTGCCACCACCATAATCTGGTTGGCGTGGCAGCTTGACTGTCTCATGTTTGGGTCCTTTTTGGGGCCCTTTGGCTGGTCCCCGGGACGTCGTTCTAAAACGTTTTGACCCTTTTCATGTCAGGATATTCATAGGAGCCATCCGTACTCAATTTAACCCTCAAACTATCGCCCAAAACATCATCACTAAACACTACCACACACTAGTTCAACTTCAATTAGTTTTCTGGACGTCTTGGACGTTCTTAGACGTTTGACCTCAAAGCTTCATGAAACTTATCACACTGACTAAAAATATATTATAACTCATATAAGAAATTCATAAGCTTATGACACATACATACAAGCATATAAACACATATGAGGCACATAGGTGACTAGTCGTGGAACGTCTTAGTCGTCCCTTGACGTTTGAATTCAAATTTACGAAATATTTTGATCACTTCTTCATTACAACATTATAAATCACTTTATGACGTTATACCCTCATGAAAAACATGTTAGTCTCTAGTTCACTCTTGCTCATTTTCGAGGGTGTAACAAAACTCCCCCACTTAGGAACATACATCCTCAAATGGCACTTGCAACCTCCGAACACTTCCAAGAGTAGAGATTCAACTAGAAGCTCATGATCATACCACATAACACATTATACAATACAAACATATATAAGAAACATCAATTTCACATAATCAAAAGATGTACAACACAACAAGAATCTAGAAGAATTTCTAAAAATCATCAAGCCATAAGACTCACATCGTTCATTCCAAATAGCAAGAACTCCTTTTATATTCATTATAATTCGCATATACATCATTTGTAAACACAATACAACAATTTTCAACCAAAGAACAAACTAGCAGGACAACCCCTTACGTTGTTATCCATATTAACCACATCCAAGAAAACTACCGGTACCCAATAGGCATTCCCAATAGTGCCTCTTTCCACAATTAGAACATGTAGGCTTGCCAATTTGAGAACCACTACCTCTCTCTAGTTTCACCTCTGCGCCCCTAGGTTGCCTTTGATCATTTGACCCACTTCTCTTCAAGTGTCTAGCAATCCTACCATGTTTGGACTCCTCAATTGGTTGAGTATAAACCATCAGTCTAGAGAGGGTCATATCATCATCGAGCATGACCATACGACATTCTTCATTCACTAGGTCGGTGACCCCGGTCACAAACCTACTCATCTCATCCCTAGGGTTAGACACTAAGGTTGGGGAATACCTAGGAAAAATAGATAACTACAAAGAGGATTCATCAACACTCATATTGCCTTGCTTGATATTGATAAACTCCTCTACTTCACCTCCCTCCTCTCAAGGGAAAAATACTTTCCTAAGAAGGCCTCTTTATATTCCTCCTACTCAATAGGACCCAACTCAAACCAACCTATTATCTCTCCATTGAGCAATCTCCCGCATTTATTACAAAGCTAACTTCACCTTCTCCCTAGAAGTCACCCCAATGGAACTCAACACCTTATACACACCATCTAGGAACTCTTTCGAATTCTCTCCGACCTTATATACTAGAAAGATAGGAGAATTCATCCTCAAAAAATCTCTCAATCTAGATATCATAGTCCTCTTTAAAACATTCACTCTAGGCTCTATGCCCCTATTCACAAGGGTAGTCATGGATCTGGTTAAAGTAGATAAAGCCTCTCTGGTTTCCCCATTATTCATTTTTGGGGGAAGAACTGGAACTTCATTACCTCCACCCACAATAGGGACTTGATTACCTTTATCACCTTGAGAAGCTTGAAGAACTTTCTCAACTTGCCCAACTTGAGGGGTAATGTCCTCATTCACATCATTATCCTCAACTCTCCTAGTCGGTATCATCCTCGTACTCATCTCCTATAATTAAAGTAAAAACATAAGAATAGAATACTCATAACTTCTAAATCTCTACGGTACAACATAGGAATAGAAAAGAAGAAAAACTCTATCGTCCTATACACTCTCGCTCATAGATGTGTCGCGACTCACACTGATGGTCAAGACTCTACTAGACGTGACTTGATGACACTTTTGGAACCCTAATACCAATTTCATAACCTATGCTCTGATATAAATTTTGTAACGACCAGAGATTACCCCGTAGAAGTTAGGGCTTTCTTGAATCAAAACACGGCGTGCTTGACCTCTTGAAGGTGTTGTACAAGCCCTTTCGTATCATTCATCGCATATACGTATATAAAAAGTAGTGTGGAATTAAAACTTTTCACAACATTCAATAGTCTTTCAAAATATATTTCATAAAAACACCATAGGAAATACTAAGTCTGAAATCTTAAAATCATAGACTCAAAATACACTTGGGACATGGCCCATACAATCCACAATATAGTACTACTAAGTCTATTGTAATTCCCTTAAATGAACTAAAGTTAACTAGATATTCGTAATTGTTTCTTGAGTATTATATTAGTTTCTTTAGGAAGTGTGTGAAGTTAGGTTAAGTTTGGAGATCAAACATCCAAGAACGTCCATGACGTTTAGAAGATATGCCTTAGAAAATTCTTGTGTGTTCTCACGTGTTTGAATTGAGTTTTACATGTTAGTTTTAATTAAAATTTGTGTGAGATGTTCCTAATACCTATAAGACTATTGTTAAGGACTTAATATTAGGGTACGACCCCACCTAGGATCCACAAGCGGCCCTAGATGAGGACCCCAATGCCTAGGCAGAATCCGCTAAGTCTGCCCAAAAACCAGCCGAAACGACGATACAATCAACGCCCCTTGGGTCAATCAAAGTGCCATCATCTAGGGGAGTAGGTTGGTACTTAGTGTATGGGGATAAACCCTCTATAAAACAGCTGCATACCGAGATGAAGCCCAGCAGCATAGGCCGTCGTTCAGTCGACGCCCCGTTGCTTGGGTCCGTCGATGGTGTCCTGCAAAAGCTGTGGGACTAGCTGCCATCTTGGGATATTTTGTGTAAATTCACCCCAATTCTTTTATCAACCTAGGATGATATTTTTATAGTTTTAAAGTTATATTATATTAGTTTTAATTCCTAGACGTAGACAAGACCCCTCACTTGAAATATTCAAACTCTCTCTCTATAAGAACAAACTCTCACAAGTCATCATTGAAGCTAAGACTCAAGGAGATCTAGGTGGTCTGGTTGGACATGGTTTTTCATCGGATATCTGTGGTTTTTCTTCTATTTGGGGTATGGTAGTCATCCTTGAACTCTGTTTGATTAAAGGCCAGTTCTAATGGATTTTAAAGAAGGGTTTTCAACCTTAGTTTTTTCTATGTTCATATCTAAATATGGGTCTTTCATGAAAACATTATAAATTATTCAAATATTATATTCTAATATTAGTTGATTATTTTAATTCTAAAGCTTCAATGAAATCATATTAAAGTTTTTCATCAAATTTTGGCTTAAGGAATGGTATAAATGAGCATGACTTTGTAGTCTTTGAGTTGTGGTTTCCTTGTGTTGATATTGTTGTTTAGCAGCTGACCTAAGGTCTATTTATAAGGAATTGTTTAGTAAATTGTAAATAGGTGTGAAGGCCTTGGAAGAATGGTAAGTTTGCCTCAATATTAACTCTTTTAAGATTTCCTCTTGAGTGGTATGGTCCACATTCTTGTTGGTCGTGTTTACTAGTAGAATTTGGTTATACTTAGTATGTATTGTAAGTGTTGTTTTGAAGGCCTAATGTTTGAAATGAAGTGATAATGATAATAGTTCTTGTAATGTGTTTTATGTATCTTGAATTGCATGTTTAGCTTAGATTATGTATAACTCAAGCAAGTGTATATGTTGAGCATGTTAAAGTGTGTAATGCGATCAATAAAGGTATAATCATGAATATAAGTTAATGTAAATGAAATTATGCTCATAAGGTGTGTTCACATGTACGCACACACATTTGAATGAATGAATGAAGCTACGTTAAATCAAAATGGGAGTTTGGTGTAAACACTCTTCGTGAGTTGAGATGAAGTGTTTAGTAGCAAACTCATTACATCCTAAGAGCTTCCTAAGATAGGTTGGAGGATGAATTCCCTTCATGAATTGAGATTTGGTGTTCACTAGTTATCCTTAACCTATAGTATATATTGTTGAGAGTCCGTGGGGATTTATGCTTAGCACCAAAAAAACATGAAAATGGGGTGGTTACACTCTGTGAGTTGAGATTTTGTATTCCAATATACCTATTGAGATGAGTAATCCTCGATAGTAGAGAATTAGTTACTTAGTAGAAATATCCTTATCCCTTAACTATGCAACCACATAGGTTTAGCTATTAGGAAGCCATGTAAAAGGTAAGAGAATGACCTTACTCTAGGCAAGTGATCCCTCATCCGATAGGGATTCAATGTTTAGCTCTCATGGTGTATTTTTTTTAACCTAAACTCCATAAAAGTAATGAAAGTACTAAGTCTTCTAAAATATTTTACTACTTAGGGTAGGTAATGGAATGTGACACAATTTATCCATTGCAGTAGGTAGGCATTATGAAAGAGGAGTCTTGGTGAGCCTTATATGAATTGAAAGTACTAAATATTATAAAATAGTGTACTACTGAGGGTAAAGGGGAGTCTTGGTGAGCCTTACATGAATTGAAACTACTAAATCTTCTAAAAGAGTGTACTACTTCGGGTAGGTAGTGGAATGGAATGTCATCTATTGATTACACTAGGTAAGCATTAAAAAAGGGTAGTCTTAGTGAACCTTATTTGAATTGTATGAGCTAAGTCTTCTAAAACAATGTAGTACTTTGGGTAGGTGGTGGAATGGGACGCCAGCTACTCATTGCACTAAGTAATCATTCCAAAAGGGAAGTCTTAGTGTGTTGTTTTAGTATTCTTCTAATGTTTTGTCATTGAGTGGGGACGTGTTCTCCCGAAGCGAGTTAGCCTAGATGGGGTAGTCTTGGGGATCACCTACGTTTGTATTGAAGGAGGTGTATGGGAAATTACTTCATGTATTACCTTGCTGAGTCTTCGGATAACCTTAGCTAGGGAAACTCCTACGAAAATGAGTTTACTTCTTCTTGGTTTGACTTTGGGAGTTCACTATTTTAGGATGAAATGATTTCACTGTAATGCTTTAATGAAGTCACTATAATTTTGGATACTTCACTATAAAATGGTCCTTTTGTTAAAAAATGATAGAAATCCTCTCCTTAGTGTTAAATGAGGATCCTTATGTTTTTTTACTTCTATATTCATGAATGTTTTACTTAATTGACGTGAAAATGTGCTTTTACTAAAATGTCCCTTTTTGCATGTTTTTGCATATGTCATACTTAGTAGATTATTTGTACTAACCCCATACTTTTATATAATATATAAGTATATGTTTTGAAGCACGAATGAATTTAGAAGGTGAATCTTGAGAAATCTACTCTCTCAAGATTTGGTTTGTCCTCATATATTCGAAGCAAGAAAGATTTTAGAAGGCGAAGCTTGGGAAATCTACTCTCTCAAGATTTGGTATGTCCTCATATATTTGAGGACATAGTCTATGTTTCTTAGTCTGTTATTAAGACTTACTATGTATTTTTTTCAAATGTAAAGGGTCGTGTCCCTAAGTCTTTAGGTTGTCTTGTGACGATGAGATTTTCTTAGTATTAATGAAAGAGTTAATTTTGGTATTAAATTTCATGAAATTTTTTAATTCCGCACTACTTCTCATGTCTTATGCAATGAATGATATTTAAAGGTCTTGTACAAGACCCCAAAGGGTCAAGTAGGCCTTGTGATGATATAAGGGTTCTCCCTAACTTCTAGGGGGAATTGCAGGTCCTGACAAACTTGGTATCAGAGCATACGTTATGGGAAATAGTTCAGGGTCAAAAAGTCTCACAAGCCACATCTAGTAGAGTCTTGGTCATTGGTGTGAGTCGCGACTCATCCATGGACAAGAGGACATAAGATGATAGAAGTTTCACTTTTTTTTATTATAATGTCATGCCCTAGATTTTAGTTGTATAAAGTATATTTTCTCAACATCTTCTCTTTGTATTTATAGGACATGAATACAAAGAGATCAACCGCTAGAAGGGAGAAGGAGAAGGGAGGTATAACTAATGAAAGGATCCCTCCCTGTGATGACCAAGTTCCCATAGTTGGCCTAGAGGGAGAAAATGAGGAGGTTCCCTTCAAGAACCTCAAGTGCCTACGAAACCTCAAGATCCTTAAGTGCCCCAAATTCCTCCTATAACTCAATCTCCTTTGGTTGAAGGGGATATGACTAATATGGATTTGAGGGCTGACTTAATGAATTCGACCAAACTCATGATGACTCAAGATCATATCGTCAATAATCACTTTGTTTCCCAAGATAACAAAGGAGGTGGACCCTAACCTCACGCTAGTACTCGCTCTCCTATAATTCGTGATTTTATGAGGATGAACCCTCCTACTTTTCATGGCACTAAGGTTGATGAAGATCCACAAGGTTTCATAGATGAGGCGTTCAAATAGGTGGATGCTATGGGAGTGACCCCTAGGGAGAAAGGGGAGTTAGCGTTTACCAACTTAAGGATGGGGCTAAAGTGTGGTTTGAGTAATGGAGGGATTAGAGACCCTTGAGAGATGGTCTGGTTTAGTGGGAGGTGTTCAAAGAGTCTTTGCTTGATAGGTTCTTTCCCCTGGAGTGGAGGGATAAGAAAATGGTTGAATTCATGAATCTTCACCAAGGGGGAATGAAGTGTGCAAAAGTACTCCCTTAAATTCATCCAACTAACACATCAAACTCACTATGTTTTCCCCAACCATGGTAGACAACCCTAGGTCTAGGATGAACAAATTTGTTATGGGAGTGTCTAGATTGGTGGAGAAAGAGTGTCGTACGACAATGCTTCTTAATGACATGGATATTTCTAGGCTTTTGGTGTATGCAGAACAAATTGAGGAGTCCAAAATTACGGAGTTAAGGCAAGAGGGTAAGAGGCCTAGGCCGGATGATTCCAGTAACCAAAAACCTAAGAAGAGGTTCTTTCACCAAGATTCTTCCATGGGAAACAAGGAAAGGTCTCCTTACCAATATTCCCAAGGCGGTGGTCATACTTTTGAGAGGACTAGGTGTACTTCTTGTGCAAAGCAACATTTGGATAAGTGTCTTGACTGAGCGGATGGTTGTTTTGCATGTGGTAGTAAGGGCCACAAGATGAAGGACTTCCCTAACATCAAGGCAAGAGGGAAAGAGGTAACCAAGATCCTCAAGGTGGTCTAGATCCCAATGCTCCAAAGTTGAATCATCCCTATGGGATGGGAGCTAGGAAATAGAACTAATACAGATTTGATAGTACCGGTAAGTATTAACCCTTTATGGTTATTGATTTTAAGTTTTAATATGAAATTATATGGTTTTATACTTCATATGATCATGCCTTCTTCATTTATTACTAAGGACGGAATTGTTGAAATTCACACATATTATACATTGTTACAGTGAATGCTCACTGTAAAAAATTTAATTTTTTATAAATTTTCCTTGGCTTTTATTGAAGTTTAAATGTGTTTAAAAGTTATGTATATGATAATGTTTAATGTTGGAGAAGGTATTTCCTCCATAAAAGAAGGATATGGATGAGTTTTGAATTTATGAAATTTTGCAAGAGTTGCATGTGTTGCATGTGTTTGTAAATGTCAAATGATTCTCCTTGTTAGTTGGTGCCTTGAATTTGAATGTTTGATCATGATTTTAATGTGTTATGTGTTTCTAATTGAGTCCTTGATGGTCTTAAAGTTTCAGTGTCATTCGAGGACAAATGTTATTCCAAGTGGGGGAAATGTAACACCCTAAAATGAACTAAGGCTAAATAGAGATTTGTTATTATTTCTTGAGTTAATTTTAATATAAATTTAGTTATATTAGTTTCCTTAGATATTTTGTGAATTTTTGTTATGTTTGGAGGTCAAACTCTCAAGAACGTCCATGACGTTCGGAAGATATGCCTTAGAAAGTGCTTGTGTGTTCTCATTTGTTTGAAGTGAGTTTTACGTGTTCCTTTTGCTTGAAATTGGTGTAATTTGTTCCTAATAACTATAAAAATATGTTTAAGGGTTTAACGTTGGGGTAAGACCCCACCTAGGATCCACAAGGGGTCCTTGATAAGGACCCCAATGTCTAGGCAGAATCTGCCAAAGCTGCCCAAAAAGCAGCCCAAAAAGACGGATGCGATCAATGCCGCTTGGGTCAATAGAAGCCCAGTCGTCTAGGGGCGTAGGTTTTAAATTAAGTAGGGGGCTCAACCCTCCGTTAAACAGAGGCATACCCAAACTTTGCCTCGCAGCACGGCCCATCGTTCAGTTGACGCCCCGTTGCTTGGGTACGTCGATCGTATCCTGCAAAAGCTGTGGGACATGCTTCCAGCTTAGGGTGTTTTGTGTAAATTCACCCCAAATCATTTTTGACCTTAGGATAATATTTTTAGGGTTTTAATGTTTTATTATATTAGTTTTAAGTCCTACACCTAGACAAGACCCCTCACTTCAAATATTCACTCTCTCTCTCCCTAAAAACAAACATTCTCAAGTTACCAATGGAGCTAAGACTCAAGCAGAGCTAGGAGGGCTGGTTGGACGTGTTTCTTCATAAAAAAATCAGTGGGTTTTCTTCTCTTTGAGTTATTGTTACTGATGTACCGTGGTTTTATAGTACTTCTAATGCTTTTTCCTTAAGTTTAGTGTGTGTATAACGACTCTTTGAAGAAGTTTTAATGTATTTTTCTTTGTGTTTGCAGGAAAAGATTGTCCAAAATGAAAACGCTGAAGATGTGCTGAAAATTGCAGAAAAGATGACCTACGGAGCCATCGACGGTCAGTCGACCCATCAACGATCCTTAGGTGGATACCTTCGCCATGAAGATGTTATGCTGCTGAGGAATGATTTGGGACTCTGACTAAGTGTGGGGCTATGGAAGGGTTGATGGTCCGTCATCTCATCGACGGACCGTCCTGGTGATTTGTTGGTGCTAACAAAATGTATTCCCAGTACCTGATTTTTAAAAGATTCTAAGTATGGAGCAACGAAAGTCATCGACGGACCGTAGGTCCATTGACGGAGTGTCGTTGGGTCTGTCGATGGTAACAAAATGATGGAGAAGATAATAGCTAAAAAAGAGTTAAAGTATGGACCGACGGAAGCGTCGATGGTCCGTCGGTGAGGTCGTTTACTCGAGACACATTTTGGATAGAAGTTTTCCTTATTTAGGTTTCCCTTTATTTTTAGGACTCTTTTGTATAAATAGGACTAAAAATCTCGTTTCGGGGTTAGACTCTTTGTTAATTTTGAGATTTGGATTGTTGTTTTGTTGAACTTTTCATTTTGGAAAATACATTACTTTTCCCGAATTGGTTCTTGAAATATTTTGATCAATTCAATTGATTTTCTGGATTTTCTTCAAACTTGTGAAAGTAAGTACATGAATTCTTGTCTAATCAATATGAATTGTTAAATTATTAACACGGGTTACTATATCCATAACTAGGGTTGTGGGAACTATGGGTAACTAATAAAGTAGAACTAGATAAAATAACAATTCTAGAATAGTGTCTTGCAAGTATTGATAATTCTTTCGTTTAGAAGTCTTTTTAATAGTGGCCAACGTTAGAACTCACCTTGTAGCTACTTGCCAGACAAAGGAGGTAGATAATAAGAAAAGAATTAAACGTAGATTTATTATACACTATTTTATAGGCTAGTGTCGATTGGTGCAAAGTAATAACTAAGCCATACGTTGATTATGATGCTTAATATGATCTAAAAGGTAAGGTTTAGTAAAATACACACACGTAGCGGGACCAAGGTGCGCAGTGAAATTCACTAGTTGACGGACCAAGGAATTAGGGATACATAACTTACCACTTTAAATGCAAGATACTAGGAAAGAGTTGTTATACCCATGGTTAATATGTTATGAACCTATGGGAACACTTTCACCCTAGTTTCTCTCATCATTTGATAAACATCAAATATTTGAACTAGTTACTTGTTTACTTAGACTTAATTAATTACTTTTGTTACACAAAACCACCAATTAATTGTTTTTTTGGAAAAGACTTGACTAAATAGAAGTAGTCGTTGGTTAAAGTTAAGTCTAAATCATTTTCCTCGTGGTGTCAATCCCCAACCTAGCATTTGGGTTCTTTACTTTATACGACCGCTTAGGCTTCTTGAGGGAAGTATAGTTTGAGCATGTTAAATATTGGTGCCGCTACCGAGGAAAGTGGTTTTTAGATTAACTTTAAGCACATTACCGATTTTAGTCAACAATTTCCTGAATTTAGTTTTTCTTTTTTTGCTTTTTTCTTTCACAGGTCTAGCTTTAGTGTATGCCATGTACATGAAGTCGAGGAGAACCAATATTTCCACTTAATCCTGGACTAAGCCAAACACTTTGTAGAATGAATATTTAAAACAATCCTGCTTATATCGATGATGAGATCAACCCGCAACTTCCCCCGCCGGTTGATGCTCATAATCGAGTGGTTGTTGATAACCCTAGTGAAGGTAATACGAGGAGGCAACCTCCCGCCCCACGCCCTCAAGAGTACTATAGGGGAAATTTTAACATCAATGACTCTGATGGGCCACTTTTCCTACCTCCTCTACCACATGGTTATAATTTTATGGTAACTAGTAGCTTGAGGAAAATGTTCACCTCTAGAGGTTTGTTTTCAGAGCTATCATCTGAGGATCCACATGCTCACATTCCCAAACTAAGGTCGTTGTGTAAGATTTGTGTAGGGAGGACAGACTTAGACATGGATGTAATTGGATTAAGGGTGTTCCCTCTCTCACTGACGGGGGAGGCTGCATTTTGGTTTACATAGTTGCCCTACAATTCAATCTATATTTGGGAGCGATTGACAGATCTATTCCTAGCAAGGTATTACACGATTTATAAAAAGCTAAACCACAAAGATAGGTTGAAAAACTTGGGGCATTACCAGGGGAGTCAGTAAGCAGTTCTTAGGATAGGATCACCTCATTCTTGAGAAGTGTCCCAAACCACCGCATTGATAATGAGTCACTGAAAGAGTACTTCTATCAGGGGCAAGATGATAATTATAAAGTAGTGCTTGATACGATTGCGGTTCATTCTTATGGGGAGTGTACTTATGCAAAGATCGCTGAGAAGTTAGAGAAAATCTCCCAAACTAATAAATCTTGGAGAACTAGGAAGTCGGATACTGGGAGAAACACTTTTACAGTGCAAGCGTAACATAACCCAGCTGCAAAGGAGATTCGTGAGGAGATGGCTCAAAGGAGAACTGATCCTAGGTTGGTGTTATACATGTCATCGAAGGTGCAGAAAAGGTAAATGTGGTGAACAATATGGCTACACCACCACTACCGATTTATGAGTACTACTATGGACAAGATTCTTATGCAGTGAATAAGCAGACGGGGGGTTTCTGACAAAACACCCAAGGCTCCAAACAGGAAAATTGGTGCCAAGGTCAAGCAAATCAAGGTCGGAACTATGGGAATTACAACCGAGAGGGTCACTATGTTCAATATGGAATGTACAACCGCGACAACAACTTCAAATGGCGTAAATATGGTAATAGAAATAATTAGAGTGGGCCCTATGTTCCACCTTAAAATCGGGAAGTTTCTCCTGGGGATGGTGGAGGTAGTATGGCGTGATTGAGGATATGTTGCAGAAGATGATGATGGCGTTTTATGCTAGTGATGATCACGCCAAAGAGTTGAGAGGTGATTTATGAAAAATTGGGCAAAAGGTGGATGCCCATGCATTCTCAATCAAGTATCTTGAGTTGCAAATGACCCAATTGTCTTCTACTGTGAACCCACGCCAATCGGGTACAATTCAAAGAAATATTGTCCATAATTCGAAAAATGATGGACATTGTCTGGCAGTCACTACTCGAGGGGGTAATAAGACCATGGATCCACCTATTCCATCTGGCATCGAAGATGAGAAAAGAGGAGATGATGAGGTAGAGGAAGTTAGTAGTGAGTTGGTAGATCAATTAGGGAAAGAAGTTGAGACACCCCAAAAAGTTACCCTAATTCCTAGATCACCACCTCTATTTCCGCAAAGATTGGTTAAAAAGACCGAGGATGGTAAATATTTGCATTTTATTACTATGTTGAAATAGCTTTCCATCAATGTCCCTTTTGATAGAAGATCTTGCAAATGCCCGGTTATGCCAAGTTCATGAATGATATGTTCACTAAGAAAAGATCGGTTAGTTTTGGGGATGATGATCGGATGCAACACTGTAGTGTTATTGCTTCAAGGTATCTTGTGCAAAAGAAAGAAGATCTGGGTACTTTCACTATTCCATGTATAATTGGGTTTTTTACACTTTACTAAAGCATTATGTAATCTGGGTCAAGCATATATCTCATGCTTCTCACCATTTACAAGAAGTTGGCTTTGGGTGACCCAAAGCTAGTGCGATGCGGCTACTGATGGCCGATCAAACGGTGATTGGCGTTTTGGGATACTCCATGATGTTCTAGTAAAAGTAGAGTCATTTATTTTTTTGGCTGATTTTGTGATTCTTGATTGTGAGTTGAACTTTGAGGTGCCTATTTTTCTTGGGAGGCCGTTCCTTGCTAGGGGTCGTGCCTTAGTTTATATGGAGAAAGGGAATATGAAGTTTTGGTTGGACAATGAAGAAGCCACTTTCAACATTTGTAGGTCCATGAGGAAGAATGGTAAGCTCCAATCAATATCTGTGATATCCTACAAGGTCGAGAGTTTTTCAAAGGTACAAATAGAAGAGTGTCTTGGTGTTGAGGCACTAGGAGCAGTGATCATGAATTTTTAGAATAACTATATCAAAGAGTATGGTTCATTGGTTGTGGCACTTGATCGAGGTGATGTTCGGTTAAAACCAAAGCAATTTTTCTTAGATATGAAGCATCGCAAGTCTCCATCAGCGAGACCATCTATTGAGAAGGATCCAAAATTGGAGCGTAAGGCTCTACCACCTCATCTGAGGTATGTATTCTTGGGGAAAGGTGATACATTGTCGGTAATTATTTCATTAGATTTTAATAACCAACAAGTAGAGTGTTTGGTTGAAGTGTTGACAAGGTTCAAGAGAGCTATTGGGTGGACTTCTGCAGATGTTATTAGGATCCTTCCCGGTATTTGTTCACATAAAATCCAAGTCATGCCCGATCATAAGTCATGTATTGAGCACCAAAGACGTTTAAATCCACCTATGCAAGAGGTAGAGAAGAAGGAAATTATTAAGTAGTTGAATGCCGGAGTCATATATCCGATCGCTGATAGTAGTTAGGTATGCCTTGTTCAGTGTGTGCCCAAGAAAGGGGGAATGACTATGGTACCTAATGAGAAAAATGAGCTTGTTCCAATGAGGACGGTGATCGTATGGAGAGTGTGTATGGATTACTGGAAATTGAATGCATGGACTGAGAAGGACCGTTTCCTATGCCCTTCATGGATCAGATGTTGGATAGTCTTGCAGGATAGGGGTGGTATTGTTTTCTTGATGGTTATTTGGCTTACAACCAAATTATTTCACCAGAAGATCAAGAGAAAACCACTTTTACTTGTCTTTATGGAACTTTTGTGTTCAAGAGGATGTCCTTCGAGTTGTGTAATGCACCGGCTACTATTTTAGAGATGTATGATGTCATATTTTCCAATATGGTGGAGGACACCATTGAGGTATTTATGGATGATTTTTCTATTTTTAGTGACTCGTTTCATCATTGTTTGAATCACTTGTCCGAAGTTCTCAAAAGATGTGAAGATTGCAACCTTGTACTAAATTGGGAAAAATGTCACTTTATGGTTAAATTGGGTATTGTATTGGGCCATCACATCTCAGAGAAGGGTATAGAGGTTGATCGAGCTAAAGTCGAGGTGATAGAGAGACTTCCTCCACCCATCTCTGTAAAAGTTGTGAGGAGTTTCCTTGGGCATGGGGGTTTCTACCGGAGGTTCATCAAGGATTTTTTAAAAATTGCACATCCTCTGTGCAAGTTACTTGAGAAATAGTGTAGATTTTATTTTGATGAATCTTGGCTTAAGGCATTTGGTGAGTTGAAGCAGAAATTGGTGTCTACGCCCATTTTTATTTTCCTGGATCGGAGTAAGGCATTTAAGGTGATATCTGATACTAGTGGGGTTGCACTTGGTGTAGTTTTGGGGCAAAAAAGGAATAAAATCCTTCACCCCATTTACTATGCCAGTAAAGTCCTTAATGAAGCCCAAAAGAACTACACCATGACTGAACAAGAGCTCTATACGGTGTTCTTTGCTTTCAAGAAATTTCTCTCCAATCTGCTTTGCACAAGAGTTATAGTGCATATTTATCATTCTGGATTGAGATATTTAATGGTAAATAAGGATGCGAAACCGAGGTTGATTCATTGGGTATTACTGTAGCAAGAATTTGGATTTGAAAGGAAAGATAGAAAAGGCACTGAAAATCAAGTAGCCGATCAGTTGGCCCAACTAGAGGATGGAGCGAAGCACCAATTGGGTGAAAATGCTGAAATTGATGATGCTTTCCCTGATGAGCATGTATTGGCCGCTTCTCAAGACTTGATTCCATGGTTGCTGATTTTGCGAATTACTTGGCTAGTGATATCGTCCCATCGGACATGTCCTTTCATCAAAGGAAAAAGTTCATGCATGTTGTGAAAAAGTACTTTTGGGATGAGCTATATTTGTGTAGGAGTTGTCCCGCGGGCTTATTCGGCGTTGTGTGCCAGAATTTGAGATGTCGAGTGTTTTGGAGGCATACCACTCCTGGTGTGTGGGTGGGCATCATAATGGTATCTAGACAGCCTATGAAATCTTTAAATGTGGCTACTATTGTCCAACCATCCACCAAGATGCCCATTAGTTTGCCAAGGCATGTGATAGGTGCCAAAGAGATTGAGGTGTTTCTAGACAGCAAGAACTCCCTTTAAATCCCATTCTCGTAAATGAGTTGTTTGACGTGTGGGGTATTGAGTTTATGGTCCTCTTTGTGAGTTCTCATGAAATGAAGAATATTCTTCTGGTGGTTGATTATGTCTCAAAATGGGTGGAAGCCATACCACTTGAAAATAACAAAGGGAAGAGTGTCACCGCGTTCTTGTAAAAGAACATATTTTCCAGATTTGGAACCCCAAGGGCCTTAGTGATGGGTGATCCCAATTCTGCAACAAGTTGTTCAATGTGTTGTTGGATAAATATGGGGTTCACCACAATGTGGCCTCGCTCTACATTCCTCAAACTAGTGGGCAAGTTGAGGTGTCAAACTGGGAAATCAAGAAGATTCTGCCAAAAACAGTGAATGCAACTAGAACGGATTGGTCAAAAAGGCTTGATGATGCTCTTTGGGCCTACCGGACAGTATACAAGACGCCCATAGGTATGTATCCATACCAACTATATATGGAAAGGATTTTCATTTGCCAATTGAGTTAGAGCATAGGGCATGTAGGCCATAAAGAAGCTTAAGATGGATTGGAATAAAGTAGTGGAACAAAGGTTGAATAGGTTAAATGAGCTTGATGAGTTTCACTTGAAGGCATATGAAAGTTCAGCCCTCTACAAATAAAACATGAAGAAGTACCATGACCGAAAGATTGAGAAGCACGATTTTGTGGTTAGGGATTTGGTTCCTTTGTTCAACTCTCGGTTGCGCTTGTTTTCGGGCAAACTCAAGTCCAAATGGACTGGTCCATTATTGATCACCCATGCTTTCTCTCATGGAGCGGTTGAGTTTGAGAATAAGGAGGGTGTAAGGTTCATGGTGTAAGGGAAACGAATCAAAATCTACCATGGGCATGCTTAAAAGGCGAATGAAGTGATCGAGGCATACCATCTTGATGAAGTCTGAGTAATCAAGAGTCTTGCTTCGTGCAGTGACGTTAAATCAAGCGCTGATTGGGAGGCAACCCAATATGTATAATATAGCCAACAATATGTTTTTAGTTATTTTAAAGACGTAGTTGCATTATTTCTGTTTTGCTCACTTAGTGCCACATATAAATTTTTTTTTGAAGTGTTGGCTAGAGAGTAAACTAGGGTCCGTGTCTAAATAAATGAACAGAAAATACAAAAAGATTAGCTTCTTTGGTGTTCAATATGTAGGGATCAAATCCCCAGAAATCTGTAGAAAATTGGTCTAGTGCACTGATCGACAGACCGTCGTCAAGTCGACAGACCAATCGACGGAGCATCATTAAGTTGACGGAGCGTCGGTAGGGTGCGTACATACTAGGTTTGTTTCTTTAATTTTTCTAAGTTAAGGAACATTCGAAAGAACAGTCGACGGACCGTTGACTTACTTACGGTCCGTCGACAGGGAATCATCGGCTTCTTTGACACACTAACCCAACCCGACCGGCTATATATTAAAAATATAAACTTTTCAGTCACCCACGCTTTCAAAAACCCTCCTCAACCATTTCCTTCCCCATTTCCCTTCACATTCCCCACTAACTCACCCATTAACTCCCACTTCCTTCAATTTATGTCCATCCTTGAACTCTCTTCCATTCGCGGAGCTACTTCCTATGGATTTTCAAAAAGGGTTTTCAACCCTAGTTTCTTCTATCTTCAACTCTAAATATGGTCTTGAATATAAGCGTTTTAAATAATTCAAATATGATGTTCTAATTTTAGTTGGTGATTTAAATGGTAAAACTTCAATGAAAACATGCTAAAGCTTTTTTTTATCAAAATTTGGCTAGAGGAATGGATTAATGAGCATGACTTCATAGTCTTTGAACTTTGGTTTCCTTGTGTTGATATTGTTGTTTAGATACTTCCCTAAGGGCTATTTATGAGTAATTATTGAGTAAATTGAAAATTGGTATGAAGGCTTTGGATGAATGGTAACTTTTTTTCATTTTTAATTCTCTTATGAATTGCTCTTGAGTTGTATGGTCCACCTTCTTTGTGTCGGTGTTTACTTGATAAATTTTGTTATACTTCGTATTTATTTTCAGTATGACTTTGAAGGCCTAATGTGTAAAATGAAATTATATTGATGATGGTTCTTGTAATGAGTATTATGAAGCTTAAATTGCATGTTTAGCTTAGATTATGCCTAAATGAAGTAAGTGTATAGGTTGAGCAAGCTAAAGTGTGTAATACGATGAATGAAGGTCTAAGCATGAATAGAAGTTAATGTAAATGAAATGATTCTTATATGCAAGGCGTGTTCACATGTACACACATACACTTGAATGAATGAATGAAGCTAAGTTAAGTCAAGAGGGGAGTTTTGGGGTGAACACTCTTCGTGATTGAGATGAAATGTTTAGTAGAAACCTCACTACGTCCTAAGAGCTTTCTAAGAAAGGTTTGAGTATGAATGAACTTCGTGAGTTGAGATGTAGTTTTCACTATTTATCCTTATCCTATAGTATAACATTGAGAATCTGTGGGGAGTCATTATTAGCATTGAGAGGATATGAAGAAGGAGTAGTTACACTTCGTGAGTTGAGATATTGTATCCCAATATATTTCTTTAGAAAGTATTCCTCGTTAGTAGAGAATGAGTTACTTAGTAGGAATCTCTCTATCCATTAACTATGCACCACCATAAGTGTAGTGATGTACCGTGGTTTCATGGTACTTTCAATGATTTTTCCTTAAGTTTATTGTCTGTATAGGGCCTTTTTGTAGTGATTTTCATGTGTTTTTATCTGTGTTTTGCAGGAACGATGTCCAAATTGGAAATGCAAAAAACTGTGCAGAAGTGACCCACGAAGACATCGATGGCCCGTCCTCTCATGGACGAAGCCTAGAAGGTTTAAGCATCTTCAAGCAACTCAAGGAATTACCAAGTGTGGGGATACAGAAGATTCGACAGTTCTTTGACTGATTGACGGACCATGCTGGCAAGTCGTTGATGTGATCAGAGACTGCCCCATGACCCGCTTTTAGAGAAAATCAAAGTACGGAACGACGATATGCACAGACGGACCGTAAGTGAATCGCTGGATTGTGTTTTCGGTCCATCGATTGAATCAGAGAAGGTACAATTTAGAGGCTTGATGAGGATGCTAAGAATGTACCGACAGAGGCAGCCGGCGGTCCGTCGTTTAACCGACGAACCGTCTGTGGAGTCGTCGATTGAAGAAATATTTTGGGAAAAACATTCCTTATTTTGAACTCCTTTTAATTTAGGACTTTGTTATTATAAATAGGGTAAAATTCCTCATTTTTGGGGTTACACTTTTTATTATCTTTCATACTTTAGTTCATCGAAATTGACTTTGCAACTTGGGCAATTATATCAATTTTTCGAATAAATTTACAAGTGAATTTTGCTATTTGAAGTTTTTTTTCTGGATTTTCTTAAAACTTCTCAAAGTAAGTTCATGAATTTTTGTTTAACAACCATCAATTGTGTATTCTTAGCATGGGTAACTAAATCCACAACAAAGGTTGTGGGAACCATGGGTGATTAACAAGGTAAAACTAGCTAAATTACAATTATAGAAAAGATTCTTGCATGTTTTGATAGTTCATTCTTTTGGAAGTCTTTTTAACGAGTGAACGTGTTAGAACTTGCCCTATTTCTACTTGCCGGTGTAAGGGGTAGTTAATAGGAAAAGAATTATCAACATAGATTTAGTGGACAGTATCTAAATGGCTAGTTTCGATTTGTCCGAATTAGTAACTAAGCCATACATCGAATATGATGTTTAATATGTGGTAAAAGTAAGGGTTAGTAAATTATACACATGTAGCCGGACCAACGTACGGGCTGAAATTCTCTAGTTGCTGAACCAAGGAATTAGAGATACCTAAATTATCACTTTATATGCAAGACACTTTCAAAGAATAGTATAGCAAGGATTACCGTGTTATGAACCTATTAGGAACACTTAGAACCTAGTTTTTTTTCTCATCACTTGATAAACATCAATGTTTTAATCTTGCTACTTGTTTTACTTAGAAATAATTGAACACTTCCATTTCACAAAATCCCTTTTTTTATTAATTGTTTTCAGAAAGGACTTGACTAAATAGACGTAATCATAGATTAAAGTTATGTCTAAACCACTTTCCTCGTGGTATCGACCCCAACCTAATAATTGGGTTCTTTACTTGGTACGACTAATTGTACTTCTTTAGGGAAGTATAATTTGTGCTTATCAAATTTTCTTGCCGCTACCGGAGAAAGTGGATTTTATATTAAACTTTAAGATAAATTAGAGAAGTTTAGTCAAAATTTTCCTAATTTTATTTTTTCTCTTTGTCTTTGTCTCTTTCAGATTTAGCTCAAGTGTATGCCAAGTACACGGAGTAGAGGAGAACCAATACTTCCATTTGATCAAGAACTGAACCGTACACTCCAAAGAATAAACGATCCACATAATCCTGCTAATATTGGTGATGGGATCAACCGTCAACTTTCTCCGCCGGTTGATGCTCATACCCAAGTGATTGTGGAGAACCTTGGTGATGCCGCTTTAAGGAGGCTACCTCCCGCCCCACACCCTTATGAGTATTATAGGAGCAATCTTAGTATCACTGATTTAGATGGGCATCTTTTCATACAACCTCTACCACAAGGTCATTCATTCGTGGCCATAATAGCTTAATGCAGATGCTCACCACTAGAGGTTTGTTTTCGGGGCTACCATCTGAGGATCCACATGCTCACATGGCCAAACTGAGGTCGTTGTGTAAGAGTTGTGTAGGGAGGCAAGACTTGGACATGGATGTCATTGGATTAACGGTGTTCTCTCTCTCATTAACAGGTGAGGCAACAAATTCATTTTACTTAGTGTCCTATAATTCGATCTATATGTGGGAGCAATTTAGGGATGTGTTCCTAGAATGGTATTACGCGGTGTCTAAAGAGTTCAACCACAAAGATATAGTGAACAACTTTGTGACATTGCCTGGGGAATTGGTAAGTAGCTCTTGGGATAGGTTCACCTCATTTCTGAGAAGTGTCCCAAACCACAATATTAATGATGAGTCGTTGATAGAGTACTTCTATAGGGGAAACATGATAACAATAAGGCAATACTTGATACTATTGCGGGTATTTCTTAGGGTGAGTGCACATACGTAGAGATTGCTGAGAAGTTGAAGAGAATATCTCGCAACAATAAGGCTTAGAGCACTAGGAAGTCGGACACTGGGAGAAGTACCTTTTCATTGCAAGCTAAACACAACCCAGCAGCATATGAGATTCGTGAAGAGATGACTCATATGAGGAGTGAGCTTGGGTTTGTATTGAAACATGTCACTGAGGTGCAGAGAAAGTGAATTGGGTGAATTATTTGACTAAACCATCACAGGCAGTAGATGAATTTTAATATGGAAAGGATTCTTATGAAGTGAATGAGCAGACGAGGAGTTTTCGATCGAATGCCCAAGGCTCCAATCAGGAGAATTGGCACCATGGTAAGGGAAATAAAGGTCGGAACTATGGAAATTACAACCGAGAGATTTATTATGTTCGATATTGAAATTATAGCCGTGACAACTTCAATCAGGGTAACTATGGTAACAGAAATGATCTGAGTGGGCCCTATGTTCCACCTCAAAATCAGGAAGTTTCTCCTAGGGATGGTGGAGGTAGTTTGGCGCGATTTAAGGACATGTTGCAAAAGATGATGAGGAGTTTTAATTCTAGCTATGAGCACACCAACGAGTTGAGAGGTTATTTGGCTAATATTGGGACAAAGGTGGACGCACATGCAATCTCAATCAAGAATCTTGAGTTTCAAATGCCCAAATTGTCTTCTACTGTGAACCCACTTCAACCAAGTACTCTTTCTAGCAATACTGTCCAAAATCCAAAAAATGATGGACATTGCAAGGCAGTCACTACTAAAGAGGGTAAGCAAACAATTGATCCACGTATGCCATTTGGCGTAGAAGATGAGGTGAGAAGAGATGAAGAGGTAGTGAAAGTTAGTGGTGAGTTGGTAGAAAAATCGGGGAAAGAATCTAAGATACCCAAAAGCTGACCCCCATTCCTAGATCACTACCACCATTCCCACAAAGATTGTTGAAAAAACCGAGGATGGTAAATACCAACATTTTATTACTATGTTGAAACAACTTTTCATCAATGTCCCTTTGAAAGAACTCTTTAACGAATGTCCAGTTATGCCAAGTTTATGAAAGATATGGTTACTAAGAAGAGATCGGTAGGTTTTGAGGATGATGATCGGATGCAACATTGCAGTGCTATTGTTATAAGGTCTCTTGTGCAACAGAAAGAAGATTTGGGCACTTTCACTATTCCATGTACCATCAAGTTGTTACACTTTGCTAAAGCATTATGTGATCTTGGGGCAAGAATAAATCTCATGCCGCTCTTTATTTACAAGAAGTTGGGTTTGGGTGACCCAAAGCCCACTGGGATGCGGTTATTGATGGCCAATCGAACGGTGAAGCTGCCTATTATGATACTCCATGATGTATTGGTGAAGGTGGAGTCATTTTGTGATTCTTGACTACGAGGTGAATTTTGAGGTGCCTATTATTCTTTAGAGGTCATTCTGTGCTATCGGTCGCACCTTGGTTGACATGGAAAAAAGGTAGATGAAGTTTAGGTTGAACAATGAATAATCAACTTTCAACATTTGTAGGTACATGAAGCAGAGTGGTGATCTCTAAATGGTATCAACTATATCTTACAAGGTTGAGAGTACGTCTTAGGTACAAATCGAAGAATGCCTTGATGTTGAGGGACTAGCTGCAGTGATCATGAATTTTGAGAGTGATGGTATTTAGGAGGATGGGTCATTAGTTGCGGCACTTAATAGAGGATACACATGGTTCAAACAAAAGAAATTGGAATTATATATGAAGCATCGCAAGTCCCCACCTGTGGAACATCTATTGATGACGCCCCAAAATTAGAGCTTATGGCTCTACCACCTCATCTAAGGTATGTTTTATTGGGAAAAGATGAAACTTTGCCAGTAATCATTGCATCGATTTTAATGTGGAGCAAGCAGAGTGTCTCGTAGAGGTGTTAAAGATGTTCAAATGGTCCATTGGTTTGTCTTTGTACATTATTGAGATTCCACCCAGTATTGATTCAAATAAAATACAACTTATGCCCGATCATAAGCCAAGTATTGAGCATTAAAGACGGTTATATCCACATATGCAAGAGGTAGTGAAGAAGGAGATTATTAAGTGGTTGGATACCGGAGTCCTATATCCTATCGCTGATACTAGGTGGGTATGCCCTGTTCAGTGTGTGCCCAAAAAGGGAGGAATGATTGTGGAACCCAATGAGAAGAATGAGCTTGTTCCTATGAGGATGATGATTGGATGGAGAGTTTGTATGGATTACTAGAAGTTGAATGCATGGACTAAGAAGGACCATTTTCCTATGCCCTTCATGGATAAGATGTTAGATAGGCTTGCAGGAAAAGGGAGATATTATTTTCTTGACGGTTATTTGGGTTGCAATAAAATATCTATTGCACCGAAGGACCAACAAACAATTTTTCACTTGCATATATGGAACTTTTTCATTCAAGAGGATGCCTTTTGGGTTGTAATATACCGGCTACTTATCAGAGATGTATGATGTTGACATTCTCCGATATGATGGAGGACACTATTGAGGTGTTTATGGATTATTTTTCAGTTGTTGGTGACTTCTTTGAGTATTATTTGAGACACTTGGCTGAGGTTCTCCAAAGGTGTAAATAGTGCAACCTTGTGCTAAATTGGGAGAAATGTCACTTCATGGTGAAAGAGGGTGTTGTATTGGGACATCGCATCCCAGAGAAGGGGATAGAGGTTGATCGAGCCAAAGTTTAGGTGATAGAGAGACTTCATCCACGAATCTCTGTAAAAGACGTAAGGAGTTTACTTGGTCATGCAGGCTTCTACCAAAGGTTTATTAAGGATTTTTCAAAAATTGCACATCCTGTTTGCAAATTACTTGAGAAAGAATGTAAATTTTATTTTGATGAATCCTATCTAAATGCATTTGGAGTGTTTAAGGAGAAATTGGTGTATGCGCCCATTATTATTTCCCAGGATTGGAATAAGACATTTAAGGTGATGTTTGATGCTAGTGGGGTTGCTCTCGGTGTAGTCTTGGGTCAAAAAAGGGATAAAATACTTCACCACATTTACTACGCTAGTAAAGCCCTAAATGAAGCACAAAAGAACTACACCGTGACAGAGCATTAGCTTCTTGCGATGGTATTTTATTTCGAAAAATTTTGCTCATATTTTCTTGGCACGAAAGTCATAGTGCATACCGACCACTCTCTTTTGAGATATTTGATGGCAAAGAAGTATGTGAAAACAAGGTTGATTAGATGGGTACTACTATTGCAAGAGTTTGATTTTGAGGTGGAAGATAGAAAAGGGACTGAAAATCAAGTTGCAGATCACTTGTCCAGATTAGAGGATGAAGATATTCAAGAGTTGGGTTAAAAGACTTAAATTGATGATACTTTCGATGATGAGCATGTATTGGCCGCTTCTCATGACATGATTCCATGGTTCATAGATTTTATGAATTATTTGGTTAGTGATATAGTTCCAACGGACTTGTCCTTTCATTAGAGGAATAAGTTCATGCATGATGTGAAAAATTTCTTTTGGGATGAGCCTTACTTATATCGGAGTTGTGCCGATGGTCTAATTCGTCGTTGTGTACCAGAAGTTGAGATGTTTTATGTTTTGGAGGCCTACCATTCCTCGCCTCTGGGTGGGCATCATAGTGGTATCCGGACTGCCCATAAAATTTTGAAATGTGGCTACTATTGGCCAACCATCCACCAAGATGCTCATTAGTTCATCAAGGCATGTGACAGGTTCCAAAGAGATGGAGGTATTTCGAGAAGGCAAGAGCTCCCTTTGAATCCCATTCTTGTAAATGAGTTGTTTAATGTATGGGGCTATGAATTTATGGTCCCTTTTCTGAGTTCTAATTGGATGAAATATATTCTTGTGGCTGTTGATTATGTGTCAAAACGGATGGAACCCATACCACTTGTAAACAATGAAGGGAAGAGTGTCACTATTTTTTTGAAAAAGAACATATTCTCCAGATTCGGCACCCCTAGGGCCATGATTAGTGAATGGGGATCCCACTTTTACAACAACTTGTTCAAAGGGTTATTGGAGAAATATGGGGTTCACCATAATATAGCCATACCTTACCATCCACAGAATAGTGAAAAGTTGAAGTGTCGAATAGAGAAATCAAGATAATTCTTGAGAAAATGGTGAATGCTAGTAGAACATATTGGTCAAGGAGGCTTGATGATTCTCTTTGGGCCTACAGGACAGCATACAAGAATTCCATAGGTACGTCTCCATAATAACTTGTATATGGGAAGGTTTGTCACTTGCCGGTTGAGTTGGAGCACAAAGCCATGTGGGCGAGTGAAGTAACTAAATATGGATTGGAATGAAACACCGAAAAAGAGATTAAATGGGTTAAATGAGGTTGATGAGTTTCGCTTGAAGGCATATGAAAGTTCATCCCTCTACAAAGGAAAGATGAAGAAGTACCATGACCAAAAGATTGAGAAGCGCGAATTAGCGGTTGGGGACTTGGTGCTTTTGTTCAACTCTAGGTTGCGCTTATTTTAGGGCAAACACAAGTCCAAATGGACTGGTCCATTCTTGATCACTCAAGTGTTCCCTCATGGTGCGGTTGAGTTGGAGAACAAGGAGGGTGCAAGGTTCACGGTAAATGGGCAAATAATCCAAATCTTCCTCGGGCATGCGGAAAATGCAAATGCAGTGGTTGAGGCATACCATCTTGATGAAGTATGAGTAATCAAGAGTGTTGCGTCGTACCGCGATGTTAAATCAAGTGCTGATTGGGAGGCAACCCAATGTGTATACTCTAGCAAACAATAGGTTTTTCATGTCATGTGTGTATTTTGTTTTATATCTGTTAGAATGTTGGCTAGAGAGTAGTTTAGGGTCCATGTCTAAAAAGTGTCAAGAAAACACAAAAAGAATGGCTTATTGGAGTTCTCAATGTGTAGGGACCAAACCAAAGGAAATCTGCAGAAATTGGTTTGGTGCACTGATCTACGGACAAACCGATGGGCCGTCGATAGTGTTCGTGCATCTCTGGTATGATTTTAAATATTGTCTAAGTTAGGTAACAATTGATGGAGTAGTCTACGAACTGCTGACTGACATACAGTTCGTCGAAAGGTAATCGTTGGCTATATATTAAAATTACCCTTTCAGTTACCCACACACCTTCTCAAATTCTCCCCCTAACCGTTTCCCTACTTTATTCCCTTATTCCCACATTGACTCCCACATTAATTCCATCGCAATTCCCTTCTGATTTCTCATCCTTTCCAGAATCCAAAAACTCCCAAAACACTAGTCTCCCAAATTCCCATCCATCTCTTGTATTTTTTTGTTTGTGTTTGAAGACGAGCACGTCGGTTGTTGTTGTTGCAAAGTTCACCCTTACGTTCACTCCACTAATGTGTACTTGTATGTCATTCTCATCCACTCAAGGAATTCTCGTTCATTTGTATGAGAAAATAAATAGATTGTATGTGGGTCTTTACTTAGGGATGGCTTTACATGATTAACTTGCTAAAATTGGTTTTCATGTCCCTTAGAAAGATAGAAAGTGAATGGGTTGGGGGTCATAACTGTCTAAGTAAACTCTGAATATTGCTTGATTCGTTGTTCTCCGACTTAGGGCTTGATAGTCTACTAGAATCTAGGATCGAAATTGGAATAATCAAAGCCCTAGGAATGACGAAGTTGTTGGCTCTTTTCGATTGAAAGTCGTATGTCTTGATATGCTTGAAATTATCCATTGGTGTGGTGCAAAGAATGGCTACAAAAACCCGTCTCTGACCGACAGTACGAGAATCCATTTACGGACTGTCGGTCGATCGACACACTATCGATGTGGTCCGTCGATAGCTGTACCAGGCATAGCTTAACTCTAGGACGACGAAAGTGGACTATGACCATTCTGCACGTCCGTCGTTCCTAACTGAAACCCAGTCTTGTGAAATTTTATGAATTTTTCTAAGTGTCCACCATGTCTATTATTTCTAAATGCAAGTGTTGTGGACCTGTAACTTCTGAATTTTGCTAAGTGTCCACCGACGGACCCTATCGACGTACCGTCGATAGTGCACGTAACCCAGTGCTACAGTTCTGCACTTCAATTGTGTCTTTTGTTCCAAATTTTATTTTTCTTCTTTTATGTGTGTAGGATGATTGGAATAAAACTAACAACTCTCGTTTGTAGGTACCCATGGCCCCCAATCCGGATATTATTTATTCTAGGGGACGGTCCAAGTCCGTCGCACCATCCCGATGTTTTATTGGCTCGTCCGATGATGAGCGAGATCCCGAGTATGTTCCCTCAGGTACAAAGACCCCAACACCTGCTGCTCGAGCCACTCATGGCACGCCCAAAAAGGTGGTGCCTCGCGTAGTCACTGCCTCCCAGTCTGATGAGGAGTGAACACTGATTGGCACACCGTCTATGACTGCCTAGGTTTTTGAAGGAGCGTCTGGCTCTGAGGAGACTTCCGGTTCTGTGTCAGCCCACTCTATAGGGTCTAATAAGGTCACTGCCATAGGTTCTGGTTCCCAGAAAGTAACTATTCCGGATGCACCTGCACGCCATGCCTCGTCTGATGAGGCCCAGAGTTCGGAGTCTGCTCCAAAACTTCGACATAATGATCCTACACCGCTTTCTGATCCACCTAACTGGTGGTGCGTAGAGGGGCAGCACAAGATAGATAGCGACGCAAAGCTGCTCAATGATAAAGCGGTCATGACTCGGATCTGACAGTTGAGCGGTGGATTCTTACAGGGAGTCTACACACTGTCCCCGCAATACATGACCTATTCACCCCGCGAAATGCTCGAGTGGATGGCTAGGAGTGTGGGACACTAAAGTGAGGAGTTGGTGCGATAGTTCTACGCCTCATACGTAGCGACTCTCTGGGGTTCTTTTGATACGCGGTTTAATCTCGCCAAACAGGCACCACTTACATATGTTCGAGTCGTGGTTGCCAGGTGGATATCTCTTTGCCTACCATTAGTCGTTTCTTATACTGTGCAGATACTGATTCCAGCAAGGTCCCCCTCACCCACGAGTTTTACTATATGTGGGATGTGATTAAGTAGGGCCATTTCCATCGAGACAAGAATCTTAGATAGACCACCAAGAGGAGGATTTACCAACACATATCCATAGACTGTGATGGTGCAGACTAGGTGCTGGACCCCAGAGGCCTTACCAAGAAGGCCAACCTCACGTTTGCTTCCAAATTCATCTAGCTTTTGGTCCGCTACAGCCTATTTATCACAGCTGCTGTCAACATACGTACGTGGGATAGAGCATTCTTTGTTGTTGCTATGGTAGCCGGGTTCGAGAATGATTTTTTGACGTTGTTGCTATTTGTCATCCATGAGAGTGTTGTTAATACCTCGACCACTTACTTTTTCCCCTATAGGATATTTGAGTTGTGCAGGGTTGTTGGAGTACCCATTTGGCACAGATGTTCTCTGTACTTCTACCGCGTCAGTGGACATAGGTTCATCCTTGATGAGGCCAATGAGGCCGCACAAAATAGAGACCCCCTAGTGGATTTGTAGTCGTTGGGTGAGAACCTCGCGGATACGGTAGAGCAAGCCCAATGGGCTGACCATGCTGCTTCAGAGCCTACCGACACCATCGCGATCCAGTCTACCCCGGGCACTAGTGGAGCACCAAGTTCCTCTCAGTCTATACCATCAGCAGCACTGGTCCCAATTGCTAAGGTTCAGAATCTAGAGTCCCAGATGGCAACATTGTTGCACCATATCCAGCCTTAGATGCAGAAGTCTGTAGCCGAGGCTGAGGACCAAATTGAGAAGAAGGTTGCTCAGCAGACTGAGAGGAATATTCAGGCGCTCCACCAGTGCCTCAATGCTTTTGAGTTGAGAGTCTTCGCACGCCCAACCCGACTATTGATTTGATGACTCTCCAAGCTGATGTGGCGAGTTTGAGGGTTGATGTTGATGTCATCTTGGACATGCGGGTACCCGAGCTTGAGGCTTCACCTGCAGAGCTTGCTGCACTATTCTAGACCACAACTGCACCACGGCCTCCTCCACGTGGGCGTTCCAAGAGGCATCGTTCCAGTCACACCACTGAGGTTGAGGGTGTTCGGGCTAGTTATTTTATTACAAGGCCTGGCAGATGAGGACTCTTGAGTTAGCTTTTGGGGCGTCTAGCTCCAGATTCGAGGCTACAGCGAGGAGCACCAATGAGGGTGCAGACACTGCTGCGGACACTACTGATGGTGTCCCTACTACTGATGGAGCGGGTTCCAGGATACCGGACTCGCCAGCTTGTTGATCTTAGGCGCTATGTGCCTCAGGTTTGCTTCACCTACCACCTTTTATTTATATTTTTATGAATTGGGGACAATTGTATATATTTTTTTGGGGTGGTGTAAATGGAAAGTGAGTGTTAGGGTGTAAATGTCGGTTAAACAGAAAAATAACCAATCTCTTGGTGGTTTTCTTGCCTGTGTCCTTTTTCCCCAAGAGACTGGTTTTTTATCTGTTGAACTGGCATGTTTAATATCTTACACAAAGTATGAATGTGAAATTTGAAGCATGATGGCTAAATATGAAGATATCCCATTCTAAAGAGAATGCTCGTATGATCAGGCATAGTGAATGTTGAATGTGTGGCTCATGACATAGAGATGCACCATTGCATAACCCTCTCTTTAACACTCGAACTAGGTCTCCGATAATATGGTAGGGTAATGAAGTGTTAAGAGAGTGTGACGAAGGTTGATTGTTCCACTGTTGGTACCTAGCTAGAACTTGCCCAGTTAGTCCTGCAAAAAAGAAATGTGTGTTAGAAAATTAGGAAAGAATCATATCCCCGTATTGAAATTAGCATATATTTAGCCTAAATAAAAGAAAACCAAATGAAATTGATCCCGTTTTGATCCAAATATTTTTAGCTTTCAATTGACCTTTCTTTTCTACCCTAACTCACTATCCCTAAAAATAATGTGTTGGCCATGGTCCCTCCTTGAACATGTGCACCCCAACTTAGGCCAAAAGCATAAGTTAAGGGTGGCCAATATAGAAACTGATATCGTCTAGTCCCTGACCCAACTTTGGGTATTTTTTACGTCGACTCATGGAAAAGGCATAAGTTGAGGGTGGCTATTATGAGTACTGTCCCGAAAAGTGGGATTGAAAGGATAAATGTTAAAAAAAGTGACTCAATCAAAGTGGAATTCATGTGAAGAACAACCAAAAAAATATAAGAATAAAAGAAGTGTTTAAGTAAGAGTCATTTTCACAAAAAGGAGAAATAAAAGGAGAAAACAAGGAAAAAAGTACAAGAAAAGGAAGAGTAGGGCATAATAGACAACAAAAAAGGTAGGACACTTAGCCATAACGTCAACGAGGGACACAAGTCACTAAAATGTACACATATATATGAAACGTGACGCAAAGCGTACGTTACAAGCCAAGAAAGTCTATCGTGATCCTAAGAGTCTAATATGTTGAAGTTAAGCAACAAAAATAAGGGCAAGGCTACGACGACAAGTACAAACTAGGTGTGAAGTTTTTTTGAGCGTGAGTGTTGAATAATGATCCTTATACTGAAATTTTAAATCATTGTGCTAAAAGGAAGATATCTTTTAAAGTGAGAACACTAGTTGCAATATTGGAGAGTTTGTGCCTTTGTGAGAGATAAAAGAGTAAAGGTGTTGGTTTGTGGTGAGTCTGGGTCATGGTCTTATCCACATGATGGAGAATAGTGAGCCTAAGAGTAAAATCAAGCAATAAAGCAATGAAAATAGTTGGGATTGATAGCCATATGATTGCGCAAGCTTAAAAGTGGATACGTTTGTACAAGATGTTGTGGTGAGTCATAGTGCGTCGCTTGAAGACAAACAACAAATTTATGTTCAGGGTGTTGATGTACCGTGGTTTCACGATACTTTAAATACTTTTTCCTTAAGTTTAGTGTGTGTCTACGGCCTTTTTGTATTAATTTTAATGTATTTAATTCCGTGTTTTGCAGTAAAGTTGTCAAAAATGGAAATGCAGAAAACTGTGCAGAAATGACACACAAAGCCATCGACGGCTTGTCCTCTCATTGATGGACCGTATATGGTGACCTTCGACTGAAGGTTCAAGCGTCTTGAAGAAACTCGGGGAATTATGACAAAGTTTGGGGCTACAGAAGGATTGACGGTCCATCGACTGATCGACGGACCGTGATGGAAAGTCGTCGATGTGATCAGAGACTGCCCAGTACCCGGTGTTGTAGAAAAGCTAAGTATGGAACAACGATATGCAGTGACGCACCGTGCTATTGGTCCGTCGATTAAATTATAGAAGGTGTGATTTAGAGGCTTGAAGAAGATGCTAAGTATGGACCGACGGAGGCAGTCGATGATCCGTCGTTCCATCGACGGACCATCTGTGGAGTCGTCGATTGAACACGCATTTTGGAACAAACTATCATTATTTTGAACTCTTTTTAATTTAAGACTTTGTTGTTATAAATAGGGTAAAATAACTCATTTTTTGGGGTTAGACTTTTTATTGTTTTTCATACTTGAGTTCTTGGGAATCGACTTTGCAGCTTGGCCAATTATATAAAAATTGAAAAATTACTTTAGAAGTGAATTTTGCTATTTCAAGTGTTATTTCTAGATTTTCGTCTAACAGGTCAAAGTAACTTCATGAATTATTGTTTAACAACCATGAATTGTGTATTCTTAGGCATGGGTAACTAAATCTACAACTAGGGTTGTGGGAACCATGGGTGATTAACAAGGTAAAACTAGCTAAATAACAATTCTAAAATAGATTCTTGCATGTATTTATAATTCTTTCATCCAGAAGTCTTTTTAACGAGTGTACGTGTTAGAACTTGCCCTATATCTACTTGCCAGACCATGAGGTAGTTAATAGGAAAAGAATTATCAACATAGATTTAGTTGACACTATCTAATAGGCTAGTTTCGATTGGTGCGATTTAGAAAGTAAGCCATACATCGAATATGATGTTTAATATCAGGTAAAGATAAGGATTAGTAAATTATACACACGTATACGGAACAAGGTACGGGGCGAAATTCTCTAGTTTCCGGACAAGGGAATAAGAGATACCTAACTTATCACTTTACATGCAAGACACTAGGAAATAATTGTTATAGCTAGGATTACAGCGTTGTGAACCTATGGGGAACAGTTACACCCTAGTTTTTCTCATCACTTGATAAACACCAAAATATAAATCTTGCTGCTTGTTTTACATATAAATAATTGAACACTTTCGTTTCACAAAACCCCCCTTTTTATTTACTTTTTTCGTAAAGGAATTGACTAAATAGACGTAATTGTAGATTAAAGTTAAGTGTAAGCCATTTTGCTTGTGGGGTGGACCCCAACGTAATAATTGGGTTCTTTACTTGATGCGACCACTTATACTTCTTTAGGGAAGTATATTTGAGCGTATCAAATGTAGCTATTGGGAAAGCCATGTAAATGCTAAGAGAATGATCTTACTCTAGGCAAGTGAGGATCCCTCATCCAATAGGGGTTAATGTAGGAATTTCATGTATAGCTCTCATGGTCTATGTTTGTTAAACTAACCTCCACAAAAGTAATGAAAGTACAAAGTCTTCTAGAAGAGTGTACTACTTAGGGTAGGTAGTGAAACGAGACACTATCTATCCATTGCACTAGTTAGGCATTCCGAAAGGGGAGTCTTGGTATGAATTATATGAATTGAAAGTACTAAGTCTTCTAAAAAAGTGTAATACTTAGGGTAGGTGGTGGAATGGGACACCATCTATTCATTACACTATGTAGGCATTTCAAAAGGGGATTCTTGGTGAACCTTATTTGAATTGTATGAGCTAAGTATTACAAAGGAGTGTACTCCATAGGGTAGGTGGTGGAATCAGATGTCATCTACTCACTCAACTAAGTAGGCATTCCGAAAAGGAAGCCTTGGTGTGTTGTTTCAGTGTTCTTCTAATGTTTTCTCATTGAGTGGAGACTTGTTCTCATGAGGCGAGTAAGCCTAGACGGGGATCACCTAGGTCTGTATTGAAGGAGCTGTGTGGGCATTTCCTTCATGTCTTAACTTTTTGAGTCTTAGGATAACCTTATCTAGGGTAACTAATACGGAAATGATTTTACTTCTTCTTGTCTTGAATTTGGGAGTTCACTATTTTGGGATAAAATGATTTCACTGTAATGCTTGAATGAACTCACTTTAACTTTTGATAATTCACTGTAAAATGGTCCTTTTGTTATAAAATGATGGAAATCCTTTCCTAAGTGTTAAATGATTATCCTTATATTGTTCTATTTCTATATTCATGATTGATTTACCTAATTTACCTGAAGATGTGTATTTCCTAAAATGTCCCTTTTTGCTTGTTTTTTTCAAATGTCATACTTAGTAGATTATTTATACTAACACATACTTTTCTATACTCTATAAGTATAGATTTGGAAGCAAGAAGGAGTTTAGAAGACGAAGCTTGGGAAATCTACTCTCACAAGATTTGGTCTGTCCTCATATATTCGAGGACATATTCTATATTTCTTAGTTTTGTTATTAAGACTTATTATGTATTTATTTCAAATGTAAAGGGCCGTGTAATTAATATATTATGTCGTGTCTTTAGGTTGGATTGTGACGATGAGATGTTCTTAGTATTTATTAAATTTTTTTTTTATATATTATATGTCGTGAAAAGTTATATTTCCGCACTACTTTTCATGTCTTATGGAATGAATGATAGTTAAAAAGCTTTTACAAGACCCCAAAGGGTCAAGTACGCCATGTGACGATTCAAGAGTTCTCCCTCACATCTGGGGGTACTTGCGGGTCGTGACATCTATTACAATATTTTGAAACAAGAAATCAAAAAATTCTATGCCCTCAAATTAAATGAGGACATACTTCAAACCTTCTTGAAAGATCCTATAGTCCAAGCTTCGCTACCAAAAGTACCTTCACCTATGAATCCCTTCGAAATAAGTAAAAGCGTTGAATTAGTACAAACACATGTACTGAGTATGACATAATGCATAAAATATGATAATGGACATTTAATGGAAACATGCTCTTTTGATTAAAACATCATAGTATAAGTATAAGAACAAAATTTAACACCTTAGAAACACATAAGATAACACATAACATTTTTATCAATTTTTAAGGAATATTACAGTGACTAAGTCAATGTTATAGTTAACTACTTCCAGCTTCATAGTGAACCCATCCTACCATTCAATCATCTCACTAATGGTTATCCTAAGACTCACTTTATAGAGACAAAGAGTGTCGGCCCATACACCGTCTCTAAGCACACCTGAATTATCCTTGAGAACACATATAATGAGATAAATACACTTACCATACACCAAACACATAACCATGATATCCTCCTACCAAAGGTGATTCTAAGGTTCACTTGAGTGAGTTGTGAAGCGACCTCCCATACAATCCTTTCATACACACTTAAGAGATCCTTTAGATTACCTAGAAGAAGATCATTCTCACTTCATAGTGTAATATACATATAATATGACATTCTCCTCCCAAAGGTTATAAAAACTTACTTAAATGAATCAAAAAGAGAATTCCCTTACTTAACCTCTTCAAGGAATACCTAATTAATCCTTAAAATTACCTATGCTTGAATAATGTATAACGTGTCAACCAACTTTCCTATGTAGAGTATTTCTTAAGACTGATATAGGTAAGATATGAAGTGGTCATTCTTATGCCCCCTTCACACCTTAACTAGACAACACTTACACTACACTAAGTAAGTACATATTCATTTACATGCTTTCCAAATTAAGTCATTATATTTATTAATTCATATAAGAGATATTCACAACTTAAGGAAATTCAAGTAATTGTCTTGGATAAGACCTAGGGACTCACTGACTAACATCTTCAATGTCTATTGTGCAATGTCGAGATAGCGTCTCATACCACCACCATAAACATCATAGAACTTCTCCTATACTAGTAGGTATCCCATATGATAAGAATAGGCAATAACCGACATAGACCATGGTAGCTAAGAATGGAATCCGTAGTTGTAACCTACTCAGATAGAGAGTGTTCTACTTGCCAATGGTAGAACAATGACACATCCCATGTAGGCACATGGTTAAGGAATATGAATGGTTTCTTTGCAATCTAGTCTCATTCTTTACTAGAGCAACTTCCTTTACCGTACTCTCTCACTTCTAGCCTTTGCTTTCATCGAGTAATTCACATAGAGGATCACATGAAGAGGTTCCATATCTAGTTCATAATCCAATCAGATTCACCCTACAAAAGAGGTCCTCTAGGGCTGTAACATTTCGAAAATACAAGATGATTATTAAAGCCTAACATAGGTGTAATGTGGTATAAAAACTTTTTTAAGTCATACTCTAATGAATATAGGTCATTTAGGAACTTTAGGAACAAAAACGTCCAAGAACGTCCATGATGTTCGAAAACTAGTTTTAAGAGTTACTAGCATGCCTAAGCCTATTTTACGAGCTTTTAGAAGTCAATAATTGATGAAAATTGGTTGAAGGGTATTTAATAGGTGTTTAAGATAATTTTTCATCAAAACATTTTGGTACGACTCCCCAAGGACCAACCAAGGGCCCTTGAGGAGGACCCTACCACGTAGGAGGCAAAAATACCTAGGTAGTGTGCACCAATGGAACATAAACGATGGCTCGTGTATAAATCGATGGGGCGTCAATGCCAACCTTCGACCAACACTTAGACATTTTGTTTTAGGCCCTCATATGCACAATCTCTAATCAAGATGACGGATGTGTAGCACGGAAGGCACAATGCTCGTCGACTCATAGACGGACCGTCGATCGGGGTTCCATCTGTGAAGGTCAAATCTCCCTGCACAATTTATTTTAGTTTTATTTAATTATTTAAGGGTTAGGTGGTTATTTAGTGGTATAAGGGAGTCTAATTAAGTTAATTCCCCCCCCCCCCTCCCATATAAAGGCTCCAACCCTCATTAGACTAGGCATAACTCACAAAACAAATCCTCTTCCTTCTCTCTCTATTTGGAAAACACCACTGAAGATTATCTAGGGGGTGGATTTGGGGGATGTAAAGGTAAGAATTCACTATCAAAGCTTCATCAAACGTTAAGGTATGTGATCTAATTCACCTTTTAGACCTCTTTCCCGAAAGGTTCCTTCAAGGTATTTTCAAAAGTTTTGTTTTCATGTGGGTTCTTCCCAATCTCAAAAAATAGGTTATGAGTTGATTTTTTTATGTTTTCTATTGGATAATATGAATATATTAACATGTATTGTAAATTAATTATGGTATATCTTGATGATTTGGTATAGTTTATAGATGATGATCCTTAACCCCTAACCCTGGGTTTGAGATTGACATGAATTAGGTTGAAATTAATTCAATTGACTTGGTTATTTGTTAAATTGATATTAATTGATGTTTTTACATTAATAATTACAAATTAGAGTGATTTGCAGTATTTCAGTCTAGCTATTGAGATGATGATTTAGTTTAGAAAGTGAATTAACCTAAGTGTCTTATCTTAACCAATGATCTAGTATTGAATTTTGATATAGTGATTCTTCTAGCCTTGTTATCATGTTGATTATTGAGTTGTGATGTTTCACACCTATATTGGATTGAATTATGGTTTATGGTAAGACATTGATGATGAACTATGAAGGAGACTTGGTAAGTATTGTGATCTCTATCCTTTACTTCAAATTGTGGTTAATTGTGATTAAGTCATGATGTTATATTGGAGTAGCCTAGTATTAATATTTATAGGGTGGTATGATGTTGAATTGAAATGTCTTGACTATGTTGTGAGGTTGATTAAGTTGTATACGTTATAAGGATGGTGATGTCTATCAATGTGCCTTATTATGATATGAAATGCTAATGTGTTTACCTCACATATATGAATTGTAATAAAAGGATTTATACTCATGCAATTCTTATTGAGCTATTGGTGACGATGGTTATAAAGGGATTAGACCCTATGACCTAAACTACGCTATGATTGATAATTAAAAGCTTAAAGACATTTCAATGAAGGGACATAGCTTAGCACCGAGTGAACTCGACAATGGGAGGTGATGACTTTCCATAAACAAAGATTTACCCTATAGATATAAACGTGGAGTTGACTCCCCAAAGACGGATACTCATCCAATGGATTCCCATGAGAGGACGCCCCAATCGCCAAATGGTATATGGAGGGTATACCTATCTCCTAGTTCTTGAACTATTTTTCCCCCATAGGAAGACTAGCTAGTGGATCCACCTAGAAAGCTACGTTTATGTTTGGTTCTACTTTGGCCGGTAGACCACCTTCCATCGGTGTGAGGTTTTATAACACCGGATTCCACACTTAGATCTTGAGGTTTATGTCGGTTAAGGCAAGTGTTCCCTAAGTTAAAAATGAACAAATGAAGATAAACTAACTAAGGTGACTTTTGAGCAGATTGACTTAGGTTAGGTAGGGGTATGGTAATCTACTTATGCATTGCACTAGTTGGCCTTGATGGAAGCTTTAGGAAGTTTATAATATGTATGTATATGATAATAATGTATATGAAAGTAATATATTGATTCTACAATGTAAATGGTATTATATGATGATGATTTTTCTTCTGAACATGTATTTGGATTATATTCGTATTGGGGATGTTGTGTATCCTTAAAGACTATATTATGTGATATTAGACATTGGTTATGGTTTCGTATTGGGGATACTTGATTGAGTAAGGTTATGGGGCTTTGCTTGGTCATTGCACTCATTGTCTTGATGAAGATTCATTAGTAATTGTCTTACTTATTATGATATGGTTAACTCTTATTCATTCTTGTGATGTTATTACTTGATGATCGGGTTGTAGTAGATTATGGGTTCAAGTATGATCATGTGCATATTACTTTATTTACTGTTAATAAGTGTGTCTTTTTTTTTGGTATGGCTTGTCTGACTATACGTAAGGCTTTTTTAAAAGGTTAAAATAGCATGGTTTAACTAATTGTCTTTTTTTAGCATGTTTTGATCTTATATGTGCATATGGTCTCATACTTAGTACAAGTGGCGTACTAACACCATTTTCTTCCCTTTTATCCCCAACAATTTAGGTTCCAGTCCTTCAAGGCTCATTCGAGACTACTTGAAGAAGAATTTGATATTCTCTACAATCCAAGTGGATAGGTCCTCACTTTCTGTGGGCGATGCCAATATCGAGCTTATGTTTTTGTTTTAGTACTAAAACACTTTAATTCTATCTCCTTTCATTTGAGTACGGATTGTATAAAGCCTATATGTGGCTCTCTTTACATTGATGTAGCCCAAATTGCTATGATCGTTTTGATGGTATGAGATTAGACAATCATTAAGACTATGTTTTATCTTATATATATATGTGCGATAAAAGTAGAAGGCTAGGTAACTTTCCTATACGAAGGGTCTATGTATACTCGATATATATATATTATGTGTATGTACAGGTATATGTAAACCTCCAAGTAGAAGTAATAAAAAGTTTCCAATTTTCAGCTAAATTCGACTTATGAATGTAATGATGTAAGCTAAGAAGATAGTCTTAGTCCTCAAAGAGGACGACGACGCCGATTACATCTAGGGGGGTAAACCCGTATTTGACAAACTTGGTATCCCTTTCAATGGAAAAGAGGATAGCTTAATGACTTTCCTAAGGATGATTTCATGCCATTTAGGACAACCAACCTTAAGTCAACCATTCGTACAAGTAATATACCATTACGCCTTTGATTTTGAGGTTATCATAACCCTACAACTAGGTCAAAAATTACCACATAAAGGACCTTCTTAACAACATTCAAGGTCCCATGTCATACATACATAGAATACTAAGAGGCTTTAGCATCCTAATTCAAGACATCTCATATTCACATTCATACATGTATCAAGTAAGGAGCACAAGTCTAGCAAAAAAAGAAACACACATCTTTAGTTACAGAATATCATTCTAGAAGCACATAGGAATAGCTATTATCATCTATAAGTCACCCTATAAACTACTATAATATCATCAATATAACCATCATATACTCATATATTCAAGTAGGAAGAATCATGCATCAACTCTAAGACTACACACATAAGGACATAGTCATAGTCTAACATGATCACCAAACTTCAATAGATGAGCCAGTACTTTCACCTTAATCACATGTAGATAGATTTGATCACACTTTACATGAATCAACTACACAAATCATCATAATGCATAAAGTAGTGCTGAAAAGGCTCTGATCATCATAAAACATGAAGTAACACCGATGAGGGCACCTCATTCACAATTATAACAAATATAACCGCCACCATAAGTGGAACTTGCTTACCCTCCCTAGTAGAACAATCCCTTACTTTGTGTCCATATTTACCACATTCAAAACAACTACCGCTACCTAATATGCATTCTGATATACCGTGGTTTCACGGTATAATTAATACTTTTTCCTTAAGTTTAGTGTGTTCGAAAGTATTTTTGTGCTGATTGTTATATAAGTTTCTCTTTGTTTTGCAGGAAATCTGTCCAAAGCTGAATGCGGAGATTTTGAGTGAAGAAATGCAGAAGAGACCATCTATGGAGCTTATGACGGTCCGTCGTGCTTGCGACGGTCCGTAGGTGGCAGCGTAGTGCAGCTGCTGAAGGAAGATGGGTAAGTCTGACCAAGTGTGAGGTTACGAAGCTTGTGACGGTCCGTCGTATCTATGATGGTCCGTCCTGCAGGTTCGTCATGAAGTTCAGAGAAGTGATCCAAGTACCCAGATTCCAAGAGTTGAAGTGTTTTGGAATGAAGACCCTCGCCGGACCGTTGTGTCTATGACGGTCCGTCATACTTGCCGTCGAGGGTGGTGAAGAGAGCAGCAAAAGAAATTGCACAAGTATGGGACGACGGAGTCCATGACGGTCCGTCGTGATCACGACGATCCGTCGCGTGGTCCGTCGCCCCAGCCGCGTTTTGGCAGATTTCCAGCAAATAGAGTCCTTGTTTAATTAGGTTGTATTTTTATAAATAGTTCGAAAAACCTCGTTTTTGAGGAGAGACTCGGTATTATAGGTTAGACTCTTAGATTGTTAAACTCCGTATTGGTAAACATTGTATTGTGAGATTCTTGATAATCATTAGACTCTTTGTGAGATTATTGATTACTTTGAGAATTCTTGCAAGTGATTTTTGGTGATTAATCAAGAAAACTTTTGGATTTTACTCTTTCTCATAGAAGTAAGTACATGAACTCTTATTCAATATATTTGAATATTGTGTTTATGGCCATGAGTAACTAAACTCCATAACTAGGGTTGTGGGAACCATAAGCAAATAATGAGATAAACCCTAACTAAAATAACAATTCTAGAATAGTTTCTTGCATGTATTAATAATTCTCTCTCTTAGAAGTCTTTTTAACGGATGGATAACGTTAGAACTCGCCTTAATGCTACTTGCCGGACCAAGGAAGTAGATAATAGGAAAAGAATCATTAACAAAGATTTAGTGTATACTATTTAATAGGCTAGTATTGATTGGTACGAGGTAATAACTTAGTCAAATATCGAATACGATGCTTAATA